>NC_053035.3:53878532-54192412 GCF_002575655.3 Aegilops tauschii subsp. strangulata | reverse complement strand
TCCCTCTCCCCCTCTTTCCCCTCTCCGTTGGAAGGAAGGGGGGGGGGGCGAATCCTACTAGGAGTGGAGTCCTAGTAGGACTCCCCCCTTGGCGTGCCTCCTCCTAGCCGGCCGCCTCCTCCCCCTCTCCTTTACATACGGGGGCGGGGGGGGGGGGCACCCCAAAGACACACCAGTTATTCTCTTTGTCATGTGCGGTGCCCCCCTCCACAGTTTACTCCTTCGGTCATAGCGTCGTAGTGCTTAGGTGAAGCCCTGCGCGGATCACATCACCATCACCGTCGCGACAACGTCGTGCTGACAGAACCCTCCCTCGACTCTCTACTGGATCAAGAGTTCGAGGGACCTCATCGAGCTGAACGTGTGCTGAACATAGAGGTGCTGTATGTTCGGTACTTGGATCGGTTGGATCGTGAAGACATTCGACTACATCAACCACATTAACCTAATGCTTCCGCTTACGGACTACGAGGGTACGTGGACACACTCTCCCCATCTCGTTGCTATGCATCTCCTAGATAGATCTTGCGTGATCGTAGGAAAATATTTGAAATTGCATGCTACGTTCCCCAACAATTCCACCTTATGATGCAATTCTAATGACTTCTCTCTCTTAATTTGTGAGATATAATTACATGGAGTGGGAAATTATCGGCAGCTAGAATTCTGGATCTATAAAGCTACAACAGAGATACCTATTCTACGGAGCTCCAAATGACCTGAAACTTCATGAGGAATTTTTATTGAATATATAAAAATACTGGAGCAAAGAAATACCAGAGGGGGCCCACCAATTGCCCATAATGTGGGGCCCATATGAGCCCTCCGGTGCCCACCTTATGCTATGTGAGGGGCTTTGCCCTAGAAAAACATAAGAGGAGAACTTTCGGGATGAAGCGCCACCGTCTCGAGGCGGAACTTGGGCAGGAGCACTTTTGCCCTCCGGTGGAGCGATTCCGCCGGGGATACCTCCCTCCGAGAGGGGGAAATCGAAGCCATCAAAATCACCAATGATCCTCTCATCATGGGAGGACCAATCTTCATCAACATATTCACCATCACCATCTCATCTCAAACCCTAGTTCATCCGTTGCATTCAATCTTTGTATCAAAACCTCAGGTTGGTACCTGTGGGTTGCTAGTAGTGTTGATCACATCTCATAGTTGATGCTACTTGGTTTATCTAGTGGAAGATTAAATGTTTAGATCCTCAAGCATATTCAATACCCCTATGATCTTGAATATGATTATGATTTGTGAGTAGTTACTTTTGTTCTTAAGGACATGAGAGAAGTCTTGTTATAAGTAATCAAGTGAATTTTGTATTGATTTGATATTTTGATGATATGTATGATGTTGCTTCCTTCAGTGGTGTCATGTGAACATCGACTACATGACAGTTCACCATATTTGGCCCTAAGGGAAGGCATTGTGGAGTAATAAGTAGATGATGGGTTGCTAGAGTGCAAAAGCTTAAACCCCAGTTTATGCGTTATTCCGTAAGGGGATGATTTGGATCCATATTTAAAATGCTATGGTTAGATTTATCTTAATTATTCTTTCATTGGTGCGGATGTTTGAGAGAGGGGGTAATCATAAGAGAGTTTCTTGTTCAAGTAATAACAGCACCATAGCACCAGTCCACCCACATATCAAATGATCAAAGTAGCGAACGTGAATCAAATGAACATGATGAAAGTGACTAGATGGCAATTCCCATGTGTCCTCGAGAATGCTTTGCTTTATATAAGTGAACGTCCTGGATTGTCCTTTGCTATAAAAAGGATTGCACCACCTTGCTGCACCTTTGTTAGTATTGCTACTTGCTACGAATTATCTTGCTACAAAATTATCTGTTACTGCTACATACTTTAAGAACTTGCAGAAAATACCCTGCTGAAAACCGCGTATTATTTCCTTCCACTCCTCATCGGGTTCGACACTCTTACTTATAGAATGGACTATGATTGACCCCCTATACTTGTGGGTCACCAAGAATATTTTCTGGCGCCATTGTCAGGGAGTGAAGAGCCTTTGGTAAGTGGAAATCGGTAAGGAAACATTTTTATTACGTGCTGAAATTTACTGCTACTTGTCACTATGGAAAATAATCCTTTGAGGGGCTTGTTCGGGGTATCTTTACCTCGACCGGAAGCAATAAGAGTTGCTCCTCAACCAACTGAATCTACTGAAGATATTTATTATGAGATTCATTCGGGTATGTTAGAGAAACTGCTAGCTAATTGATACGTCTCCACCGTATCTATATATTTTTTCTTGTCCCATGCTGTTATATTATCAATCTTGGATGGTTTATAATCATTTTATAGTCATCTTATATCATTTTTTGGTACTAACCTATTGACATAGTGCCAAGTGCCAGTTGCTGTTTTCTGCATGTTTTTTACATCGCAGGAAATCAATACCAAATGGAGTCCAAATGCAACGAAACTTTATGGAGATTTTTTATGGACCAGAATACACATAATGGGCCCTGGTTGCGCCTGGGGGTGCTCCGAGGAGAGCACAACCCACCAGGGCGCGCCCCGGACCGCCTCTTTGCTCTATAAATACCCCAATATTCCAGAAACCCTAGGGGAGTTGACGAAAATCAATTCCAGCCGCCGCAGAGTCCAGAACCACCAGATCCAATCTAGACACCATCTTGGATGGGGTTCACCACCTCCATTAGTGCCTCTCCGATGATGCATGAGTAGTTCTTTGTAGATCTTCGGGTCCGTAGTTAGTAGCTAGATGGCTTCCTCTCTCTTGCTGAATTCTCAATACAATGGTCTCTTGGAGACCCATATGATGTAACTCTTTTGCGGTGTGTTTGTTGGGATCGATGAACTTTGAGTTTATGATCAGATCTATCTTTTTATATCCATGGAAGTATTTGAGTTTCTTTGATCTCTTTTATGCATGATTGCTTATAGCCTCGTATTTCTTCTCCGATATTTGGGTTTGTTTGGCCAACTTGATCTATTTATCTTGCAATGGGAAGAGGTGCTTTGTAGTGGGTTCGATCTTATAGTGCTTGATCCCAATGACAGAAAGGGAACCGACACGTATGTATCATTTCTACTAAGGATAAAACGATGGGGTCTATCTCTACATAGATAGATCTTATCTACATCATGTCATCGTTCTTATTGCATTACTCCGTTTCTCCATAAACTTAATACACTAGATGCATGCTGGATAGCGGTCGATGTGTGGAGTAATAGTAGGAGATGCAGGCAGGAGTCGGTATACTAATCTTGGATGCGATGACTATGTAATGATCATTGCCTGGATATCATCATGATTATTTGAACTTTTATTAATTGCCCAACAGTAATTTGTTCACCCACCGTTTGCTATTTTTCTCGAGAGAAGCCACTAGTGAAACCTACGTCCCCTGTGTCTCTTTCTTATATTATTTGCCTTTGCGATCTACTTTTCCCTTGCTTTTATTTTCAGATCTATTAAACCAAAAATACAAAAATACATTGCTGTGTTTTACTCTTATTTATTTTATTTGGCGTTCAATCTATCAATCTACTACAATTTTATTCACGTCCATTTGCCCATCTTGGGGCGCTGCTATCCGAAAGGGATTGATAACCCCTTTTACACGTCGAGTTGCGAGTAGTTGTTATTTGTGTGCAGGTGCTGTTTACGTTGTGTTGCTTGGTCCTCCTACTGGTTTGATAACCTTGGTTTCACATCTGAGGGAAATACCTACCGCCGCTGTGCTGCATCATCCCTTCCTCTTTGGGGAAATATCGACGTAGCTTCAAGCCGCATCAAAAGGAATTTCTAGCGCCGTTGCCGGAGAGGATCTTCAACATATACCAGGTTCCTAATCACAAATCTCATCTCCTCACAATTTACATCATTTGCCATTTGCCTCTCATTTTCCTCTCCCCCACTTCACGAAAATTTGCCATTTTATTGCCCCTCTTTTTTGTTCGCCGTTTTCTTGCCGGATCTATTTTTGAGTGCAATCTTGTTGTGTAGTCATCATGACTCAAGAGAACACCTAGTTATGTGATTTCTCAAATACCAACAACGAAGATTTTATCAGCACTCCGATTGCTCCTCCCACCATTAGTGCGGAGTCTTATGATATTAATACTGCTTTGTTGAATCTTGTTATGAAAGATCAATTTTGCGGTACTCCTAATGAGGATGCCGCGTCCCATCTTAATATCTTCATGGAATTATGCGATATGCAAAAGAAAAAAGATGTGGACAATGATGTCGTGAAGATGAAATTATTTCCGTTTTCTTTGCGTGATTCTGCAAAAATTTGGTTTTCTTCTTTGCCTCGTAATAGTACCGATTCTTGGAATAAGTGCAAAGATGCTTTTATCACTAAGTATTTTCCGCCCACAAAAATTATTTCCCTTAGAACCCAGATCATGAATTTCAAGCAACTTGAACATGAGCATGTTGCATAATCTTGGGAAAGGATGAAAATGATGCTAAGGAATTGCCCAACTCATGGGTTAAATCTTTGGATGATCATACAAATTTTTTATGCGGGGTTGAATTTTAATTTTAATTTGCATCAGTTTTAATTTAACTCTTCTCCAATCTCTTTTTGATCAATTTTAATTTTACTAAAAAAAATTCAACCCCGCATAAATTTTTTGTATGATCATCCAAAGATTTAACCCATGAGTTGGGCAATTCCTTAGCATCACTTTTATCATTTCCCAAGATTGTGTAACATGCTCATGTTCAAGTTGCTTGAAATTCATGATCTGGGTTCTAAGGGAAATAATTTTTGTGGGCGGAAAATACTTAGTGATAAAGTCTTTGCACTTATTCCAAGAATCGATACTATTGCGAGGCAAAGAAGAGACCCAAATTTTTGCAGAATCACGCAAAGAAAACGGAAATAATTTCATCTTCACAACATCATTGTCCATATCTTTTTTCTTTTGAATATCGCATAATTGCACGAAGGTATTAAGATGGGACGCGACACCCTCATTAGGAGTATCGGAAAATTGATCTTTCATAACAAGATTCAACAAAGCAGTATTAATATCACAAGACTCCGCACTAGTGGCGGGAGGAGCAATCGGAGTGCAGATAAAATCATTGTTGTTGGTATTTGAGAAATCACACAACTTGGTGTTTTCTTGAGTCATGGTGACTACGCAACAAGATTGCACTCAAAAACAGATCCGACAAGAAAACGACGAACGAAAAAGGGGGCGAATAAAACGGCAATTTTTTGGTGAAGTGGGGGAGAGGAAAACGAGAGGCAAATGGCAAGTAATGTAAATTGCGAGGAGATGAGATTTGTGATTAGGAACCTGGTATATATTGAAGATCCTCCCCGGCAACAGCGCCAGAAATTGGCGAGTTGTTGGGAGACTATGTTGACTTCATCCTCGTCGGCAATGGCGCCATAAATTCCTTTTGATGCGGCTTGAATCTACGTCAGTATTTACCCAAAGAGGAAGGGATGATGCAACATAGCGGTGGTAGGTATTTCCCTCAGTTATGAGACCAAGGTTATCGAACCAGTAGGAGAACCAAGCAACACAACGTAAACAACCCCTGCACACAAATAACAAATACTCGCAACCTGACGTGTAAAAGGGGTTGTCAATCCCTTTCGGGTAGCGGCGCCTCAAGATAGGCAAACGAACATGAATAAAATTGTAGTAGATTGATAGATCAAACGCCAAATAAAATAAATAAGAATAAAATGCAGAAAGGTATTTTTGGTCTAATAGATCTGAAAATAAAAGTAAAGGAAAATAGATCGCAAAGGCCAATAATATGAGAAAGAGACCTGGGGGCCGTAGGTTTCACTAGTGGCTTCTCTCGAGAAAAATAGCAAACGGTGGGTAAACAAATTACTGTTGGGCAATTGATAGAACTTCAAATAATCATGATGATATCCAGGCAATGATCATTACATAGGCATCACGTCCAAGGTTAGTAGACTGACTCCTGCCAGCATGTACTACTATTACTCCACACATGGACCGCTATCCAGCATGCATCTAGTGTATTGAGTTCATGGAGAAATAGAGTAATGCAATAAGACCGATGACATGATGTAGACAAGATCTATCTATGTAGAGATAGACCCCATCGTTTTATCCTTAGTAGCAACGATACATACGTGTCGGTTCCCCTTCTGTCACTGGGATCAAGCACCGTAAGATCGAACCCACTACAAAGCACCTCTTCCCATTGCAAGATAAATAGATCAAGTTGGCCAAAAAAACCCAAATATCAGAGAAGAAATACAAGGCTATAAGCAATCACGCATAAAAGAGATCAAAGAAACTCAAATAACTTTCATGGATATAAAAAGATAGATCTTATCATAAACTCAAAGTTCATCCGATCGCAACAAACACACCACAAAAAGAGTTACATCATATGGATCTCCAAGAGACCATTGTATTGAGAATTCAGCGAGAGAGAGGAAGCCATCAAGCTACTAACTACGGACCCGAAGGTCTACAAAGAACTACTCACGCATCATCGAAGAGGCACCAATGGAAGTGGTGAACCCCTCCGTGATGGTGTCTAGATTGGATCTGGTGGTTCTGGACTCTGCGGCGACTGGAATGGATTTTCGTCGACTCCCCTAGGGTTTCTGGAATATTGGGGTATTTATAGAGCAAAGAGGTGGTCCGGGGCACCCGAGGTGGGCACAAACCACCAGGGCGCGCCTGGGCCTCTTGGCGTGCCCTGGTGGGTTGTGCTCCCCTCGGAGCAGCCCCAGGCGCTGCCTTGGCCCATTGGGTGTCTTCTGGTCCATAAAAAATCTCCGTAAAGTTTCGTTGCATTTGGACTCCGTTTGGTATTGATTTCCTGCGATGTAAAAAACATCCAGAAAACAACAACTAGCACTTGGCACCATGTCAATAGGTTAGTAGCAAAAAATGAAATAAAATGACTATAGAATGATTATAAAACATCCAAGATTGATAATATAACAGCATGGAACAATAAAAAATTATAGATACATTGGAGACGTATCAGTACACCGGGCCACGGTGCCTAGTCTGTCCCAAGCCCACCTGTATCGGGTGCCACTTGGTAGACTACTAACACAACCTACAAACACCAGAAACTAGTTGCAACTCCTCGACATAGATCAAGGTATTTAATAAGTTGAGAGGGCCGGGGTCATTGGTTTCAAGCCCAATGTGTGGTAGTAACTATTCTTGGATAACATACACAGAAGTCAGTTCTTAAGGATGGTCTCAATGAGACAACCCACCATGTACTCCTGCATGGCCTCTCATCGCTATCTTTACCAAAACTTGTTTGCACATTTAGCTCTCGACATCAGAACATGATCACAACATTCCAATTCATTCACAAATGAAACAGACCTGGCACAACTCTAATCAGTAGCAAGCATGGCATGGATAAAGTCACATCATGGCTCAAGCAACTCCTAATCATGCTAGGAAGGTTTAGCTATTTACTGTGACAATGATAGGTCATGTAGATGAATGGGTTCAACTACCGCAACAACTAACAGTTGAATCGTTGTTGTCCTAATGCAATAGAAGAGAGCAAGAACGAGAGAGTGGGATTGTATCAAAATGACCAAGGATTTTTTGCTCGCCTGACACTTCTGAAATGATACCGCACTTCATTAGTGTCAATGGTCGCTACGTCAGAAGTGTCAGGTACCGAGAAGGAACGAACACTAACAAACAAAGAAGGAGCACAATCAATGCAATGCAATGCAAAAATATGATGCATGATCATGACATGGGAAAATCTAGTGTTTTGGACTAATGCAACTAACAACAATTTAAATGAAGTAGGTTTGAACCAAAGGTTCAAATTCAAACTCCACATAAGAAATTTCAAATGCCATTTATCAAATTGTCTTATACAACAACTTTAAGTTGTTCAAACATGTATGAAAATGCTATAAATAGATTCTTCATATTTTTTGATAATTGTTCATATAGAAATTATTCCATTTGGAGTTACGGTTGAATTTCTATGATTTTTATAAATTTGAGTTATTTTCTGGAATTCGTAAATCATTTCTAAAATATAAAGGGTTTTATATTTCTGTGCCCCTCCTTCCTTAGTTGTGCTCAGTTTTGCCCATAGCATCAATTTTTCCTCACTTTTGCCCTCCACCACTCGACCCATTTTCACACAAGCCCAAACGGAGCATTGTCGTCGGGTCAATGCAGTTGACTGTTACCTGCTCAATTGTTGACGCGTGGGTCCGGACTTCTTTGGACATGTGGGCCACGAATGGTAGGTGGGCCGTGGCTGCTTATGACGAGTGGGACGTCGGCTCGGTTAACTATCGCTTTCTTTTGCCTAAAATAGCTCGATTCCCGACCGAGCAGCCGCATCCCCACCCAGCCTCTCCCGCCGCCGTTCCCGTGGCAGCCCCCCACCCTGCCCTAGAAGTCCCGCCGCCCACTCCGCCCGTGTGCCTGAGCTCCAATGGCGAAGCGACACGGCGATACATCATAGCCCGTAAAACCATCCGATATAGTTCGGCGACAGGTACATTTCTAATCGAAACCCTAGCAATTCGCATTAGTCAGTTGAGTCGGCGATTTAATTGTTGCTCGTTGAGCTGCTCCATTTTTCAAACAGTATTGACTTTTTTTAGGATTGGATTTGTGATAGTGGCAGCTAGTGTGAAAAAAGAAAATCCTAGAAATTAGGATCCGCTCATAGGATCCCATTTTTGATTATGTGGTAATCTTGATCCTTACAATCGCTTTCATTTTTTAATTCTGATTTGTGAATTTATTCTTTGATTGACTACTAGCTCTACCTAGATGGAAGAGGGTGATGGAAGAGTTTTGCGCTGGAGACGATCAGTTGTTGGCCAAGTGCAAGGAAATATGCTCCTGGTTTCTGAGCGCAAAATCTCTCAAGTTGCATTCGTTGGGCCTGACCTTGGAAGTGACAACAGATGAACTGAAGCGGATGGTTCCTGATGGCAAGGGGGAAATCACAATGGAGATCCTCCTCTATGCAAAGGAAGAAGCGATGGAGTCGCCAGATGATACGTCTCCATCGTATCTACTTTTCCAAACTCTTTTTCCATTATTCTGGACTCTAATTTGCATGATTTGAATGGAACTAACTCGGACTGACGCTGTTTTCAGCAGAATTGCCATGGTGTTATTTTTGTGCAGAAATAAAATTTCTCAGAATTACCTGAATCTTCACAGAGAATATTTTTGGAATAAATAACAAATATTGGCGAAAGAATCAATAGAGGGGGACCCACCTACTGTCCACAAGGGTGGAGGGCGCGCCCCCTGCCTTGTGGGTCCCCTGGACCTCCACCGACCTCAACTCCAACTCCATATATTCAAGTTTGGGGAGAAAAAAATCAGAGAGAAGGATTCATCATGTTTTACGATACGGAGCAGCCGCCACCTCCTGTTCTTCCTCGGGAGGCCAGATGTGGAGTCCATTCGGGGCTCCGGAGAGGGGAAATCGCCGCCGCCGTCATCATCAACCATCCTCCATCACCAATTTCATGATGCTCACCGCCGTGCGTGAGTAATTCCATTGTAGGCTTGCTGGACGGTGATGTGTTGGATGAGATTTATCATGTAATCGAGTTAGGTTTGTTAGGGTTTGATCCCTAGTATCCACTATGTTTTGAGATTGATGTTGTTATGACTTTGCTATGCTTAATGCTTGTCACTAGGGCCCGAGTGCCATGATTTCATATCTGAACCTATTATGTTTTCATGAATATATTTGTGTTCTTGATCCTATCTTGCAAGTTATAGTCACCGACAACGCGTTATGATCCGGCAACCCGGAGTGACAATAGTCGGGACACTTCCCGATGATGACCGTAGTTTGAGGAGTTCATGTATTCACTAAGTGCTAATGCTTTGGTCCGGTTTTCTATTAAAAGGAGGCCTTAATATCCCTTAGTTTCCAATAGGACCCCGCTGCCACGGGAGGGTAGGACAAAAGATGTCATGCAAGTTCTTTTCCATAAGCACATATGACTATATTCGGAATACATGCCTACATCATATTGATGAATTGGAGCTAGTTCTGTGTCACCCAGCGAGGAATCAAAGGAGGATTCAGACGATGAGGAGGAGGAGGAAGATGATGTTAATGAGGAGGAGGAGGAAGAAGTTTCTGACGAGGAGGAGGAGGATTCTGATGAGGAGCACGAGCAGGAGGAGGATGGCAAAGACGTGGGCTATCAGGGGGTATGGAGATCATGGCTCATCCTTCACAAGCAGACATGGATCTGACAGTTGCATTGGACAACGAGGATGACCAGATGGATGACCAGGAGCTTTTCGATGCTGATGCCGGGGAGGATCTGCCGCCTCTCAGATTGGAGGCCAAGCCGGGCTAAAAGACTACACCAATTGTGGTGGAGGAGTATGAGCTCAACCCTCAGTTTGAGCAGAATGCTCAATGGTCCCATCGGCGCATGGCTCGCCATCTTAAGCGTCTCCAACCCCCTTCTAGCAAGTGATGAGGATCCGACATGTGGATGCCCATCGTTAAATGAAAAGGTTTATGTTATTTGAATGTGCTTAATGAATTGTGTTGGGGAACGCAGTATTTCAAAAAAATTTCTACGATCACGCAAGATCTATCTAGGAGATGCATAGAAACAAGACGGGAGAGTGTGTCCACGTACTCTCGTAGACCGAAAGCGGAAGCGTTTAGTAACGTGGTTGATGTAGTCGAACGTCTTCACGATCCAACCGATCCAAGTATCGAATGTACGGCACCTCCGTGTTCAGCACACATTCAGCACGATGACGCCCCTCGAGCTCTTGATCCAGTTGAGGACGAGGGAGAGTTCCGTCAGCACGACGGCGTGGCGACGGTGATAAGGAAGTTACCGGCGCAGGGCTTCGCCTAACCACTACGACGATATGACCGAGGTGGTAAACTGTGGAGGGGGCACCACACACGACTAAGAGATGTCTGTTGTGCCTTTGGAGTGCCCCCCCACCTCCGTATATAAAGGGGAGGAGGAGGTGGCCGGCCTTGGGGGGCGCGCCATAAGGGGGGAGTCCTACATGGACTCCTTGTCCAAGTAGGATTCGGCCCCCTCCTTCCTTCCATCGGAGAGGGAAAAGGGGAAGGGAGAGAGAGGGAGAAGGAAAGAGGGGGGCCGGCTGTCGGTGTCAAAACCGGCGGATCTCGGGTAGGGGGTCCCGAACTGTGCGTCTAAGGTTGATGGTAACAGGAGACAGGGGACACAATGTTTACCCAGGTTTGGGCCCTCTCTATGGAGGTAATACCCTACTTCCTACCTGATTGATCTTGATGAATATGAGTATTACAAGAGTTGATCTACCACGAGATTGTAATGGCTAAAACCCTAGAAGTCTAGCCTGTATGACTATGATTATTATCATTCATCCTCTACGGGCTAAGCCCTCCGGTTTATATAGACACCGGAGGGGACTAGGGTTGTACAAAGTCGGTTACAGAGAAAGAAATCTTCATATTTGGACGCCTAGCTTGCCTTCCACGCCAAGGAGTGTCCCATCCGGACATGGGAGAAAGTCTTCGGTCTTCATATCTTTACGGCCCATCAGTCTGACCCATGTCTAACAGGTCGGACGCCCGAGGACTCCTTAGTCCAGGACTCCCTCAGTAGCCCCTGAACCAGGCTTCAATGACGAGGTGTCCGGCACGCATATTGTCTTCGGCATTGCAAGGCGGGTTCCTTCTCCGAATACTCCAATACAGTCTTCGGACGCAACGTACGTGTCCGGCTCTGCAAAACAAATTCCACACACAATCGCAGAGAGTATAATATTCCACGAGTCCAATCCGCTGACAACTTTTGGTAATGTGACTCCACGTCATCACCCGGTCATTATTTCGAACCGTTTTTGGCCTGTCACCCCATGTTTCGAGGCGCGGTTTTATTGTCACGTCTTGTCGAAGTAGATATCGTGTCCCCTTATTGCGGGATTCTCATCAATACGAGCGTGGGTAACCCAACCGTTCGGTTGGCATGATTCCTTAGGAGTAGGCAAGTTTTAATGCTTAGGAGGAGGCGTTCGATATTCATCGCCTTTATAAAGGGGTTAAGACCCGTCCCTCCCCTCTGCGTCAAACCTTTTCTCGACCTCTCCAACCCCGAGTTCCACCACCCAAGGTTTGACTTGGTTGCTTCAAGTTTTCCAGTCATGTCCGGACCCAGCCCTCAAGGCCGGTGGATGGCTTCTTCCGTCACAGAGGAAGATATCGCGAAGCTTCGGGCGGCAAGATACCTGACCGCGGAAATCCCCCACAGGCTTCCTGCCCATGGGCAGGTTATTCCCACTCCCAAATCCAGTGAGAGGGTCGTGTTTCGCCAACTTCCTCCGAGGGCTAGGGTTCGCTCTCCACCCCTTTGTTCGAGGGCTCATGTTCTATTACGGGCTAGATTTTCACGATCTAACTCCGGACTCCTTCCTTCATATCTCGGCGTTCATTATCACATGCGAGGCCTTCCTCCGTGTTCCCCCACACTTCGGCTTGTGGCTCAAGACCTTTAATGTGAAGCCGAGGGTAGTCGACGGGAAACAAGCGGAGTGCAGTGGTGCTGAAGTGAGCAAACTCATCAACGCACTTTGGCTAAAGGGATCCTTCTCAGAATCTTCCAACTTATGGCAGCGGGAGTGGTTCTATATTACTAAACACCGCAGTACCAAGTGGGCAGCTATACATGCGTTCCGATCTGGCCCTCCAATTCACCTTGCATCATTGGTTAATAAGGGGTTGTACTAGGGATCAATTGATGAATTGCAGACTCTGCAGAGCAGCATACGGTGTCTCCTTGAGAAGAACACCGAACTCATCGACGTGATTCAAGTAATGTTAGTTCGTCGGATCCTCCCGTGCCAGCGACGACCACTCCTTATGTGGGAGTTCAATCCGGAAGGACCACGAACTCTTTAGCACTTCTTTGGTGCGACGCATAGAGGAATGTGGAAGCTATTTTTCGGAACACGAAAACAGTGGCCGGATACGACAGAGGACATAGGCCTCGACTGCAACCATCCGGACACCTCGGTAAGCACTTGACTCCCGAAAACAGTTTCAGTCAAATATCTCATAATGGGATACTGAAGAAAGCGGCTCTTTCCAGGGCTGGATAAAGAAGGCGGAGCGAATCCGGTGTTCAGCTCCCCTCCCTGAAGACTCAGCTAGTCCCGTGCTAACAAGGATGCTGGTGCCAGGTGCCGGTGAAGGAGGACAATAAGGGGAGCGAGGGAGCCAAAGGTGGCCTCGGAGGTACACGAAACACTATGTCCGGGGAGATTAAGGCTCCTTCTTCCGAAGAGATAAGAGAGGGAGAAGCTGACATCCTCTCTCCTCGTAGTAAGAAAAGGGCCGCCTCCGAAGTTTGGGAGGTAAAGGCTCCTAAGCGAGGCAAGACGCCCCTGCCAGGCGGTTCGGGTTCGGAGGGCGACGTTGACAAGCCTTCAGCCGAATCGTAAGTGAACCAAAGTGTTATAAACATATCCCGTTCCTCTTCCTGTTACAAGGGTGACATTTAATATGCATATTTGTAGTCCGGCGTACAGTCTTCCTCAATGGTCCTCCTCCCCAGGGGATCTTCTTCCAGAGATGATGGAAAGCGAAACACCTCCACAGGCTTCCTCACCCAATAGGGCGGACGACTTCGAGGTGTCGTCTCGGAGGATCCTTCCCAATCAGCAAGTGGTGCGGGGGACATCGAAGAAAACGCCCGAAGGTGAAACTTTGGTCGCCCAGGGCCCAAGGTGCGCGGCCCCGACGGGGATCAACCATAAAGGTCTCGGGCTATCCGGTTTACAGCCGGGGGCAACTCCAGAGTCGAGTGAATACACCCCTTCAAAGGGAGTCTGCGCTCCCACGGCCGCCTCCAGGAATCCAGAGGCCCCGGATACAATGATGGGCATGCTGCAACATGCATCCGTCTTGGAGGAATATCGTACCTTAATGAGTACGGTGGCTGAAAGTATTCTGTCCACGAAAATCGGATTGAACGAAGCCTTCATGAGCCTGCTAAGAGGCTTCAAGGTACGTACTATAATATTTTCAATTGTGCTCTATACGCAAAATGCACCTATGTATAGGTAGTAGCCCCTGAGACTCTGGTTGGTGTCCAAAGGGAGGAAATCAGAGGATCGAAAAAGATATGCCCAGGAGATAGTCTAATTAATTGAAACATAGGCTGTTACCTTCATGACGACTGCCCACGCTACGGAGGTTGCAGGTCTAAAGCAGAACCTTGATGTGGCGGATGATGACATCACGCTTATTAACAAGCGGCTCGACGAGGCACAAGGTATGAGTTCGGGGCAGTCAGTATATATATATATATATATATATATATATATATATATATGTATGATTACATGAGCACGAAGTTGGGGTTGTATACTGAGGCATGCATAACTGCAGATGGTGCTGCAGCGGTGGAGATCCTTCGGGCTGAACTTGCCCGAGCCAAGGAGCAAGGCCGAATGAGTAATTTGGCTGCCAATAAGGCAGCTGATGAGTTAAAAGTCGAACAGGCTGCCCGACGCCGGTGTGAGGAGAGAATTTCTATTATGGCGCACGAGCTAAAAGAAACCACTGCCCGGTGTGAATTCCTCGAGAGGGATAACACAGCCAAAGCGGCAGACCTTGACAAGGCTTTACAAGAGGCGAAGGAAGCCTGATCCGAGTCTAGAGCGGCTCGGGAGGAGATCCGGCAAGCTGGGGAGATAGCGGCCGGTAAGCCTTTCTTATTACAGACTAAATTCGGCGATCCGAAGTATGCCCCGCTTAATCAAATGTGGAGTTCCCCAGATGCCTTCTTGGACTTGCCGAAGAGTGCCTCCGATGCGGCGCAATTTTACCAAGCGCAGGAAGGGTGCGCAACGGAGAAGCTTTTCCGGTCACAATTCGGTGCGCCAAAGCGTCCGCTGTTACTAAACGAGCAGATGGCCTAGTGGGCCGAGCTCCACAAGATATCCAGCTCTGCCATGAAGGATGTCATAGTACGGTTGTGGCTGACCGAGCCAATTCCAAATAGCTATTTCGGTTTGGTGTAGCGACTTGTTGACGCAGTGCCATGTATCGACGCCGTTAAGCGGTCGACATGCATTGAAGGTGCACTGATGACCTTTGCCCGCGTCAAGACATACTGGGCGAAGATGAAGGCCACCAACATTGCAGCGAAGGTTCCACCCAAAGGCAAGGACCATCACATGCCAGAGCATTATTTCGAGGACGTCTTAGAGGGTGCCCGCTTAATAGAGGGCCAGTGCTCGAAAGATATGATGTTCGAGTGAAATGTATTGGGATTGTGAAAACAATATTATGATACTTTAAGTCTATTCCCAAAAGTTTTGGTTCCTCCTGTGCGGCCGTTTATTATGTAATTTGACAGTTTTCTAATCGTCGGCTTCAGCCCCCTCGCATAAAATGCGGGGGTGTTCGGAAAAGCGCTTGATCACTCTTAATCGAATGTCTTGTTCCATAAAGGAGGTGTCAATGCGGTGAACTAGGCAATCGGACTATAGGGCTTTAACACTTTCACTTAGCCATAGGAGTTTTATGGTGGGTCTACGATATAGCCCCTAGTATGTACGCAGTTTATCCGAATATGGTGCGTTACATAGGTGACCTTAAGAACGGCCCTTCGTTAAGTATGAAAAGAATCGCGAAATATTCTAGTAAGTCATCGAGTGGTTGACCAGCTCTCGCCATATCATGACAGTCAGTTTTCATCTTTCTCTACTAAGGTGCTCATCCGGATGAACCAGGACACAATCGTAGTAGTTCTGCCTTTACTACCCTAGCCGATATAGCGGAACGTAAGGTAGTAAGCACAGGAGCCGGGCAACCCAACTATTGACCAAAGACATGATTCGGAGCTGGTGCATATAAGGCCAAACTCGTGATGCCGAAGTGTTCTATAAAGCTGTTCGGACTTTGTTGGCAACTCATTTGTTCCCATATCGAGCCCCTGGCGATTGTGCCGAGGTGCGAGTTTGAAGCAGCAAGAGGAATTTAGATCTTTAAAAGAAGCAAATACTGTATACGAATTATGTTCACTGGAACTTGATTGATATGTCAATTGCCATTGTACAAATAACAACACCACAACCCAGGCTGTTTGAAATGCCAATGGTCGAAGGCTGAGGGAGAAGGTACTTTACAGGCTCGAAATAGAGAGTGCGGTCTACAAAATTATTTGGACCTCCTGTCGCACGTCTGAGTTGCCTTGCCTCGGTGGAAGGATTCCTTAATAGGAATAACCTTTGGGTGAGTTTATGAAGCCGAACTCCGAAAAGTCCGTAAGATGACCAATGTTTGAGCCACCTGTAATAAGAGATAAAAAATGGTTAGAAAAGAAAAGGAGGAAATGGGAGTGGTTGTAAGCTTTTCCGTATTGTGCCTCCACCGATGACCAGGGTATTTTGAGTGTGTAGTTATGCATGTTTGGTGTAAACCGCACGAGTGTGTAAGGTGAACGGCGGAGGCCGAACTGCTATTCCAGCTCTGGGATTGATCGGTTCCATTTAATAGAGACCGGCGGCTTAATGGCCAATGAGTTATGCGGCTCGATGAGGCCGCTTTGTACTTCGGCCGTAATAGCCGTAGTGTGGTCATCTGTACGGAGGGAGTGTTTCGTATTTCCATTTACTGTTACGACGCCGCGTGGACCGGGCATTTTAAGTTTTGCGCGGGCGTAGAGTGGGACCGCATTAAAACGAGCAAGAGCGGTATGCCCAGAAGTGCATGGTAGCTACTGTGAAGCGGGGCAATATCAAAGGTCAAGCCCTCGCTTCGCGAGTTGTTCGGCGAGCAGAAAACGACTTCCAGTGTGATAGAGCCCATGCAGTGAGTTTCTACGCCGGGCATTGCTCCCGTGAGGATAGTTGTGCTGGGCTTGATTCTTGAAGGATCAGTGCCCATTTTGCGGACAGTTTCTTGGTAGAGTAGATTAAGGCTGCTACCGCCGTCCATAAGGACTTTCCTGAGATGGAAACCATCGATTATTGGATCGATGATCAGAGCTGCCAGACCATCGGGACGGATATGACCATTTTTTGGGGGATCCGCTCTATGGCGTGTATGTCCCGTGGCGTGCGCTCCCTTGTAGGGGTGTGCGTCACATATACCATGTTACGGTTTTCACTTCGGGGGGAAATTGATTCTGAACCCCGGTGTTCGGCTGGCGAGTCTCTTCGTCATCACTGTCACTGGGCTGCCATTTCCCCTTGTGTTCGGCGTTGAGATTGCCGGCTTGTTTGAAGACCCATCAGCTTCTGTTTGTGTGAGTAGCTGGTTTATCGGAGGTGCCATGAATCTGGCTGGGCCGGTCCAGTATCTTGTCGAGATTGGATGGTCCGTCTCTATTTGCCTTGAATGGCTTTTTCCGTTGACCGGGTTTGGAGCCGCTAAACCCGGCGTTAACCGCCATGTCTCGCGTTATTTCGTTATTATTGCGACGCTTGTGTTTATCACGTCGTGGCTTGCCGTTGGCATCTCGGACTTCTGAAGTACCCGGATCGCTCGCGCTGTTGCTTCTACGAGCGAGCCAGCTGTCCTCTCCCGCGCAAAATCGGGTCATTAAAGCGGTAAGGGCTGCCATGGATTTTGGGTTTTCTTGACCGCGGTAGCGGGCGAGCCATTCGTCCCGGACGCTGTGTTTGAAGGCCGCGAGGGCTTCAGCGTCTGGACAATTGATGATTTGGTTCTTTTTAATTAAGAACCTAGTCCAGAGCTTCCTTGCTGACTCTTCGGGCTGTTGGATGATGTCGGGTGGTAGGTGCGACATATGCCAACGGGTGGCTTATCATTGTGGGAGCCAGTAAGACATCGCCGGTGCCTGGAAACGGGATAAGGCAAAGACATGCACGCCGGCGAATCTTACCCAGGTTCGGGGCTCTCCGTGGAGATAACACCCCTAGTCCTGCTCTGTGGGGTCTCCGCATGATCACTAGATCAACACAAGTGGCTACAAGTGGCTCCTTGAGCTGTTTGGCTAGAGGAAGAAGAAGGGCAAGGCTAGCTCTCCTCTTCTCTCTATGTGGTGTCTAAAACATTAAGAGATCAACCCTTTACATGGGTGCCCCGGGGGGTTTATATAGGCCTACCCCCAGGGATACAATGGTAATCCAGCTGGACGCGGGTCCTAGCCGTCACTGTCTGTATTCGCCGGATTCTTCGCCGGCCGCTGGGGCCCGCCGACTGGTGGGTCCCGCCGGCTGCCGGCCTCTTGGCCGACAGGCTGGCCCCACTGCCTGGGGGTCTTGCCGGCGGCTGGTTACTGTAGCCTCGCCCCTGATGACGAGGGCTTGGCCGAGGTAAGCATGGCTACAGTGCCGTCGTCTCGCGGCCTCTCACTATAGCCTTACCTCGTCTTGTCTCCTTAATGATGCACATACTTCGAGGGGAGGAGGTAGCCGGCTGACGGGGGCTGGCTACGTCCCAGGCCGACTGGGGGAGGCTTGGCCGCCTTCGGGTGTCTCTCTGGCCGGCGGGGCCCGCCACCTACGGGCCGTACTGACAGCCTGTCGTGGGTGGCGTCATGGTCAACATGGCAACAGTGCTGCGCCGGACGGCGCACTGTGGCCATGCGTGCTCCGGGACTCGGGGGTGGCAGGCTCTACTATAGCCATGCCCTGTCTCATCGCCGTTATGGGGGTGCAGACTTTGAGGGGGGACGCCTGGCCGCCTGCCAGGAGCCGGCCTTCTCATAGCCGGCTACTGGGAGTCGACCCTTTTCGCGAGGGCCAGCATAGCCTTGCCGCCTTCCGGAAGCTGGCCGGTGGGCCAGCCGGCCATAGGAAGGTGGTCATGTGTCTTGGATGCTTGAGGGCTTGTTCTGCCTAACAGTTTTTGAAGAGCCAGGGGGAGCCGGCTAGGCTACCCGTGGTTATTTACTCCGACAGTAGTCCCCAAAGCTGGTTGGGCTTCGCGGCTGAAAGGAGGACGAGAAGCTCGACCAACTTCCTATCTTGAAGAGCCAGCAGCTAGGAGCCAGCTTTGATCAGGTGAGACGTCTAGGTGAGGATTTGAAGCTTGAAGGCGGGAACCAGCTGGCGCGCATGCTTGGCTGCGGGCTGGCCGCTTGCCGCTTGCGCGCCACGTGGCGTCCTTTGGCTCGAAGGGCCTGCCAGCCCACGCGCGCGACGGGACGTCGCCGCAGGCCGGGGCCCGCCACTTCCGCGCCGCGGCCCATGGGTGGATCTTTTGTGGCCCGAACGGGCCATTCGTCTTCCAAGTTTCCGCATGCCGTTAGGGCGCAATAATCGCGAGACGTGGGGGAGTGGGCGCAGTTAATCCCACGTCCCCCCCTAAGCCTCGCCTCCTCGGCTTCACCGCACGAGGCTATAAATAGGTGGAGGAGGAGGAGTGGCAGGCGCTCGCACGCTCGCCCTCGCTCCGCCATCTTCGTCTTCTTCCTCTCCATCGCTGTAGCCCCTCGCCGCCGCGCCGTCCCTCCAGTCATCGCACTACCCTGAAGCTTCGCCGCCGCGGGGCCGTGCTTTCGCCGTCGCCGTGCCTTTTTCATCGTCTTCTTGCCCTCATGTCGCGCGGCGGAGACTGGGACGGCTCCAACGTCCACGAGGACCACATCGACTTCGTCCGCAAGACGCGGCGGTTGCCCGGCAGGGATCATGTGCGGGTCCGTCTTGCGCCGAAGAGGGAGATCTTGCCGGCGCCGGAGTAGGGCGAGCGGGTAATCTTCCGCTCACACTGCCTGCGCGGCCTCGGCCTGCCTGCGAGCGGCTTCTTCTGTTCCTTCCTCAAGTTCTACCAGCTCCAGCCGCACCACCTCACTCCAAACACGGTGGTGCTGCTGTCTGCCTTCGTCACTTTGTGCGAGGGCTTCCTCGGCATCCTTCCCACCATCGAGCTCTGGTGGGGATTCTTCCAGTCCAAGCTCGGTACCGCCATGAGGGGCGTGCCGGCTCAGAGCGGCGCCTTCATCGCGATGCGGAGGCCGGTAGCCGACAACCCTTTTCCTCCCATCACGCTGATCCAGTCGGTGAAGCTCTGGCAGCAATCCTACTTCTATGTGAAGAACGTCGCTCCGCAAGGCAACTTCGTCAACTTGCCGGCTTATGTAGCCGGCCCGCCGGCTGGGAGGCGGCCCCAATGGTCCTATCGGGCGAAAACGCTGTCGCCTGCTGGAGCCGCCGCCGTCGCGCGACTCCGGGTAATGGTCCAGTCGGAGGGGCTGACCGGGCCCGACCTGCTGGTCGCCTTCGTGGCGCGCCGGGTGCTCCCGCTCCAAGGCCGCCCTCATATGATTTGTCAAATGAGCGGCCAACTCGATCCGAGTCGGCTGTGTACCAAGGAGATGCCTCATGCAGAGGTAGCTCACATGGTGAACTACCGTGCGAACTGCAAGCTCACCGACGAGTGGCAGTTTGGCAAGGAGCCGTACTCCCGTGCCAATCCCCCGCCTATGTTAAGCTTTCTTTTTCTTCTCTTCTTTACTTTTGTCACCAAGTTTCTCTTGGCCGACTCTAACCGGTCGGTTTGTCTTGACAGAGCCCCCTCCTTCGACCGGCAGCCGGGGCAGCGGGGGTGGAGCGCCAATATCTTCCCGACCTGACGACGCACGACTTGGACGACCCCGACTTGGGGGCGGCCGCTCTGGACGACGACACCGTGGGGGGAGGCGGCAGGCGGCTCCGGGCTTGGAGCCAGCGTCGACGACTGGCCGGATGATGAAGAGGCGGAAGTCGTCCCGCACCGCCAGCTGGCGTCCGATCATCATGCCGCGGGTTCATCTGCCGCGCCGGCTGTCCGAAGCAGCGCGCAGAAGTGCTGGGCTGCGCCGAGCCTATTCGGCAGTCGGCTGAAGAAGCCCAAGAGCGCGGCGGCAGCGACCAAGGGGGACGAGGCAGCCGCGAAGGCTGCCCGCTTCCGCAAGGTGGTGAAGCAGCCACAAATGGTTTCGGCGTAAGTGTCAATTCTCTCACGTATTCCTTCTTCTTTTTTGTTGATATTCTTCTGAGTCCTTGTCTTGACTTAAAAAACAGGGCTCCGCTTTCTCTTGAGCGGACCGCTGCCGCCTCCGTGGTTGGAGCGGCGGGAGGATCTGCAAGCGCCCGCCGCGTGGACCCCCGTGCCGAGCTTCAAGCGGCGACGGAGCGGGATGCGCGGGAGGCGCGGGAGGAGCTGAGGGCGGCCGCTGCCAAGGCGGCGCAGGAGACGATGGAGGAGTCGGCCGAGGCACAAGCCGACGCAGCGGCCAAGGCTCAGGCGGAGGCTGCAGCCGCAGAGAGGGCGGCGGAGGCCCTGTGTAACCGGCCTCCGCAGTTTGTCGTCCCCCTTCGCGCTATGGCGCCCGAGATCCCGGTGCCCCCGCCGGAGGAAGCCAGTGGCGACCGGCTGGTGGTGGAGAGGGAGGAGGGCGACGTCGTCGTCCTGGAGAGGGAGGCGGCACCGCCATCGCCGACTACGGTGGACCAAGGCAGCCGACCTAGCGCGCCGCCCGTGCAACCGGCTGGAGGCGAGCCGGCTGCAAGGTCATACCTTGTGGTCCGGTCGCCATCGCGCCAGCGCGCATGGAAGGCGACTTCGGCGCCGGACCCGCAGAAGGCCGCGGGCTCTAGCTCGTCGGCCTAGGATCTGGAACAGCCAGCGCCAGGTCGCCGGGGTGGACCTCCGGGTGGTGGGACGGTCGTGCTGAACGTGGCGGTGCAAGATGTCCGGAACCGGCTTCAATCCCAGGCCACCGTGCTGAAGCAGTATACTCAAGAGTTCCTCGCCACGCGGACGGCCATTCGGGTGAGTCTTCCCACTTTTTTGTTTCTTGTTCTTGATTTCTTCCGTGGGGGCGCGTCAGCGCACCCACTGGGTGTAGTCCCCGAGTTCCGAGTCGGCTGCTGAGCAGGCGGCTTGGAACTTCTTAGTAGACTTCGATTGCTATCTTGTTCTTATTCTCTCCTCTGTCTTATTTGTAGGACTATCACAACCTCCGCGCGGCTACCTTCAACTCCCAGGCCCGGGAGCTGAACCAGAAGACCATTGATCTGACTGAGAGCCGGAGTAAGTGTTTCATCTTTTATCTCACGTGGGGGCGCATCAGCGCACCCATTGGGTGTAGTCCCCGAGATTCGGGCCGACTGCTGAGCAGTCGGGCCGGATCTTTCCTGGCGACTTCTTTCTTATTGCTTTTTTCTTCTTTACCATATCTGCAGAGGCCAATGCCAACCTGAGGCAGCAGTTGGGTGGGGCCCAGACCGCCCTTTGCGCCAAGGAAGCCGAGTGCAACGCCTTGGCTCAGGAGCGTGACCGCTTGGTTAAGAAGCTGGCCGACCAGGAGGAGAGCCATAAGGCGGCGCTGAGGCGGTGCAGGACAGCGAGGCCACCCTCCAGGCCGAATACGAGACCGAGGCGGTGAGATGGGCTGAGGCAAGGCAAGCGCTGAGTGACGGCTACGGTCAGATCGAAGATTTGGTTGACGGTAGGCCGCCTTCTTCTTTGTCCCTTTGCTTGCCGCCTGCCATTTGGTCCATTTTCTGACTTTGTGTTTTTTCTCTTCCTTTCTTACTTGTGCAGAGTACTTCCCTGGTTACTCCGTTGCCGCCAGCCAAGTCATCGAGACCCACCGCGTTGCGCAGAGGCAGGCTGGAGCTGAGATCGCGCCGGATGCTCGCCGGTCGCTTGAGGAGTAGCTTCTGGCAATCCAAGCCCGCCTCCAGCCGGCTCACCGCATGCTCCGCTGTCCTCAGCGCGTTGGGGCGCAAGTGCTGGCCGCCCTCTGGCCCGGCGAGGTGGTTCCCCGTACCCCCAGTCGGACTGCCGACTTGCTGGAGGTAGCGGTTGGCCTTTTCGAGGCCTGGAAGGCTTCTGCAGCTCGGTCAGGCGCCAGGCGGGCGCTGGAGTTCGTCCGAGCTTGGTATCCTGGGCTGGATTTGGCCCAGCTGACCACCTGGCGGTAGGAGGCCAACGAGGAGCTGGAGGCAGTGCGGCCGGCTATCATCCAGCGCGCCTCGGCGATCGCCGACTACACCGACACCAGTGCCTTTGCCCCTAAGGTGAATGATGATGGCGTTGCTCAGCCGGAGGAGTGGTTTGGGCTGAACCCAGCGGATGGTGAAGACTCAGCGGAGGAGATCGACTCTAGTGACGAGGGCGAAGAGGAGGAGGGAGAGGATGGTGAAGACGCCGTGCCAGACGGTGGAGCAACCGGCCAGCCTCAGCTTGATCGTGCCTCCAGCAATGAGGCGCGTGCGAGCGCGCCGCCTGCAGCCGGTGACGATCAAGCCGAGTCTCTCCAGCCGGCCAGTCCTCCAGCCAGCACTGCCGTCTCCACTGACCTGCCTGGCTCGCCTGTTGCACCTTTGGCCTGATCCGCCACCTTTGCTTTCCTGTTTATTACTCTTTGGACAATATTTGTTAAGTTGCGCAGTTCCACCCACTGGGGGTGTATTCAAACTATGTTGAATGCCGGCCTTTCGAAGGCCTTTTGTGTAAATATAATCATGCATGTGCTTGGCTTCCGATTGTATTTGCTTTTCATCCTTTTGGCTGTTTCCTTTGCCACACTCCCTTGGTCACCGCCTTCCCAGCCGGACAGCTGCTCTACAGTCTGTAGCTGGGGAAGGGCTTGGCCGTTTGGGAGGGCAAGTACTCTAGCTTTCTTAGATTGTAGCAAGGTGGATGGGAAGCTGGCCAGCCGGCTGTTCTGACAGCCGGTTGGCGGGGTGGGAGGCCGGCTTGTGTTATATAAGTTCGTTAGTCCTTAGCCTTTTTCGTGTGGGCATCCTTTCCTGCCTTTGGCTCTTGCCAGTCGGACAGTCGATTCTTCGAGCTGCGACTTTCAACAAGAGAGGGCTTGGGTGCCGGCACACTACTTGTCTGACTGCAGGCAGAACTTTAATATAACTCAAGGCGGCCAGTCCCCGGGCCGACTGATCGAACCCGGTGCCGGACAGGAAAACAAATGTAGTAATACATTCGTAGGTATGACACTCATCATACATAGATAAAAGAGGGTAGTCCCCGAGTGCTCCTCGGGGGGCCCGTTGTCTTGTACTTAATACAAAAGGTAGCGTGGTACATACTGCATTTAACTGTAAAATCTTTCGGAGGAGATTGGCGTTCCATGGTCGTTCCGACTCCTTGCCGGAATCATCTCTCTTGCGTGCCTTCGGCTTCTGTGCGTCGATCAGGTAGTAGGAGTCGTTGCCTAGGGCCTTGCTGATGACGAAGGGGCCTTCCCAAGGGGCTGAGAGCTTGTGTTGGCCGGCTGTTCGCTGGATCAGCCAGAGCACAAGATCGCCTTCTTGGAAGGATCTTGGCTTGACCTTCCGGTTGTGGTAACGGTGCAAACCCTGCTGGTAGATGGCGGACCGGCTCAGTGCTAACAGCCGGCCCTCTTCCAGCAGGTCAACGTTGTCTTCTCACACTTCCTTGCCCTCTGCCTCCGTGTACATGGTGACCTGAGGTGAGTCGAACTCAATGTTAGTTAGGATGACAGCCTCGGCACCATATACAAGGAAGAAAGGGGTGAAGCCGGTTGACTTGTTCGGGGTAGTACGCAGACTCCAGAGGACGGCCGGCAGCTCATCGAGCCAGCAGCCGGCCGAATGCTCCAGTGGTACGACCAATCGGGGCTTGATGCCGGAGAGGATGAGGCCGTTTGCTCGCTCGACTTGGCCGTTTGACTGTGGGTGGGCAACGGACGCTAAGTCCAGTCGGATGCCCTGTGTCGCACAGAAACGTTCCAGTGCTCCTTTGGAAAAATTCGTGCCATTGTCGGTGATGATGCTGTGTGGTACGCCATACCGGGTGGTGATATCTGCGATGAATGTCACGGCAGTCAGCCCGTTCAGCTTCTTGATTGGCTTCGCTTTGATCCACTTGGTGAATTTTTCTATGGCGACAAGCAGATGTGTCATGCCGCCGCGCGCCGTCTTGAATGGGCCCACCATGTCCAGTCCCCAGACGGCAAAGGGCCAGGTGAGGGGGATGGTCTCGAGTGCAGAAGCCGGCAGGTGTTGCTTGGAGCTGAAGACTTGGCACCCTTTGCAGTATTTGACTAATTCCTTGGTGTCTTCCAAAGCAGTCTGCCAGAAGAACCCATGGCGGAAAGCTTTGGCGACAAGTGATCTTGAGGCCGCGTGGTGGCCGCATTCGCCTTGGTGGATGTCCTTGAGGATTGCTATGCCCTTTTCTGGCTCGATGCAGCGCTGGAAGACTCCAGTGACGCTGCGCCTAACGAGTTCTCTGTTTACTATTGTGTATGCTCTGGCTCGGAGTTGAACTTGTCTTGCCGAGATCTCGTCAGTCGGCATCTCTCTGTTTACTAGGAAGTTGAGGATGGGTTGGGCCCATGATGGAGCTGTGACTTCTTCTATTGCCAATACGGCTACTGCGACCAGGGTTGGTGGGTTGGGTGGTGAAGAGTTGGAGTCGGCCACCGCATGTTGTGTCGTTGCAGTCCCCGGGCCGGTTCTGAAGTCCCCGAGCCGGGTGCGACTACGGCAGTGCCCGAGCCGCCCGTCAAAGTCCCCGAGCCGCCTGCTGGGTTCCCCAAGTCGGATCCGACTGCATCAGGGTCAGGCGGTACGAAGATGGAGTCTGATTCTTGAGACGGCTTGACAGACGGTTTGAGGAGGCGTTGGAGAGAGACGCCGGTTGGTATAGCTTGTCGGGTGGAGCCGATTCGTGCCAGGGCATCTGCTTGCTCGTTGTCGGCCAGTGGCACATGGAGGAACTCGCATCCTTCAAAGTATCCGCTGATTTGCTGCACGAGGAATCGGTAGCTCGCCATGTTTGCGTCCTTGGCGTCCTAGTCGCCAGATGATTGTTGGACTACCAAATCCGAGTCGCCATAGCACAAGATCCGGCGGATGCCGAGCTCTTTGGCTAGCCGGAGCCCATGTATGAGCGCCTCATACTCGGCCACGTTGTTGGAGGTGGCAAAATGAATTTGCAATGTGTATCTGAGTTTCTCGCCCTTGGGAGAGGTGAGGACGATACCGGCTCCCAGGCCGGTGTGCATCTTGGATCCATCGAAGAGCATCCGCCAATGAGTGGAGTCAGGAGCCGGCGGTAGGTACTGGATCTCGGTCCAGTCGACAAGGAAGTCGGCCAATGCTTGGGACTTGATGGCGGTGTGAGGCTGGTAGAAGATCGTGTAAGGAGCTAGCGCAATGGCCCACTTGGCCACCCGGCCGGATGCATCCCGGCTGCCTATGATCTCGGCAAGCGGGGCAGTACATACGACCGTGATGGGATGCTCTTGAAAGTAGGGCTTCAGCTTCTTGGCAGCGAAGTATACTCCATAGCACATTTTCTGGTAGTGCGGGTAGTTTTGCTTCAAGGTGGACAGTACTTCGCTCAAATAATACAACGGCCTCTGGACTAACTGAGCCCGGCCTTCTTCTGGGCATTGGACCACAATAACTGTGCTGACCACTCGGCTAGTCGCGGTAATGTAAAGGAGCATGGGCTCTTTCTCAGTTGGCGCCACCAAGACAAGTGGCGTGGTCAGCATCTTCTTCAAATCGTGAAAAGCTTGGTCTGCTTGGTCGTTCCACTCGAAGTGGGTGGACTTTTTCATGAGTCGGTACAGGGGGAGAGCCTTCTCTCCTAGCCGGCTGATGAAGCGGTTCAGGGACGCCAGGCACCCGGTAAACTTTTGGATGTCTAGTAGCTTGGTAGGAATCTCCATTCTCTCTATGGCCTTGATCTTCACTGGGTTGCACTCGATGCCGTGTTCGGAGACCAAGAAGCCTAGAAGCTGGCCGGCCGGTACTCCGAACATGCATTTCTCAGGGTTGAGCTTGATCTGAAACCGGCGCAGGTTGTCAAATGTTTCTCTGAGGTCTTCCAGCAGGGTGCCGCGCTTCTCCGTCTTCACCACAATATCATCTACATAGACGTGGGCATTTCTGCCGAGTTGCTTGAGGAGGCATTTCTGCATGCAACGCTGAAAAGTGGCACTAGCATTTCTCAAGCCGAATGTCATAGTCAGGTAGCAGAAAGCTCCGAATGGTGTGATGAAGGCGGTCTTCAGGCGGTCGGCTGGATCCAACTTGATCTGATGGTAGCCTGAGTAAGCATCCAAGAAACTCAACAGCTCGCATCCGGCTGTGGAGTCTATCACTTCATCGATTCGAGGTAAGGCAAACGGATCTTTGGGGCAGGCTTTGTTGAGGCTGGTATAATCTATACACATGCGCCATTTATTGTTTTTCTTCAATACAAGGACCGGGTTGGCAAGCCATTCTGGAAAAAATACCTCCATAATGAAGCCGGCTGCCAGAAGCCGGGCTATCTCTTCTCCTACAATCCTTCTCTTTTCCTCCGACAGTCGGCGGAGAGGGTGTTTGACTGGTTTTGCGTCTGCTCAGACGTGTAGCTTGTGCTCGGCGAAATCCTTCGGAACACCCGGCATGTCCTTTGGGGACCATGCAAAGATGTCCCGATTCTCACGGAGGAAATCGACGAGCTCACCTTCCTATTTGCTGTCCAGGTTTGCTCCAATGACGGCAAACCTCTCCGGGTTCTCTGGGTCCAGAGGTATATTCTTTGTTTCCTTGGCCGGCTGGAAGGAGCCTTGAGCATCATATTCCTTGGGGTTAGGGGACAGGGCCGGCTGCTTGCCGGCCATGGCCATGACTCGGTCCAACATCTTTTTTTCTTCAGCAATCACGAGGGACTCGGCCAGCCGGCTGCTGGCTGCAGCACACTCAGAGGATTTCTTGTAGTCTCCGGCTATGGTGATGATCCCCTTTGAACTTGGCATCTTCATCTTGAGGTAGGCGTAGTGGGGCACAGCCATGAACTTGGCCATGGCAGGTCGGCCAAGCAACGCGTGGTAAGGGCTCTCTAGATCCACCACTTCAAACTAGACTGCTTCTCGGCGGAAGTGATCCTTGTCTCCGAAGAGAACATCTATCTTGATCTTGCCGATTGGTGAGCAGGACAGGCCGGGTACGATGCCATGGAACACAGTCTGGCTTGGCATGAGTTGGTTCGTCTTGATGTTCAGCTTCTCCATGGTGTCACGGTATAGTATGTTGATGCTGCTCCCACCGTCAATCAGTACACGGGAGAAACGGGCAGCTCGCCTTTCTGTCACGAGGGTGGCGTCCAACACCAATGCATAAGAGCCGGGAGACGGCATCACCTCTGGGTGATCGGCCCGGCTCCAGCTGATAGGCTTCTCAGACCAATGCATAAACTCTGGGTTGTTAGAGGCGACCGCGTTGACTTCTTGATGTTGTCGGCGCCGACTGCGCCTGTCTTCAGTTTGGCTTGTAAAGACGACGTAGGCGGCATGCTCATCCGGGAACTTGTCTTGAATGGCTCCGACTGCTCGTCGAGCAGCTGGCTGCTGAGGGGCTGGAGGTGGCTGGCCAGCAGGTGGAGGCGGCACCAGCCCTTCGCCTTTGGAGATTCGCCTGAGCCAATGACACTTCCGAGTCGTGTGGTTGGACGGCTTCGCGCCGCTGTGGAACTTGCAGGGGCATCAAGGGTTTGCTCGTAGGAGAAAGCCGGCTGCCAAGCCAGCCTGCCGCCCTTCTGCTTCTTGGGCATGGGCCGGCCTTCAGGTTGTTCTTCTTCGACTGTGGCTACTTGCCGACTGGTGGAAGGCGGCATAGGGGCCTTGCGCTTGTTGTCGTTTGGGTACGGGCGTCGATTCGAGTCACCAGCCGGCGTCTTGGGAGCCGGAGCGAGCACCTTTCTAGAGGCATCCACTCGAAGCTCAGTCTTCATTGAAGAGTCGGCCGTGGCGTACTTGTCTGCTATGATCAGCAGCTCGTCGAGGGTAGTAGGCTCGTCGCAGAGGAGCCGGTGCTTGAGGACGGTGCCCTCTCGGCACCCGGCGGTGAAGTACTCTATGGCTTGAACCTCGTGCACCCCTTCGGAGGAGTTGCGGAGCTCGGCCCAACGCGTGAGGTAGTCGCGAGTTGATTCGCTGGGCCCTTGGACGCACAAGGAGAGCTGGCGGGGCTTGGGAGGCCGCTTGTATGTGCTGGTGAAATTGCGGATGAAGACTTCCGTGAAGTCTAGCCAGATGTTGACGCTGTAGGGCTTGAGGCTGTTCAACCAAGTGCGTGTCGTGCCTTGAAGCATGAGCGGGACGTACTTCACGGCAACGCGCCTGTTGCCGTTTGCTATGCGGACTGCGGTGGAGTAATCGATCAACCAGTCTTCCGGCTTCACGGAGCCATTGTATTTTGGCGTGTCTCTTGGGAGTGAGAACCCTTTGGGGAAGGGCTCGTCGCAGATGTGGGGACCAAAGCAAGGCGGGCCGACATCATCTTCTTCTTCTAGCGCCAGAGATCGCGCCAGGCGGTCGATCTTGTGGCGGGCGTCATTCTCGCCGACTCCTTCGCGGTGGCCTAGTCGGCCGCCGAGAGTCGGATGCGTAACAGGCGGCGGGGTGGGATATCTCTCCCCACGAGGCGGGGGAGGAGGCGGATTGCCTCGTCGTTCCACAGCTCGGGGGCGGCCTTCTGCATCCCGCTCGATGGTGAGCCGAGTCCGACTGCGGCTAGCAGCCGGCTCCTTGTCTTTTCTCGCGCGGGCGCCGCCTGCAGTCGGCGTCCGAGATGTCGCGCCGGGCTCTCGGCGTGGGGGAGGACTTTTAGCGCGGGCACTGGCTTCATGCCGCTCTGCGGCTGCGTCGATCAGCTGCTCGATGCGTCTAGTCATGTAGGGGAGCTCGTCGGCCTCCAGCCCGTTCAGCTCGTCTACGGCCGCCTTAGCGGCACGCAGGTTCTCAAGTGGCGTGGTGTAGACTGGGCGGTCTGCTCCCAGCATGCTGGCTATGGCCGCGCCGCGCTTCTTGACGATGCCGGCTAGGCTCGGCCCGCCAGTAGGCGGCGTACCAAAGGCGGCACGGTCGACTTTGCGCTGGTAAGCCTCAGTGAGGCGTCTCATGGATGCTATCTTCTGGCCCTCCGCGATGAGGGCGAGGCGGCGTGCCTCCAGTGTCTCGGCGTCGGCGTCGGCCGGGATGGGGGCGGACAGGTCGTGTAGCGCCGCTTGTAGGGCGTCGTGGGCGTTCTCGCCTGAGGCGGCGCCGTGGCTGATGACTAGCACCTCAGTGTCAGTGTTGTCGCCACTGTCGGCTCGAGGAAGAGGGTCGTCGATGATCACCATATTGGTGGGGAAGGCGTCAAGAGATGCCATGTCGGAGTCGACAAGCATCGGGTCGGTGGAGCCGATCGACTCCAAATCTACAGCTGGCTTGCTGGAGACGTGAAGCTGGTCGAGGAGGCTGATGAGGCGGCTCTCGGGGCAGTCTGTGCCCGTGTCGGACGCAGGCTCGTCGGAGACGCGAGCCTCGCCAAGAAGATCGGCGAGGCAGCTTGCCGCGCAGGCGTCGTCGACGCCTTGCAGCGCGTCGGGGCAAGCGACATTGGGCATGCCGGGCTGGCTACGCTCGGTGGGAAGGAAAAGGGTTCCCGTCCAGAACAGGTCTCCGGACGATGGTGCACCTGGCCCCACGGTGGGCGCCAAATGTCGGGTGGTAGGTGCGACATATGCCAACGGGTGGCTTATCATTGTGGGAGCCAGTAAGACATCGCCGGTGCCTGGAAACGGGATAACGCGAAGACATGCACGCTGGCGAATCTTACCCAGGTTCGGGGCTCTCCGTGGAGATAACACCCCTAGTCCTACTCTGCGGGGTCTCCGCATGATCACTAGATCAACACAAGTGGCTACAAGTGGCTCCTTGAGCTGTTTGGCTAGAGGAAGAAGAAGGGCAAGGCTAGCTCTCCTCTTCTCTCTATGTGGTGTCTAAAACTCTAAGAGATCAACCCTTTGCATGGGTGCCCCGGGGGGTTTATATAGGCCTACCCCCAGGGGTACAATGGTAATCCGGCTGGACGCGGGTCCTAGCCGTCAGTGTCTGTATTCGCCGGCTTCTCCGCCGCCGTTGGGGCCCGCCGACTGGTGGGTCCCGCCGGCTGCCGGCCTCTTGGCCGATAGGCCGGACCCACCGCCTGGGGGTCTTGCCGGTGGCTGGTTACTGTAGCCTCGCCCCTGATGACGAGGGCTTGGCCGAGGTAAGCATGGCTACAGTGCCGCCGTCTGGCGGGCTCTCACTGTAGCCTTACCTCGTCTTGTCTCCTTAATGATGCACATACTTCGTGGGAAGGAGGTAGCCGGCTGACGGGGGCCGGCTACGTCCCAGGCCGACTGGGGGAGGCTTGGCCGCCTTCGGGTGTCTCTTTGGCTGGCGGGGCCCGCCACCTACGGGCCGTACTGACAGCCTGTCGTGGGTGGCGTCATGGTCAACATGGCAACAGTGCTGCGTCTGACGGCGCACTGTGGCCATGCGGGCTCTGGGATTTGGCGGTGGCAGGCTCTACTGTAGCCACGCCCTGTCTCATCGCCATTATGGGGGTGCAGACTTTGAGGGGGGGACTCCTGGCCGCCTGCCCGGAGCCGGCCTTCTCATAGCCGGCTACTGGGAGTCGACCCTTTTCGTGAGGGCCAGCATAGCCTTGCCGCCTTCCGGAAGCCGGCCATAGGAAGGCGGTCATGTGTCTTGCATGCTTGAGGGCTTGTTCTGCCTAACGATTTTTGAAGAGCCAGGGGGAGCCGGCTAGGCTACCCGTGGTTATTTACTCCGACAGATGATGTGACTTAAGTCATCGGCATCTGGTGGCCGGACATATGTACCCTGAAAGTTGTCGCGGAAGGTGTCTTCCAGATCCTGCCAGCTCCCAATTGAATTTTTGGGCAGACTGTTCAACTAGTACTGAGCTGGTCCTTTGAGTTTTAGCGGGAGGTATTTGATGGCATGGAGATCATCACCATGGGCCATATGGATATGGAGAAGAAAATCCTCAATCCAACAGGGTCCGTTGTCCCGTCATATGATTCAACGTTCACGGGTTTAAACCCTTCCGGGAATTCATGGTCCATTACTTCATCAGTGAAGCAAAGGGGTGTGCGGCGCCTCTGTATCGGGCCACGTCGTGACATAGCTCGGATGGAGTCCGTCTGCGGTTTTTGGCCGGGGCGTGAGTGTTATTGTAGCGTCCGGCTAGGTAGCCGTTGTCGCGTGTTTGTGGCACGTCCCCGTGATCCATAGATCGATCTGTTCTGACCTGCTCTACTGTCCAAGCCCTGCCGCAGGTCGTAGGTATGTCCCCAAGCTGTTTTATCTCTGCCTTTACGGTGAGGTGTGGCGGGCTGGTGTTCGGCTTGAGTTGCCGCTTTGTCCCGACCACGTGGTGGTCGGTCAGCCTCATTGCGCGATGGCGGTACGGGATCCAGCGCCTCATCATCGAACTGAGGTAGTAATTTACACTTCGGGTATGTTTTGGCTGGGCGGTTGAGGCCGTATTCCTCGGCTGCCAGGACATTAGTCCATCTATTGTTTAGCAGATCTTGGTCAGCTTGAAGCTACTGCTGCTTCTTTTTCAGGCTTCTTGCAGTGGCTATTAGCTGGCGCTTAAAGCGCTCCTACTCGAGAGGTTCCTCAGGCACGATAAAATCCTCATTGCCGAGGCTCGCCTCCTCCTCGGAGAGCGGGAGATAATTACTATCCTCCGAGTCTTCGTGTATGGCCTGTTTATCAGGGCTGACTTGCCCATCTTCCCGATCGTCCTGTTCGGTAGTTTGTTCCTCGGGATCTTCTCTGTCTTCAGCACCGTCCGGAGTGTTATTGTCTCCTGTGCCAGTGTCGCTGTCTTTGCTGCGGCGTGATTTAGAGCGGCGCCGCTGACGCCAGCGCTTTAGTTGTATCTTAGGAGGCTCATCCTCAACTGGATTTTCCTTGTCATCGCCGCTATTATCTTTTGGTGCATCCACCATGTATACGTCATATGAGGAGGTGGCGGTCCATCGTCCGGTGAACGGCGGATTTTGGGCCTCCTCTTCTTCGGCATCGTCGTCCATACCGTCGATGTCTTCGGAGCCGTAATCGAGCATGTCGGTTAGGTCCTCGACAGTGGCTATGAAGTGGGCGGTGGGTGGGAAACAAAATTCTCCGTCATCAGCCTCTAGTTCGAACCGGATATAATTCAGCTGTGAGTCCCCCGCCAAGGATAGATTTTTTAATGAGTTTAGAACGTTGCCTAGGGGCGAGTGCTGGAAGATGTCCGCGGAGCTGAATTCGACGATCGATGTCTGATCAAGCTCGACATATGCGGACGCACAAGGTTCGGAACCTGTAGCCGGAGTCGAGTCCATGGTTCCGGTGACACAGACATCACTTGAAGTTAGGTTTGTGTGCGGCTCCAACGCCGCTGAGTCTGCGGCTTCCGTGGTGGGGTTTAGCCTCCCATCCTCGGATGGCGCGATCTGCTCCGGATCTAGGGCCAGAGCAGTTATAGGTGCTATCTTCTAGGTATGGTCCGATGACAGATTTACGTCATGTTCATCGTGGTGGCAGGGAGCGGCTGCCGTGGTCTCGAATCCGTCGAAGATCAAGTCTCCACGGATGTCTGCGACGTAGTTCAAGCTTCCAAATCTGACCTGACGGCCAGGGGCATAGCTTTCGATCTGCTCCAGATGGCCAAGCGAGTTGGCCCACAGTGTGAAGCCGCCGAATACGAAGATCTGTCCGGGGAGGAAGATTTCCCCTTGGACAGCATCGTTGTAGATGATCGAAGGAGCCATCAAACCTTTTGGCGACAGCACAGTGGAACTCTCAGTGAAAGCACCAATGTCGGTGTCAAAACCGGTGGATCTCGGGTAGGGGGTCCCGAACTGTGCGTCTAAGGTTGATGGCAACAGGAGATAGGGGACACAATGTTTACCCATGTTCGGGCCCTCTCTATGGAGGTAATACCCTACTTCCTGCTTGATTGATCTTGATGAATATGAGTATTACAAGAGTTGATCTACCACGAGATCATAATGGCTAAAACCCTCGAAGTCTAGCCTGTATGACTATGATTATTATCATTCATCCTCTACGGGCTAAGCCCTCCAGTTTATATAGACACCGGAGGGGACTAGGGTTGTACAAAGTCGGTTACAGAGAAAGGAATCTTCATATTTGGACGCCTAGCTTGCCTTCCACGCCAAGGAGAGTCCCATCCGGACACGGGAGAAAGTCTTTGGTCTTCGTATCTTTACGACCCATCAGTCCGGCCCATGTCTAACAGGTCGGACACCCGAGGACCCCTTAGTCCACGACTCCCTCACCGGCCCCCTCCCCCAGGCCAATTCGGTTTGGGCAAGGGTGGGGGGGGTGGCGAGCCCCTCTTACGTGGCCTTTCTCCTCTCCTCCAATAGGGCCCAATAGGCCCAATACTTCTCCCGGGGGGTTCCGGTAACCTCCCGGTTCTCCGAAAAAATGCCCGAACCAGTCGGAACCATTCCGATGTCCAAATGCAACCTTCCAATATATGAATCTTTACCTCTCGACCATTTAGAGACTCCTCTTCATGTCCGTGATCTCATCAGGGACTCCAAACAAACTTCGGTCATCAAATCACATAACTCATAATACAAATCGTCATCGAACGTTAAGCATGCGGACCATACGGGTTCGAGAACTATGTAGACATGACTGAGACACATCTCCGGTCAATAACCAATAGCGGAACCTGGATGCTCATATTGGATCCTACATATTCTACGAATATCTTTATCGGTCAAACCGCATAACAACATACGTTATTCCCTTTGTCATCGGTATGTTACTTTCCCGAGATTCGATTGTCGGTATCATCATACCTAGTTCAATCTCTTTATCGCCAAGTCTCTTTACTCTTTCCATAATGCGTCATCCCGTAACTAACTCATTAGTCACATTGCTTGCAAGGCTTATAGTGATGTGCATTATCGAGAGGGCCCAGAGATACCTCTCCGATACACGGAGTGACAAATCCAAATCTCGATCTATGCCAACTCAACAAACACCATCGGAGACACCTGTAGAGCATCTTTATAATCACCAAGTTACGTTGTGACGTTTGATAGCACACAAAGTGTTCCTCCGGTATTCGGGAGTTGCATAATATCATAGTCAGAGGAATATGTATAAGTCATGAAGAAAGCAATAACAATAAAACTAAACGGTCATAATGCTAAGCTAACGGATGGGTCTTGTCCATCACATCATTCTCTAATGATGTGATCCCATTCATCAAATGACAACACATGTTTATGGTTAGGAAACTTAACCATCTTTGATTAACGAGCTAGTCAAGTAGAGGCGTACTAGGGACAACCTATTTGTCTATGTATTCACACATGTACTAAGTTTCTGGTTAATACAATTCTAGCATGAATAATAAACATTCATCATGATATAAGGAAATATAAATAACAACTTTATGATTGCGTCTAGGGCATATTTCCTTCAGTCTCCCACTTGCACTAGAGTCAATAATCTAGACTACATAGTAATGATTCTAACACCCATGGAGTCTTGGTGCTGATCATGTTTTGCTCGTGAGAGAGGCTTAGTCAACGGGTCCGCAACATTCAGATCCGTATGTATTTTGCAAATCTCTATGTCTCTATCCTTGACTTGATCGCGGATGGAATTGAAGCGTCTCTTGATGTGTTTGGTTCTCTTGTGAAATCTGGATTCCTTCGCCAAGGCAATTGCTCCAGTATTGTCACAAAAGATTTTCATTGGACCCAATGCACTAGGTATTACACCTAGATCGGATATGAACTCCTTCATCCAGGCTCCTTCATTTGCTGCTTCCGAAGCAGCTATGTACTCCGCTTCACATGTAGATCCCGCCACGATGCTTTGCTTGGAACTGCACCAACTTACAGCTACACCATTCAATATAAATATGTATCCGGTTTGTGACTTAGAGTCATCCAGATCTGTGTCAGAGCTTGCATCGACATAACCATTTACGACGAGCTCTTTGTCACCTCCATAAGCGAGAAAAATATCCTTAGTTCCTTTTCAGGTATTTCAGGATGTTCTTGACCGCTGTACAGTGATCCACTCACTGGTACGCGTCAGTCCTAAACAAACGGGTTTTAACCCCTTTCCGTGACGGCATTTGGAACCGTCACCAAGTGAGTGTTGGTGATAGGGGGGTCCTTCCCACACGACCCAGAAACCGTCGGGGATATGGCCTCCTAGCACACACATTCAGCAAAATGAGGTCGTGTGCGACCGGCGAGCGCTCAAATACGGAAATACATACATTAGAGCTAAAAAATACAATTATATGGCAAAATTGTTTCCAGTCGCAAGTACATCCCACACAGTCAGTCCCCGCTAAACGTTTCCGTTCGTATGCACATCCCACACAGTCGCTCCAAGGAAAACATTTCCGTTCACAGGTACATCACACACAATTTTTTCACGTTAAATCGTTTGCGTTATTGTATGTATCACACACGGTCCGTAGAAGAAACTGTGTGGCAAAGGCTGTCCATCACACACAATTTTTATGTGTTAAATGTTTGCACAAGGTGGCCTAACGCAAACAGTTTTCAAGAGAAAGTCGTGTGTGATTGTTCATTGATCCAACACGGCTTATTCCTAGAAACTGTGTGCGCTGCCTGAGGTCATTGCCCATAGTATTTTTTCAACAACCGTTTGCAATAGTAAAACCCAATTAGCAGGCAAATTCGCCATTAGCAGGCCAATTATCTGATTATTCATAATCCATTTATTAATCTAATTGACATTTCATATTAAGCACACAATATATTTCATTTCCATATTAAGGAAGCAGAATTTCATAATTGATATACATCAGAGTAGAACATGATATAGCTTCAGCACTCAGCTACCCCATTACACAACTCCACCAGCAGCAAGTTCCACATGCAACATGTAGAACCTTTCAAAATTAGCATCATAGATGGTATATAGACAGATGCATCTCATCTGGAAAACTGCTGAAGCGGAAGGCGAATATTGAGCCTTCATTCATGTTGAAGGTCTTTGCAACTTTAGGCCAGTGTTTGTGGATGATTGACCGTCCGTCCTTCGTCCTCTTCAGGAACACTTCAATATTGAACCGTGGGTGTTGTATGAAAACCTTCCTCGCCTCCTGACCATAGAGGTGGTTTGTGAGGTAATCATCAGTTAACTGCTTTGGAAAGTCCTGAAAACAAGGATGTGCATAAATATCTTCTCTATATTGGAAATGGGGCAAAGGAATAAAAAAAGGCAAGGTATAATAGTTAGTACCATCTTATAGTGAATTGACGTCTTCTTCATTGTGCAGAAAAAGATCTTTTTGTTTTTTGTCGCTAATTTCTTTATCCTAACAATCTTCCTGAGTTTCTTGATTTGATTGATATTCATGAACAACTCATTTCCCCATATGCAAAAAGGGTCGAACAGTGGGTCAAAACCCCTGACAGTAGGACCTACATGTGCAAGACCAAATTGTTAAAAACCAAAATATTAGAATGGTTCCTGCAATTGCACAATAATGTGCTATTAGACAACGAACCATGCACGTGCTAAGATCGATTGTAAACCTCAGTGCTTCCCATTGTTTCCCTGCAACACATATAAGGTAGTTAGTCATCAGGTTAAGTAAGGGTTCACATGCTATCAGTAAAATATGTTGATGAAAAATAAGCACATTGCAGATTCATCAGATTAATTCAAGCCACACGGAAAACCCATTTACCCAAACCAAGCATGATTAGGAACTAGGAAATATAGCACTTGTATATGTTTCTCATGTATTAAGTGCAGCCAAATTTGATTTATTCCTCACATGCACAACAATACAAAATTATACCCACGACAATTGGACATCGCATTGCAGAATTGAACCACGCAGTTAACTAAACACCATAACAAATGAACCAAACATTAACTGAGCACCACATTGCACAATATAACATACTCCTAATAGAAGATCAGACAGTTAACCAAACAGTTAACTACAGCCAATTGTAGCAATTGTATTTGTTTCTCATGTATTTACTACAGCCAAATTCAATTTATTCCTCAATGGTATACAATAACAGAATGCACCCACAATTTTGTAAAGATAAATTCGATTTATTTCTCATTTGGAAGACAATACAAAATTGCAGCCTGAAGAATTGAACATCACATTTCAAGAATCGAACCAAACAGTTAACTGAAGACGACAACTAATTAACCAAACAGTTAATAAGTGAGCACCACACTGCATGACATATAGAACATATACACTAGAGCAACAGATTGCATGTTAAAATTAGATAGCACAATTCACTAGAATTTGTGAAGGAAAGGAAGGAGCAGCACACGCAACGGGTAAACAGAGCATGCTTAACCGGCGTAGCTAGCAAATGGCAAGGTGCTCCTTCAAGATCAGGGGGTCGGCACGAATAGCAGCCATCGCGACCTCATCCGTGTGTGCGCCCGCGATTTTCTTCTCGGCTGCCAAATGCTCCTTGAGGTCCTGGCTATGCTGCGTGCACCATGGCTTACGCCATCGCTTATTTGGTGGAGGAGTCGGTGATTTGGGTGGAAGGTGTCGCGCTCGCGCCGGCGGTCGGGGCATGTGGGATGTGGAAGGAGGAGGAAGATGGGGGTCGGGTGTGGATTACCTGCCTAGATAGAGGAGGCCGAGCGGCGTGAAGGACGCCGACGAGGAGGCGGCGCTACAAGCAAGGAGTGAAGGTTTCAACTTGGAAAGGAAGGCGGAAAGAGGGGAAATGTGGATTTTGGTAAGGGGGAGGGGGCGGGGAGGTAGATATTTCCACGGAAGCCGACAATTTGGAATCGCTTCAGCGAAAAAACTGGCGCGCAAAGTGTCATCAGACACGGTCCCTTATTCAGAACTGTGTACGATATGTGGACATCACAAACGATTCAGATAGCTTAACCCGTCTGTGATGAGTTTGAATGTCAAAAGTTTTGGTTCGAATTTCCATGGTTACAGTGATCATCCACGTCATTGCATAATTTGGGTACACAAAGGAGACTACAGCACACCCACACTTCTTAATCGAGCAAGTTCAGCAATTAAACAGAGCTAGCTGACCTAAACATTACTCTAACAAATTAAAGACCGGTGCTCTTAATTAAACAAAACAACGAGTACTACTACGGCTGGTGCTCGTCGATCTCCGCCGCCACCTCCATGTCCAGCTCGCGCCCGATGGTCTCCTGGGGAAGGGGCTCCATGACATCCATCGCACCATACTCGAAAAGCATCTCGCCATCCGCGTCCGCCATCTTTTTGGAAAAGGCCGCCACGAGCTGGGCGTGGGCGGACGCGATCTGAGCTTGGACGGGCTCCGTCGTTGCAAGGTATGCGGCGGAGGAACGGACGGCTGCTCGAACGCTCTCGGTGATTGCCAGCTCTTCGGCCGTGGGTTGCCGACCGTTGTCGGAGAAGCTTCGTTCGATTTGTGCGGTGACCGCCAGGAGCTGGGCGTGAGCGGCCTCGACATGGTCGTGGGCGGCCTCCATCAGGGCTAAGGCCGCCGCTGTGGAACGGACAGCTGCCGTGCCGCTCTTGCCAGTTGCTATCCCCGAGGCAGATGTTGCTGCCGCCACCTGAGAAGCAACAACGGACGTTTGGGCTGCCTTTGCCACCCGGCCGCAGATTGCGGCCACGCTCATGCACCTTGTTAGCACGCGCATGGCGACTGTGTCCGCGCTCTTGCCGGAGTGGGCCACCGAAGTTGCCCTCACGACGCGGGTCCACGTGCCCATCTTTCACCGGCGATGATTGAACAGTGAAATGATATTTGGGGAGCGAGCTAGTGTGCTTGAGACGCCGGCTGTGGACTGTAGCCGACGCACCTTCTCGCGTAAGCCATAGGCGTACTATACGCCGACGGTGCTCCAGGATATTTTGTGTTGCATCTCACACGGTTGCTGATAATAAACTGTGTGCGATCTACTTGATTTTTCATCTTGATCTGAAATACATAATGGGGTCACAGCGGCAATGGACAGTGTTTGAAATGCTAGACCCTTTATCTGGAGTGAACATGCAACTATATGTGTGTCGTAAAAGAATTGGAATTATTCAGGGTTCGTTTGAACATTTTATACATTAAATTGGTTTTCTAGTCATTTCAGGTGAACAATTTAAATTTGAACTACATGCACATGCTCCAGTGCATATAAATTGGTTGAAAAATTAAATCTGTGTCCTTGGGTGCATTCTTAGGTCCCATGCAAGAAATGGGAATGAATTTCAAACACCAGGGCACCGTTGATTGCCGGCAAAACATTGAGATGCCTTAGTTTTTAAATTCTAGTAAATCAAAAACTCGTCTAGAATTCATGAAACTTGGCATGCTATCATGGAGCGGCATCAACATGCCGTGGTAAAATTTTTGTCCCATTTGGGGCAGGTTTGGGTATATGCTTCTCACAAACCGGAGCTTCTCACAACAAGCATGATGGTTTTCGGTAGGGAACGTCCCACCTTTGGGGACGAAACAATATCCATTGCCTATTATTGCTTTCAATTTTTTTTCTCGTTTCAACATAGAACAACGGGCGTGTTGTGTGAATTTTTGTGATTTTTCGGGGTTCGTTTGGACATTTTTATGCATTAACTGAGTTTTCAATGCATTTATGTGCATAATTCAAATTTGAACTACATGCACATGCTTGAGTGCATATAAATTGGTTGAAAAATCAAATCTGTGTCCTTGGGTGCATGCTTAGGTCCCATGCAAGAAATGGGAATGAATTTCAAACACGAGGGCACCATTGATTGCCGGCAAAACATTGAGATGCCTGGTTTTTAAATTCTAGTAAATTCAAAACTCGTCTGAAATTCATGACACTTGGCATGCTATCATGGAGCGGCATCAACATGCCGTGGTAAATTTTTTGTCCCATATGGGGCAGGTTTGGGTATATGCTTCGCACAAACCGGAGCTTCTCACAACAAGCATGATGGTTTTCGGTAGGGAATGTCCCACCTTTGGGGACAAAACAATATCCATTGCCTCTTATTGCTTTCAAATTTTTTCTCGTGTCAACATAGAACAACGGGAGTGTTGTGTGAATTTTTGTGATTTTTCGGGGTTCGTTTGGACATTTTTATGCATTAACTGAGTTTTCAATGCATTTATGTGCATAATTCAAATTTGAACTACATGCACATGCTCCAATGCATATATATTGGTCAAAAAATCAAATCTGTGTCCTTGGGTGCATGCTTAGGTCCCATGCAAGAAATGGGAATGAATTTCAAACACCAGGGCACCGTTGATTGCCGGCAAAACGTTGACATGCCTGGTTTTTAAATTATAGTAAATCCAAAACTTGTCTGAAATTCATGAAACTTGGCATGCTATCATGGAGCGGCATCAACATGCCGTGGTACAAATTTTGTCCCATTTGGGGCAGGTTTGGGTATATGCTTCTCACAAACCAGAGCTTCTCACAACAAGCATGATGGTTTTAGGTAGGGAACGTCCCACCTTTGGGGACGAAACGATATCCATTGCCTCTTATTGCTTTCAATTTTTTCTCGTGTCAACATAGAACAACAGGAGGGTTGTGTGAATTTTTGTGATTTTTTGGGGTTCGTTTGGAGATTTTTATGCATTAACATAGTTTTCAATGCATTTATGCCCATAATTCAAATTTGAACTACATGCTCTAGTGCATATAAATTGGTTAAAAAATCAAATCTGTGTCCTTGGGTGCATGCTTAGGTCCCATGCAAGAAATGGGAATGAATTTCAAACACCAGGGCACCGTTGATTGCCGGCAAAACATTGAGATGCCTGGTTTTTAAATTATAGTAAATCCAAAACTCGTCTGAAATTCATGAAACTTGGCATGCTATCATGGAGCGGCATCAACATGCCATGGTACAAATTTTGTCCCATTTAGGGCAGGTTTGGGTATATGCTTCTCACAAACCAAAGCTTCTCACAACAAGCATGATGGTTTTCGGTAGGGATCGTCCCACCTTTGGGGACGAAATGATATCCATTGCCTCTTATTACTTTCAATTTTTTTTCTCATGTCAAAATAGAACAACAGGAGTGTTGTGTGAATATTTGTGATTTTTCGGGGTTCGTTTGGATGTTTTTATGCATTAAATAAGTTTTCAATGCATTTATGTCCATAATTCAAATTTGAACTACATGCACATGCTCCAATGCATATAAATTGGTTAAAAAAGTCAAATCTGTGTCCTTGCATGCAAGCTGAGGTCCCATGCAAGAAATTGGAATGAATTTCAAACACCAGGGCACCGTTGATTGCCGGAAAAACATTGATGTGCCTGGTTTTCGAATTATAGTAAATCCAAAACTCGTCTGAAATTCATGAAACTTGGCATGCTATCATGGAGCGGCATCAACTTGCCGTGGTACAAATTTTGTCCCATTTGGGGCAGGTTTGGGTATATGCTTCTCACAAACCGGAGCTTCTCACAACAAGCATGATGGTTTTCGGTAGGGATCGTCCCACCTTTGGGGACGAAATGATATCCATTGCCTCTTATTGTTTTCAAATTTTTTTCTCATGTCAACATAGAACAACAGGAGTGTTGTGTGAATTTTTGTGATTTTTCGGGGTTCGTTTGGACATTTTCATGCATTAACTGAGTTTTCAATGCATTTGTGCATAATTCAAATTTGAACTAGATGCAGATGCTCCAGTGCATATAAATTGGTTGAAAAATCAAATCTGTGTCCTTGGGTGCATGCTTAGCTCCCATGCAAGAAATGGGAATGAATTTCAAACACCAGGGCACCGTTGATTGCCGGTAAAACATCGAGATGTCTCATTTTTAAATTCTAGTAAATCCAAAATTCTGTTAACCATTCATGTGACGCTACGTGTCTTGGTTTTAATGGATGTAGGAGGTGCCGTGCGGACCGCTGCTTGACCTTGACTGAACGGGAGGTGTGCGAGCATCGTCCGGTGCGCAGGCTGACCTCGAGGCGTGCAAGCTGTCCTCGAGTGCGCAGGCTCATCGGGAAGCGTGCGAGCTGTACGCTGCGCAGGCTCACTAGGAAGTGAGCCCTTTGACTTCCATGGCCGCCCTACTACTACTACTACTACTACTACTACTACTACTACTACTACTACTGCGGAAGGGCTTTGTACTACTTCCAACTGCCTCTCCTCTGCCGAGCGCGCTCAGTAAGAGGCAGCGGAGGAGGAGCCTACCGACGAGCTGGGCAACCGCAATGCGGTGCCTGCCACTAATGTAGCTTCAGCAACGCTCACCTCGAACGCCCTCTGCCACTCCAGACGACCCCTCTCGAAGTGGTGGTTCTCCTTGTAGATCTCCTGATTCCTCGCCTCTGAGGCGGTGTGTGCCATGGCCACGGCGGTAAGGCTCTTTACGTGCTCGACGAGGCGCTCCTCCTCCTCCCGCAGGAACTCGGTGTAGCGCGCAAGGCCGCTGACGCACGTGCGGGCATCCACCTCCGCCTCCCGCCTTCAGGCGGCGGTGGCGGAGCGGGTGATGACCCCGGCGGTCGACAGTGGGCTGGCGGCCACGGCGCCTAATGACGAGGTGGCAGCCATGACCACCACCTCCCGCCTTCGGGCCGCGGTGGCGGAGCGGGTGATGGCCACAGTGGCCGGCAATGGGGTGGCGGCCACGATGGCCACCTCCCGCCTTCGGGCCGCTGCGGCGGAGCGGGCAATGGCCCTGGCTTTCGACGGTGGTGTGTCGGTGATACGTCTCCAACGTATCTATAATTTTTGATTGTTCCATGCTATTATATTATCCATCTTGGATGTTTATGGGCTTTATTATGCACTTTTATATTACTTTTGGGACTAACCTATTGACCCAGAGCCCAGTGCCAGTTTCTGTTTTCTCCCTTGTTTCAGTGTTTCGCAGAAAAGGAATATCAAACGGAGTCCAAACGGAATGAAACCTTCGGGAAAGTTATTTTTGGAACGGAAGCAATCCAGAAGACTTGGGGTGTACGTAAGGGAAGCAATGAGGAAGGCACGAGGCAGGGGGGCGCACCCACCCCCCTGGGCGCGCCTTCCACCCTCGTGGGCCCCTCGTGGCTCCCCTGACGTATTTCTTCCTCCTATATATACCAATATACCCTAAAACCATCGGGGAACAGAATAGATCGGGAGTTTCGCCGCCGCAAGCCTCTGTAGCCACCAAAAACCAATCGGGATCCTGTTCCGGCACCCTGCCGGAGGGGGGATCCATCATCGGTGGCCATCTTCATCATCCCGACGCTCCCCATGACGAGGAGGGAGTAGTTCACCCTCGGGGCTGAGGGTATGTACCAGTAGCTATGTGTTTGATCTCTCTCTCTCTCTCTCTCTCTCTCTCGTGTTCTTGAGGTGATACGATCTTGATGTATCGCGACCTTTGCTATTATAGTTGGATCTTATGATGTTTCTCCCCCTCTACTCTCTTGTAATGGATTGAGTTTTCCCTTTGAAGTTATCTTATTGGATTGAGTCTTTAAGGATTTGAGAACACTTGATGTATGTCTTGCCGTGCTTACACTACAAAAAAAAGACACATCCGTGACATTTTGGGCCGAACGAATTTTTTTCTGTCATACATATGACACTTCTATGACGATAATTGTGACAAAACCCGGTATCATCATAGATGTGGTGGGCTCCTACTTCTATGACAAAAAATCATGACAGAAAATGGGCTTTTCGTCCTGGGCAGACCGGAGACGCAGCTGCATGACATTCTTTGGGCCGTCCATGACGGAGAAAACCGTGGTAGAAGCGAGGGCGAGGAAAATTTCGGGGAGTTCCCGGTTACGGTGGGAGGTCGGGGGCCGAGCAATGCGCGTTTCTCTCGTACACGTACGCGCGTGTGTGCGAGGCGTTGGCTCTAACTGAACCCGAGCGAGGCGTTGGGCTCTAACTGAACCCGAGCGATTGCACTGCAGGCTACGCGTTACTGAACCCGAGCGATCGATCGATGGCTGTTAACTGAACCCAATCGAGTGATTCCTTCACTACTGCTGCTAACTGAAGCCGATCGATGCTGCCTCTGGGATGAACAGTGAGCGTTGCGGGCGAGGGGGGGTTGGATGAACAGTGAGCGGTGGCGTTGCCTCTGGATGAACAGGACCCCGTGGTGTGGAGGGCTGGATGAACAGTAGACGGTGGAGGGGTGCCCGTGGAGGGGTGGTTGAATAGGACCCCGTGGTGTGGAGGGCTGGATGAACAGTAGACGGTGGAGGGGTGCCCGTGGAGGGGTGGTTGAACAGTAGCCGGTGGAGTAGCGCGCGGTGGAGACTGGATGAACAGGAGCCCATGGAGGCTGGAGGAGGTCGACGGTAGCCCGTGGAGGCTGGAGGAGGTCGACGGTGGAGATGGACAGTATCTCGTGGAGTCCCGTTTTGCGGTACGCCACACCCCTCCCAATGAACATGACCCCCGTTTCGACCGTATGAGGTCCGTTTCGTCTGTTTTGCGGTACGCCACACCCCTCCCGATCAACAGGACCCCCGTTTCGACCGTAGGAGGTCCGTTTCGTCCGTTTTGCGGTATGCCACACCCCTCCCGATCAACAGGACCCCCGTTTCGACCGTAGGAGGTCTGTTTCTTCCGTTTTGCGGTACGCCAGAGCCCTCCCGATGAACAGGATCCCGTTTTGAACGTGGCCGGTCGAACACAAGGCTGTTTCCTCCGTTCTGCGGTATGCCAGGCCTCGTTTCCATCGCCTGTTCCGTCCAAGCCCTCCCGATGAACACGACCACGCATTCCGTTCCGACCCAGCCGGTTGGCTCCCACGCGTTCCGTTGCCTCCCGATGAACACGACGCATTCCGTTGCCTCCCCATGAACATGACAACGGCGCTGTTTCTCTGTTCCGACCCAGCCATGTCAACGAGCCCTCGCCGTACGTATGCGCGAGTAGGCATTCGAGACCCCGCCCGTATGTACACATACGTGGCCGTATTTTCTTTATTGCACCCTGGCCGCTGTACGTACGTGTACATGCTACGTGCGCGCCTCTACTACGACACGTGCGCGCCTCTACATCCACCAGTATATATGTATGTACACGTTCGCGACCAGAATGACAACGCTACGTACGCTTCGACCAGGTGGGTCCCGACTGTCAGGCACTTCCTTGCGTGCGAAGATGTAGCTGGTGGGTCCCAGCAGTCAGGGGGGCGAATTGTTTTGTTTATTTTTGCCCGGACGCACTTCCTTGCGTGCGAAAGTGTAGCTGGTGGGTCCCAGCAGTCAGGGGGGAAACGTTTTTTTCACGAAATATGGTGGCCCGTCTAGTGGGTCCCCGCTGTCAGGTGGAGGAATAATTATTTTGCACGTAATAAGGAGGCACTTCCTTGCTGCGGCCGTGGACCCAGCTGTCAGCGTCTCCACGCACAGTACTCTTCCGATGGAAGTCGGTCATTGACCACATTGACCACGCCGCACCGAGAGCACCACAGCGGTGGACGACGGCGAGGCCTAGGAAGGGGACGACACAGAGGCAGGGAAGACTCGGCAGTTGTTTCCCACGCGGAGGGTAGTACGACTGTACGAGGGTTTACTGGTTCGTCTGCCATCACCGGAGAATAACAGCAGGTGTGGGTGAGTAGAGGGATGGCTAGGCCAGCGATGGGAGTACGGTGGGGCGGTGAGGCCTGCGCGGCAGCACAGCCGGCCGCGGGGAGGAGGGAGCAGGCAGTCCCGCCGGCGCTTCTTTGAGCGGCCGGAGCAGGAAGAGCGGAGATTGAAGACGCACGACGGCCGTTGGATGGACATCCAACAGTCAGTGCTTGTGCGTCAGCCTTTTTTTTAGGAAAGCCTCAAATCTGTGGTAAACAGCATACAGCCCATCTGCCATTATTTCCAATAATTTACAGCCCATTTCTCATTACTGATGGGCCATTTTCTCGGCCAGCCAAATGAAAGCTCTCCTCGTCTTGAAAGATTTGCAGCCCAACATGTCAGGACCCCGATTCCAAGTCACACCGATCTAGCCTGTAACACCTCATATAACATTGCGGCCTCACGCACGGTACTCCCACGGTTGTCGCCTTACCATGGCCCGGGACCGTTTGCGCCTTTTGGCTCACGTATATGATAATGTCGCTAGCATCCATATGACAGAGAACCCGGGCCGACATGGCTAGTCGTGAACCCAAAGCGGCACTAACGTATGGGGACAGGCATACATGAATCAACATCGAACGTGTCGGTCAGCAGCGTGTGAATCCGGGCTGTAGCACTGGGCTAACAGGACTCCGGGAACCCGGGCTGTAGCAGGCTAGGCAGGACTCCGGATGTCACCGCGTGACATTTCCCCGAAGGGACAGACACAGGAACGATAAGACTCACATGCCGGCCAGTCAAGTGTCCAGAGCAGTAGTGCTGGGCTAGCAGGACTCCGGTGAACCGGGCTGTAGCGGACTACTATGGCTCAAGGAGGCACTAGACTACATTTCCCCATAAGAGAGGCTGCTAAAGATAAACAACTAGATTGTCGGATCCCACACATACCAAGCATTTCAAACATACACACAATATGCTCGATATGTGCAAATACAACATGGCATCACAACAAAACTCTACAACTCAAGTACTTTATTTAAAGGGCTCCGGAGAGCCTTACATAACTTGTTCATACAGATAGGGGTCACATGACCCGACACTCAAGTCATACAATCATACAAGCACATGCGGAAGCAAACTGTCTGGGTACAGACACTAGAAAGAAAGAAGGCTTGACGAAGCCTGTCTATCTACATAGGCCCTTCACAAGCCTAGATCACCACCTGGGTGGCGCGTCACTCGTCGTCGTCGAGTTCTACGTAGAACCCGTCAGAAGGGGCGGTGTTGTCGTCTGAAAACAGTAATTAAAGCAACATGAGTACAAAGGTACTCGGCAAGTCTTACAACAGATCCTATTATACATGCTCATTCTCAAGAAGGTAGTGGGGTTATTGCAGCAAGCCAGCTTTGACTCTTGGCTAAGCTATCCTACGATACACCACTTGTGAAATAGTTTTCGCACACGAGTCCACTAATCACCATCTCAATACTCCACCGTGGATCCTCCCACGTCATCCAACGAGAGGGCCATCCGCGGTACTCACACTTATCTTGAGGCTTTTAGTAGTATCCATTTACTTTTCTATGAACTGCATAAGCGACCAAGTAGTCCTTTACCGCGGACGCGGCTATTTGAATAGTTTCATACCCTGCAGGGGTGTACTTCGTCACACACGCTCTCACCACTTATCGTCGCTACACGACGTGTACTCGGCAACCTTCAAGCGGAAGCCCAACGTGGGTGTCGGCCACAGCCTACCTAAACACTCGAGTCTCTAGTCCAGGTTTATCGCCTATTCAGGTTCCATCCGCAGGGAGTCCGGCCGGGGTTTCCACTTACGGCCCCGAACGATGTGTGCAGGGTTCCCGGTCACCAAACGGGCGACTCGGTACACCGGGCCACAAGCCTACCGCATCACAGCCCACCCCTTGGTCAGCGCTGTCCACGGCCTCCAGCTTACTACAAACACCAGAAACTACGTGCAACTCCTGGACAGAGGACAAGGGTGGTTAAGAAGCCGAGGGGGTCCATTGGTTTCGGGCCCAATGTGTGGTAGTAGCTGAATCTTAAATCACGCATACAGATCTCAGTTCTTAGGGACGGTCTCAATGAAACAACCCACCATGTACTCCTACATGGCCTCCCATCGATACCTTTACCAAATCGTGTTCAACACTTCACTCTCTTTACCGACACACACACTTTCACTCTAGTTCATCACCCTGATGAGCCAGACCTGACACAACTCTAAGCATAGCAAGCATAGCATTGTAGGAACACAACAAGGCTCAATCAACTCCTACACATGCTAGTGGGTTTCATCTAGTTACTGTGGCAATGACAGGTCATGCAAAGGAAAGTGGGTTCAACTACCGCAACACACAGCAGTTTGAAACGCGTTGTCTTAATGCAGTAAACGAGAGCAGAAGCGAGAAGATGGGTTTGTATCGAAATGATCAATGGGTTGCTTGCCTAACGGAGTGGTGGTGGGATACCGCCCTTCAGTTGGATACTCGTGAATATCCTCGGAGGCAGGACCTACCACGATGAGCATACCGAAGCGCAATCAACACCAAGCAAGTGCAACAATATGATGCATGCATGAGACATGGCAAGATGGATGTGTTGGACTAATGCAACTAAGACCAGATGGGTTTGGACTAATTTGAATCAAAGATTCAAATTCCAAGTTCATAAATGGCCCATATTAATGCTTTATCTTGTTCTGTATAAAACAATAGTTTAACTTGCTTAATCATGCATGAAACCAGTACAGATGGATAGAATGGATTTTTCTGATCATTTTTCATATATAAATCTTTTCATTCTGAGCTATAGATTATTTTCTATGAATTTTTGAAGTTTGTGATAATTTCTGGAATTTCCAATATAAGAATAATTCCAGTAAAGGCTTTACTGCGTCAGCCTGACGTCAGTGTGACGTCAGCAGGTCAACGGGGTCGTCCAGGTCAAACCTGACGTGTGGGTCCCCTGTGTCAGTGACACTGTTAGGTAACTAGTTAATTAGGATTAGTTTTAACTCTAACTCAGATTAGTTAGCAGGCGGGCCCCACTCGTCAGTGACCCTGGGGGGGTTAAACCGTGGTCAAACCACGTTGACTCGCCGGCGTTTAGCCGCCGGCGACGTCCAGACGCGGCGGTGGAGTGCGGGATCCCCCTCCGGCGACCAAAAGGACGGCGGAGAGTACCTACGTGTAGCTGGGGGCGAGCCGCGTCGACTGGTGGTGGTAGTGGAGCTCGGGGTCGCCGGAATCGACGCCGGCGACGAGCCGTGCGGCTGCCGGGGTACGGGCGTAGTCGGAACCGTAGCTAGAGAGCGCGGCGAGGAACGTGCGAGGGTGCTACGGGTTCCTGGCGTTGCGGTGGAGCTAATAGCTACGGTGGTGCGGCCGTTGGATGGCTGGAGCCTCGTCGGCGACGAGCTCGTGCGGCGGCGCGTTCGGGTGAGCTTCGTGCGGTGGCTACAGAGCTCGGGAGAGAGAGAGGAGAGGAAGGAAAGGTGGCCATGCTCACGGCGGTTGCGACGGAGCAGACGGCGGGGTCGGAGACGAGCTGTAGCAGTGGCGACGGCGGAGGGGATCTCCGACGGTGAGCGGCGAAGGCGAGGTCGGTGACGGAGCTTCGGGGCAAACGAGCGCTCGGGGCGCGGCTTGCTCGAAGGAGTGGGCGACGGCGGTGCTGTAGGACACGTTAGTACGGCGCGAGGTCGACGGTGGCCGCGGTTACTCCGGTGAGGTGGCTGCGGCGGCGTCGGCCATGGTGGGGAGAAGGCGAGGGAGAGGCGATGGGGGAGAATGGCAATGTCCAGGGGCTCGGGCGCGTCGAGAGAGGTCGGCCAGCTCATCCGCGGCGGGGGCGGCAAGCTGCCGGCGCCGTGGCGAGCTCACGCTCGCCGGCGTCAGCTCTCTGCCTGCTCTGGCGAGAGCAGGCAGCTGACTGGCGCGGGCCAGCACAGTGCTGGGCCGCCAAGTGGGCTGCCAGGTAAGTTTTCTGCCTTCTGTTCTTTTCTTTTTATTTATTTATTTCTGTACTGTGTTTTGAAATAGTAAAAATACTATTTCATTTGGAAAAATCCTGGAAATATTCTGAGGCACCTTTGAGATTATTCCCAACAGCCTAAAAATACTTCCAAGATTATTTGGGCATTTGAAAATATTTATAGCATTTAAAATGCCCAAATGCAAATACTTATGGCTTGTGCAAAAATCCAAGATGGCCTCCAAAAATATGAAACCATTTTTGGCAGAGGTTTTAACCAAGACCAAAGGTGGTGAACATTTATGGAGGGCATTTCAGGTTCATTGGAAAAAAATTAGTAAACTCTAGTTGTTCCAGGGGGGGTGCTGGGGGTTTCTGGCATCCCCATTTCAGGTTTCTGTGAAATGTAGACATGATGCAACACTCTAATGCATGAACTAACTAGGATGTGACACAATAGGCCTGACAAAGCGACTTACTTGGCAAATCACAAAAAAATTGGGCTGTGGCCGTGGACCCAGCTGTCAGCCTCTCCATGTACAATACTCTTTCGATGGAAGTCGTTCCTTGACCACGTTGACCACGCCGCGCGGAGAGCACCACGGCGGTGGACGACGGCGAGGCCTAGGAAGGGGACGACGCGGAGCCGGGGAAGACGCGGCAGTGGAAGCCTGCGCGGAGAGGAGTACGAGGGTTCACTGGTTCGGCTACGGTGTGAGGCTGCCATCGCCGCAGGGCCTGGCCAGCGGTGGGAATAGTAGGGGGCGGTGAGGCCTCTGCGGCAGCACAGCCGGCCACGGGAGGCAGGAGCATGCGGCACGACCGGCGCTGCTTTGGGCGGCTGGAGCAAGAAGACCAGTGGTTGAAGAAGCACTATGGCCGTTGGATGGACATTGTACGGTCACTGGAGCTAGAATCGTTCATATTGACTAAGTTGACAAAGCCCTTCGTCCCCGTCAACTTAGTAGGCCCACAAGTCAGCCTCCCACCAAGGTGGGTCCTAGCTAGCCGGGGGAGTATTCATTTTTTTGTGCGTAATAAGGAGGCACTTTCGGTGGGTCCGAGCTGACAGTGGGGGGAACGTTTTTTTTCGCGAAATACGGTGGCCCGTCCGGTGGGTCCCAACAGTCAGGGGGAAATGATTTTTTTCGCAAAATACTGGTGGCCCGTTCGGTGGGTCCCCGCTGTCAGGTGGAGGAATAATTATTTTCCGCGTAATAAGGAGGCACTTCCTTGCGGCTGCCGTGGACCCAGCTGTCAGCCTCTCCACGTACAGTCCATGTCCGATGGAAGTCGTTCCTTGACCACGCTGACCACGCCGCGCCGAGAGCACCAGGGCGGTGGACGAGGGCGAGGCCTAGGAAGGGGACGACGCGGAGCCGGGGAAGACGCGACAGTGGATGCACACGCGGAGAGGAGTACGAGGGTTCACTGGTTCGGCTGCGCTGCCATCACCGCAGAATAACAGGGGGTGTGGGTGAGTGGAGGGATGGCCTGGCCAGCGGTGGGAGTAGTAGGGGGCGGTGAGGCCTCCGTGGCAGCACAGCCGGCCACGGGAGGCAGGAGCTGGCGGCACGACCGGCGCTGCTTTGGGAGGCTGGAGCAAGAAGACCAGAGGTTGTAGAAGCACGACGGCCGTTGGATGGACATTGTATGGTCACTGCAGCTAGAATCGTTTATATTGACTAAGTTGACAAAGCCCTTGGTACGTCAACTTAGTAGGCCCACATGTCAGCTTCCGAAACGGTGCGCCCCAGATGTCAGGGGGAGGAATCATTTTTTGGGCGGGTGAAGCTAGAATATCCGAGATTGAAGAAGAAGCAGGGCATCCGTTGGATGGACATACAACGGCCACTGCTGCTAGAACCGTGTGTTGACTATAAGTTGACAAAGCCTTGCATACGCGTCAACTCTGTTTTTTAGGGGACACATCAACTTAGTAAGGCCAGAAGTGTGTGGCAGAGAACTTATAGCCCATTTGAGATTTGTAAGAATGTGTAGCCCATTTTTGAATTCTAATGGAATTTACTACAGCCCATTTACAGTTTGTTAAAAGTACAGCCCATTTCAACCAACCGTTCAAAACAGAATTCAATAAAATTTCCCACATTTTGATGGGATCCGAAATATTTTTATCCCGAAATTTCTAGTCAGATTAATTACAATTTCAATATAAATTTATATTACATAAAAATCCAACGAAACATTGCGCTCGCAACAATTAATGAAATTATAATTTTCAATATCCAAAAATAATATTTTATAAAGTAATCACGTGTTTGGTGCATTTTTTTATAGTTACTGCCCAGTTTTTATAATTACATCCCATTTATTATTTCTTAAAGCCCATTTTCTTGTTAAGCCTAATGCATCCCTCCTAGGAAAGATTTGCAGCCCAGCGGGGCGGAGAATAACAACTTGACCTTGCCTGGGTATTCCTAAAAAAAAGTATAGCTGGGCTAGCCATTTTCAGCTTGAAAAAAATTAATAGCTAGGCTGGATATCTGGCCTGGGCTAGACGGGCCACAACCCGCCTAGTTAATACCTGCAGCGATGTTTTCGTTCTTGTTCAGAGGAGAAAAATTAATATCTGGGCTAAACATCGAAAAACTCTACAGTGCTCACACCTCAAAAACACAAATACTGCTCGAGCTGCTTGGTCCCAGCTGCCGGCCGCTTGTTGTGCAATTCTCTCGTTTATTGACTACTACATAGGTTGACAATGGTGTGGGACTGTGATGTCAGGAAACCAGGAGGAAGCAAAATAAATTATATATATATATATATAATAAGGAGGCACTTGCGTACGTGAGGCTATGGACCTGGTGGGTCCCCATTGTTATCCTCTCCAAGTAAAGTCATCTCCTCGCCAGCGCGCGCTTTCTGCCTGAAACAGTCAGCGCCACCCGCCCTGCTTCCCGGTGCAGGCGATTGCTCCGCCTTCAAACGACACAATGGCCGTCCGTCCGTCCATCTGCCGCCCACATTAATGATATGCGGTTACCGAGGCAGCTACTCCGGCGCCACACGTCTGTCCCTCCGCCCGCCCACCATTGCTATGTGGTGTCGCTCAGACGCCCGACTGCGCCATGCTTGTTGTTTATTTATCTTTTATAAGCCCTTTATGTGGTGTCGCTCAGACGCCCGACTGCGGCATGCTTGTTGTTTATTTATCTTTTATAAGCCCTTTATGTGGTGTCGCTCAGACGCCCGACTGCGGCATGCTTGTCATTTATTTATCTTTTATAAGCCCTTTATGTGGTGTCGCTCAGACGCCCGACTGCGGCATGCTTGTCATTTATTTATCTTTTATAAGCCCTTTATGTGGTGTCGCTCAGACGCCCGACTGCGGCATGGTTACTCTTACATTTTCCTCTCGAGGAGTCATTCAGACACTCGCTTGGCCCTTAGTATTTTACTTTGGGATTTCGGGAGGACTACCGCCCGACTTCTCTTTTGTTTCCCATGCATCATTATCTCTATGTCTGATTGCACTTGTTAATCTGTTCTTATGCATCGTGTTTACATTTGTTATATCTTATGTTCGAACTATCTGGCGAGTACTTTCATAGTACTCACCCACGTGCTGCATGTTCTTATTATCTCTGCATGCGAGCAACGCAGACTTTTGTGGCAGACGTTGTGATCATAGTTATTTCGGAGCATGATTGTCCCTTAATATATTCTCCCCGTGTTCTTAATTTTTGCGAGTACATTCAAACGTACTCACTGGCTTGTCCCTGGCTATTGTCTTGGCCAGCTTTTCGCGCATGGAGATAAGCATCGCGGTGTCAACCTCGGAGCCTACGTGTTGACGATAGCAGCCTCGCAAAGATAGGAGTTATCCTGGTCAGCTGTTCTTGTGGGAAATGGAGTCCCATAGACGCAGATGTACCCAACCGCTTCCGCCCTCAACCATTAGAAACCAAGTGTTGTACTCCTAGGCCTCAATGGTCTTGTACTACATATTTTTGTACCTTGCTTGGAATTCTTGTATCAAGTTGGTGCCTCATCAGCTAACAGTAATCCTAGGGCTGCTGAGCACAAAGGCCGTTTTTCTGGGAAATTATTATCCCAAAAATCCGGTCGTGACATTTACCCAGGTTCAGGGCTGTCCTTGGAGATAACACCCCTAGTCCTGCTCTGCGGGGTCTCTGCATGATCACTAAGGCACTAGTGGTACAATGGTGCTCCTTGAGCTGTTTGCTAGAGGTGGAAGAAGGCTGGCACGCTCTCTCCTCCTCTAGGTGTGAGTCTAGTTCTAACAGGTTCGAACCCTTTGCATGGGTGCCCTGGGTGGTTTATATAGGCCTATCCCCCTGGGGTACATTGGTAATCCGGCCAGGTATAGGGCCCGGCTGTCAGTCTCTCTGGCCGCCGGCCTCTCCGGCGGCCGCTAGGGCCCGCCGCCTGGCGGGCCCCACCGATTGGTCTGGTAGGGAGCCGACAGGCCGCTCCCACCGCTCGCGGGTCTTGGCGGCTGCTGATTACGGTAGTCGTGATGCTAATGACGCAGGCTTGGTCAGGGGAGCGTGGCTGCAGTCCCGCCGCCTGGCGGGCGATCACTGTACCCACACCGTGTCTCATCGGGTTGATGGCGCACGGGTCTCGAGGGAGGGACAAGCCGCCTGCTAGAAGCCGGCCTCCCTCGGGTCCGACTGGCCTGGCTTCCTCCGTCTCCATGGCTCTCACTGCCTGGTAGGGCCCGCCGCCTGCAAGCCGTACCGACAGGCCGTCGTGGGAACAGGGCTCTGCCTGTCAGGAGTGACGTCTAGGGAGGAGTGGAAACAGTGCTGCGTCGTGCGGAGATCTCCGCCCGTACGAGGCGCTGTGGGGGATGGGTTATGTTGTAGCCACACCCTGTCTTGTCTTCTTTATGAGGGCGCATGCTTTGAGGGCGCCACGGGCCGACTGCTAGGGGCCGGCCTCTTTGAAGGCCGCCCACTAGGAGTCGGCTTGTTGTGATGTCGTCTTCTGGAACTCGGCCGCCTTCTGACAGCCGGCCCTTCGGCCAACCGGCCGCCAGAAGGCGGAGATCTATCTTGACGTCCTGAGGGGCGAAGCCGGCCCCGATGTCTTGAAAGGTTAGGGGGCTCGGGTTAGGCTACCCGTGGCCCATTACTCCGACAGTAGTCCCCGAAGCTGGTGAGGCGACGCGGCTGAAGAGCTGAGGAGCCTCAGCAGCTTCCTTTTACGGGTGCATTGGGTGGTAGCTTCGTCCGGCTTCTGGGAAGCCGGTCGGCAGGAGTCGGGTGCGTCCAGTCGGACCTTTCTGGAATTCCGAATGCATCGGCGGGAACCAGGTGGCGCGCTTGCTAAGCTTCTCGGCCCGCCACCCATCGTGGGCATGACACATGGTGCTAGCCTGCCCGGTCGGCCAGCCAGCCCACGTGCATGACGGGACGTGACCGCAGGCTGGGCCCGCCACCACCGGGCCTCGGCATGCGAGCGGATCCGCTGCGGCCGAGGCGGGCGGTTGGGTTTCCCCGCAGAGTTACTGTGCGCAGTAACTCGTGCGGTAAAGGCGGGAGCGTGGGGTTGTGGGCACAGTTAATCCCACGATCCCACGCCCGCCCCCTCGGCTTCGTAGCCCGTAGACTATAAGTAGGGAAGGGAGGGGGAGCGGCGAAGCACGCGCGCCCCTCCACCCCATTCTCCCTCCTTCTTCCTCCTCTCGCTGCAGCGCCTGAGCCCCGCCGAAGTGCTGCCGCAATTCGTCTCCGTCGAGCTCGTCCGGCAATCTCTCGCCCCCATGGCGCGCTCCGGAGCCTGGGACGGCTCCACGGTCCATGAAGACCACATCGACTTCCTCCGCCAGACGCGACGGCTGCCCAGCAAGGACTACGTGAAGGTTCGCCTCTTGCCGGAGAGCGACATCTCGCCGGTCCCGGAGGAGGGTGAGCGGGTCATCTTCCGCTCGCACTGCCTGCGCAGCCTCGGCTTGCCGGTGAGCGGCTTCTTCCGGGCCTTCCTCTAATTCTACAACCTCCAGCCGCACGACATCACCCCGAACGCGGTGGTGCTGCTGTTCGCCTTCGTCGCTCTATGCGAAGGCTTCCTCGGCGTCCTCCCCACTATCAAGCTTTGGGGGGAGTTTTTCTACACCAAGCTCAGCACCGTCGTTGCGGGCGTGCCGGCTCAATGCGGCGCCTTCATCGCGGCGTGGAGGCCGGTAGCCGACAATCCATTTCCTCCCATCACGCTGATCCAGTCGGTGAAGATGTGGCAGCAGTCGTACTTCTACGTGAAGAGCATCTTCGCGGAGGGTGACTGGGTCAACCTGCCGGCTTACGCAGCCGGCCCGCCGGCTGGGAGGCGGCCCAATTGGTCATACCGGGCCAAGACACTATCGCCTTCTGGAGCGGCCACCATCGCGTGGCTCCGGGTGTTGGTACAGTCGGAGGGCCTGACCGGGCCCGACTTGCTGTCCGCTTTCGTGGCACGCCGGCTGCTCCCGCTCCAGGGCCGCCCTCACATGATCTGCCAGATGAGCGGGCATCGGGACCCAAGCCGGCTATGCACAAAGGAGATGCCTCGCGCAGAGGTAGCTCATATGGTGAACTATCTTCCGAACTACAAGCTCACGGAAGAGTGGCGGTTCGACAAGGAGCCGTATTCCCGCGCCAACCCCCCCCCCCCCCCGCCTATGATAAATTACCTTTCCTTCTCTTTCTCTTTCTTGTTGCCGAGTTCTGCTTGTCCAACCCGACCAATCGGCTTTTTGAACAGAGCCCCCTCCTCCAGCCGGCAGCCGGCGCCGCGGGGCCGGAGCGGCAATTTCTCCCCGACCGGGTGGAGAGCAACGTGGATGACCCCGACTTGGGGGCGGCGGCCTTGGAGGATGACACCGAGGGAGGGGGCGGCGAAGCAGGCGGCTCAGGGCTCGGAGCCAGCCTCGAGGACTGGCCAGATGACAACGCGGGGGAAGTCGTCCCGCGCCGCCAGCCGGGGTCTGACCAGCAGGGCGCGAGCTCGTCTGCCGCGCCGGGAGCCCGAGGTGGTGCGCAAAAGCGCAGGGCCACACCGAGCCTGTTCGGCAGCCGGCCGAAGAAGCCCAAGGGCTCAGCTGCGGCGACCAAGCGGGGTGAAGCGGCCGCGAAAGCCATCCGCTTCCGCAAGGAGGTGAAGGAGCCGTAGCTGGTTTCCTCGTAAATACTGTCTTCCTCTCGTACTTTCTCCTTCCTTGCTGATCTTGTCTGAGTTTCTTTGCTTTTCTTCCCTTGATCTAGGGCCCCGCTCTCTCTTGAGAAGTCGACTTCCGCCTCCATCGTAGGGTCGGCGGAGACTTCCACACCAACCGGCGAGTCGATCCGGCCGCCGACCTCCGGGAGGCGACGGAGCGGAACACGCGGGAGGCGCGCGAGGAGCAGGAAGCCGCCCGCCTGGAGAAGGTGGAGGTAGAAAGGGCGGAGGTCGCCGCTTTGAAGAAGCTGGCGGAGGCCGAGGCCGCCACCACGGCGAAGAAACAGGCCAAGGAGGCCGCACGCCGTCAGTCGGCGGTATTTGTCACGCCCCTGAACTTTGCGCCGCCACCACCGGAGTTTGTGGCGCAGACTGGGGGAGCCAGCGGCGAGCACCCTATCATGGAGAGGGACAGCGGCGACATCGCCATGCCGGACGTGATCGTGCCCCCGCCACCACCTTCTGAGGAGGCGCAAGACAAGCAGCTGGCCGGCCCGCCGGTGCCATCAGCCGGAGACGAGATGGTGACGGGCCTGACTCCCGGGGTCCGCACACCCTTATGCCGCCGGATCGCGAAGGCGGCCTCGGCGCCATGCCCGCTGGAGACCGGCACCACAACCTCTTCGATCCCTGTCGTATGTGGGGTTCCGGCAAACCCTTAAGGTCCGAACACCGGTGTGCGCGCGAAGTCTTTCCCTCCTATCGATCTACGCCCTAGCTCTCTAAGATCTCGCGGACGAACTCGACGAACTTGCAACACAGAAAGACACGAGGTTTATACTGGTTCGGGCCACCGTTGTGGTGTAATACCCTAATCCAGTGTGGTGGTGGTGGATTGCCTCTTGGGCTGATGATGAACAGTACAAGGGAAGAACCGCCTCCTGAGGTTGGGGTGTTCTTGTGCCTGGCTAACTTGTGTGGATGAGAGCTGGGTGAATTGCTCAATGCCCCTACCGTGGTGGCTAGCTCTACTTATATAGGCCCTGGTCCTCTTCCCAAATATCGAGCGGAAGGGGGCCAACAGCGGCGCGCAAATTTGAAGGGGGACAGCTAGTACAAGCTATCCTGACAAAAGTGGTCTTCACCTGTGAAAAGCTCTGTGGTGACGCCGTCTTGGGCTCCACAATGACCTCCATCTTGCCGTCCTCCTGGTCTTGGTCTCGTTGCACTAATATAGCAACCTTTGGCTGATGCCTCGGTACTCCTCGCCTGCGCTGGCCTCTATAGCACCAAAGAGGAAATGAGGACGCTACGCGTGCTAGCGCCCGCTTGGTGTCGTGCGTCATGGCTTACGTCACGAGAGCCTCATGAGGTTTGCCCCGCCTTGATATCTCCGCTCCTCGTGAGCCTGCCTGGCTAGGCCACTCCGGAGGAGGTCTTGCGTCGGCCGCCTCGCGAGGCTTGGACCCTCGCGAGGATCTTGGATGCCTTGTTGATGAAGATGGGCCGTACGGCCTGCTAGCTTAGCCATGCTCTGGGCCGCAGGCATGCAAGTCTGGGGACCCCCGTTCCCAGAATGCCGACAGTAGCCCCCGGGCCCAGGGTGCGCTCGGGCTTGGCTTCGCGGCGAAGCTAAGGGTCAAGTTCGAAGCACCGCGGGTCCCAAAAGCCTGCGGCCTCGGCTTACGCGTGGCAGTTGATTGGACGTGGGCGTCCCCGGTTCCCCATGCTGCCTCGGCAACTGCTTGACTTGACAAAAGGCTGGCGCATGCAGCACTTGTCTTCATTGCTTCTTCCTTGCCTTGCTCCAGATCCCCTTTCTTGCTCCTCGCCACCGCTACCTTCAGATTCGCTCCAATCTCATCCTGCACCCGCAATCCATGGCGCCGTGCAAAGTCAAGACTTCCTCAGCACCGGCTTGGTATGAGCCGGCCCTTGAGGCGCCCACCGTCACGGAGAAAAGCCTCGCTTCCATGTGCCTGCTGACGGCGGGCGAGGGCAATGAGTGGGGGGCGACCGAGCTCTGACTTGCCTCCGATGTGCCGGAGCCCGAGGGAAGCACCTTCTTCCCCTTCTTCTTGAGCGGTGTTGCCGTCGGGTTGGTTCCTCCCTTCTCTGATTTCTTTTACGAAGTCCTCGACCACTACGGTCTGCAGGCGTTGCATCTCCATCCCAACTCTGTCCTCCTCCTATCGATCTTCGCCTACTACTGTGAGGCGTACCTGGGCGTGATGTCGTCCGTGGCGCTCTTGCGCCATTTCTTCTTCCTCCGTGTCAGCGGTGAGCACGCCTCCGGATGCGCTAATTTCGTCGCTTGCGGCAAGGCCAACTCGATCTCGAGCATCGGGAAGAGGGCCGACAACATCCGATCCAAATGGATCATGATGGATGCCCAGCGTGCCGATCCGCGCCTGGCGTTGCCGGCGGAGGTGCCCCGGCAGGGCAAGGGGTGGCCCAAGGCAGAGCTTGTCGACGAGCGGGCATCGTCAGTGTTGGGGGAGATGATGACCGGCCTGAAGCCGGGCAACGCGAGGGCGACCAAGATAACGGGGGCGATGCTCCTGAGGGAGTTCTTGATGCTGCGAGTTGCCCCACTCCAGGCGCGCGCGCGCCCCCTCTGGGAGCTTGAAGAAGAGGAGAACAAGACCCGCCTGAGGCCTGGGGACCTGCCTGGCGATGAATTGGACGCCGTCCTGCGCCTCATAGTCGGGGACAACCAGGAGTACCCGCCTAGCGCCTTCGTTCCGCTGTTCCAACGTAGGGACCGGGAGGAATTCGTCGCCTCCAGGCCAACTTTTGATGCACGTGGGCTGGTGCCACTGGCGCTTCCGGGAGCTCCGTCGGTGCAGAAACTAGTGGAGGTGTTTTCTGGCGAGTCCCGCGGATAGGGGGAGGAGGAGGTGGACTCGGAGAAAACCCTGGAAGAGGTGGGGGACACTTCTCCTCTCAGCAAGGACGAGATTCTCCGCGCCCTTCCTGATGATGCCGAGGCTGACGCCTACAAAGGGGAGAGGGAGCAACCCCTCATCCCGACGAAGGGTAGGTCGTCGCTGGTGGCCCGTGGTGCCGCCTCCACCCTAACACCTCCTGGGGCTGGATCCGGCTCTGCCTCCGCACCGCCTGGTGCTGCCGGAGCCCGAACGCCTGCCCCTCAGGTCTCAATGCTGTCAGGCTTCAAGCTTCCCAAGCGGAAGGTGGAGTACTTCGTGGTGGACCAGTAGGTGTCTCGAGCTTCATTTTATCCCTGCTCGTACTTGTTATTTCCTGACGCTCGCCCTTGGTTGATCAGGCCGACATCTTCGGCGAAGAAGAGGAAGGAGGATACGGCGGCCGTGCCTCCCCCCTCAGAGAAAGGAGGCAGTAGCGCCCGCATCTCCCCAGCCCGGTCGTCCTCGCGAGGCCAAGAGGAGCGTCGCCATGGGGGGTCAGCCCCCATGGCCCCGCCGGCTCCCGAGGTGCCGGTTCTTGGCGCGGCTGATGAGGTCCCAGCTGCTCCGGAACCCGCGATCCCTCAGGTCCTGGTGACGATGTCGCCTCCTCCCGCTGCTGCACCTCCACTCCCAGTTTCTTCTGCTACTGTTACTCTGGAGCGTGCCCTTTCGGAGATGACCCAGCTGCAGGCGGATCTCCTGAGCACGGACCCGTGCCTGGTGGCCGGGCGTCTGGAGTTGGCTTCTGGCTAGCTTCACTCCGAACTGGCGATTCGCGTGGCGCTGGGCCAGGCTGCCGCGGCTTCCGAGAAGGAGAAGCAAGGAGCCGTCAGCGCTGCAGCCGATCGTGAGGCGGCACTGGAAGACGCCAAGGCCGCCCGTGACCGCTGCCAAGTGCTGGAGGGCGAGTTGCAGAGCTTGCGCGACAAGCATGCCGAAGAGGTACGCTGCCGCCAAGCGAAGGAGGTGGAGATGAAGGCCCGGGAGGAAGCCGTCAAGAATCGTGATGCTGAGCTGGCGGAGCTGGGGAAGAAGCAGGCTGCCGAGTGCAATCGGTTGGAAGAGTTGGAGAGGAAGATGGGGACGAGGGAGGCCGATCTTGACGCCAAGGCGCGAGTCCTGGCCGAAGACCGCGTGGCCTTCGCCGATCTCGAGAAGAGATCCCGCAAGGCGCTGAAGACGCTCTACGAGCACGGCCTGGAGAAGCCGCTGGACACCAACGAGGACGGCCCCGCCCAGCTGCTTGCTCTCGTGGTGAAGGCGCTTGAGGAGGTCGTTGATGGCCTCAGTCCCATGGCGGAGGCAGAAGCTCGTGTCCTGTCTTTAGCCGCACTGACTCGCGTCTTCAGCCATCTGCACCTCCGCGACCCCAACGCTCGCCTTGATGAGCTGCTGGAGCCTGTTGCTGAGGATCTCTGCGAAGCCGCCGCTGCAGATGTACAAGGTCAAGTGGAAGCCATGCTGGGGAGGTTCCGCGGCTTTGTCTCCGATCCTCTGTCCGGCGACGCCGCGGATCCTGCGGCTGGCGGTGAAGGTAAGAACATCGTTGCCCACGGGGGAGCACCTTCCGCAGGCGATGGCGATATCCAGGGTGACCTGCGGCTATTCTTCCCATTTTCTTCCTGCAACATGTATCAGGCCTCGTGGAGGCGTTTAGACTTTTCATTTGGTATTGTGAGAACAATATGCTTGTAATATTTGCTTTGAGATTTTGCGATTTCCTTCCTATTTGCTTTGCGTTCTGCGTCGGCAGAGCCCGGCCCCGTGCATACCTCAACCGCCATTGAGCCGACCGGAGACCAGGAGGGACCAAGGAGTGAGGGGCTACGTGACCAGTTAGGCTCCTGAGTCGTGATGCTTAGGAGTCCCCCTTGACGCGCACATAGCATATAGGGAGAGTTCGTGAGGATAGATTAATGTTCTACGTCGCCAGAGCCCGGCCACGCGCATACCTCAACCACCATTGGGCTGACCGGAGACCAGGACAGAATAAGGAGTGAGGGGCTACGTGACCAGTTAGGCTCCTGAGTCGCGATGCTCAGGAGTCCCCCTTGACGTGCAAACAATTTCCATACCTGCCCTCGCCGAGGCGTCGGGAGGGGCGTGCGACCCCCAGGTCCGGGGGACCTGGTTGGGTGGCGTGCGCTTGGGCGTGACCCGAGCGGAGCCCCCGTGCCCAGCCCTCTCGTGCGGCTCTCCCGAGGGGAGGCATTGTGGTAAGGCTGGGCACTGAGCTCTGGGCTCCCTGAGGTTGGTGCGACCATGGGGCCGCCCTCAGTTGTTTATCACCAGCGCAGAGCATAGTGCTTCCGCTTGTGCACGGGCATAGCCGCTCCTCGGCAGTGTCGTCAGCCAGCGCGGAGCATGGTGCTTCCACTTGGGCGTGGGATGGGGGCCCCCCTCCGGGAGGAGCCCCCGGGGCGTGTCCAGCCCCGCCCTGACACGTGGCTTGCACGGCAGGGCTGCGAGGTGTATCTGGGCACTCGTGAGCCAGCGCGGGACTCACGAGGCCCTACCTCAAGGCGGGTTGCGCCTGGTCTTGAGTCTTGGTGACTGTATGTCCCTGCAAGACGGTTAGATGCAAGCACTCTACGTCCTCAGGTCCCGGCCCTCGAGCGAGCTCAGCCGCCGCTGGTATGCCAGGTCGCGATGCCGTGGTCAAGGCCAGGGGGTGAGGGCTAGAGAGCTAGTAAGAGCTCCTGAGTCGCGATGCTCAGGAGCCCCCATTTTAACGCGCAAGCGAATTGCATAGGATGAACAGACCCGTGGCGGGCGGCAATCGAGCGGGCAATAGCCGTTGGTAGGTTAACCATGAAGAGCAAATCAACTTGGATAAATGCAGGAAGATACATGCCACCGGGTCCGGCCCGAGCGGCTTGGGGATGATGCAGCCCGAGGGCCGCCCCCAACAAGGTAAGCTAAAGACATAAGAAAAAGGGATACATGCCACAGGGACGGACCCATGTGGCCTGGGAATAATGCAGCCCGAGGGGCGCTCCCAGCTTAAACGAGCTTGGAAGATGTCACCTGGTTGTGTAGACGAGGTAGAGTTGGTGCAGCTGAAGGCGTGCGTTGAAGAAACGACTCCTGATGAGCCACCGGGACCCTGAGCCTCGGGAGGCTCTAGGGGCTCGGGAGGTTCCCTGAAGGCCGTCTCCATCTCCTCCATGACGGCATGGTACCTGGCCTCTTGAGCAGCCAGGACGCGCAACATGTTGCGCTGATAGGCCGACGCCACGCTCGGTAAGCCGAAGGGCATGCGAACGTAGCTGTGTGGTGGGCCCTCACAGCGGCCCACACGCGATGGCTAGAAGCGCTCCTGAGATGCGGCCCTATTGAGCCTGGGGACGTCAGTGCAGACACGCAGCCCAGCATCCTAGCCAGGATGCGGAGCTGCGCCTCGTGAGCGGCAGTCGCCGCGCATGGCCCTTGCATCTTGCAGTTCCTGTGTGGTCTTGGTGATGAACTCCTGGGTGGTGGGCACTCCTTGCCCTGTGCTCTCCTGAGGGACACGTGCCGTGAAGCACGCCTCCAAGTGTTGCCCAAGCGCCTCCCTCGTGAGGTTGGCAAAGTTTGAGGCCCTCCAGAGGAGAGCCCCCGAGCCCTGCCTGAGGAGGGCACCGGGCGCGCCTTCCTATGCGATGGAGGGAGGCGCCCCCTGAGCGGGCGCTGATCCTGGCGAGGCTCCTGCCGTGATGCCATCCTCCTGAGGTCCTGCGCATTCGTTTATACGAAATAGTGGACTTGACTAACTCAATTCTTAGGAAATCGCGAAGGGGATTTCTGAAAAAAAAGAATGAATCTCCTTATTTATAGGGAACAGGACGTGTGACTTCCTCAAACGAAACGAATGTGGCTTTCGTGATAAGGCAAATCCTAGAAGGCCTTCACTTCTACTATCGGGGTCGTCGATTGCTGCGGCTTGAAAGGCACGCTCGAGGGAGCACACCGCATCCCTCTCTTCACACGGGACCGTGATGATTCCTCCGCTTCCTGGAATCTTGAGAACGTTGTAGCCGTGATGAGTGACTACCATGAACTTGGCCAGGGCCGGATACCCGAGGATGGCATTGTACGGCAGGCGGATTTGCGTGACGTCGAAGTTGATGAGCTCGGTGCGGTAGTTCTTGCGTTCCCCGAAGGTGACCGGCAGGCGGACCTGCCCTATCGGTGTGGTGGAACCGTCGGTCACTCTGAGAAAGGCTTGGTGGGCTGGAGCTGTTCATAGGGCACCTGGAGGTTGTCGAACGTGTCGACAGACAGGACGTTGAGCCATGCGCCGCCGTCGATGAGGGTCTTCGTGACTTGCACATTGCTGATGACTCGGGAACACAGCATGGGGAGGGTGCCAGCGGTGGCTGCGCACTTGAGCTGATCTGCCGAGTTGAAAGTGATGGCACACTGGGACCACCTGAGCCGGCACGTGGCTTCGAGCTTGGGGAGCACCGCATTCACCTCGCGAGTGAACTATTTGAAGATGCGCTGAGAGGCTGGGGCCTGGGCGCCGCCCAAGATGCAGGCGATCGCACGCGGCTCCTGGAAGCCCCCAGCCCCCTCTTCCTGGTGGTGGTCGTCGTTCCTTCTTGGTGGCGGCAGAAGGGGAAGGCCGGTGTTGCCCTGGGGGCGATCCTCATGAGGCGGGTCCCTCCAGGCGCCCTCGCGAGGTTGGTCCTGCCAGTGGTCCTCACGAGGCCGGTCGCGCCACTCCTGGCGCGGGCCACAGTCGTCCTAGTGTTCGCCTCCGCGTCCTCCTCCGCGGCCGTAGCCCCGGTCGTTGCGCTCGGGGCGTCGACCGTAGAGTCCTTCTCGTATGGCTCTGAGCTCTTGGCAGTCGCTGGTGTTGTGGGTGTTCAGGTTGTGGAAGGCGCAGAACGGCCGGCTGTTCTTGGATGACTCGGGCTGATCTCTGCCCCGCTTGGTGTCGGGCTCCGCTGCGAGCACCACTGCCTCCTTGCGCTTCACGTCCTTGGCCTTGTCCTTCTTCTCCTCCACGCCCATGGCTGGCAGCTCAAGGAGAGAGAGGCACCCCTCCTCAGCCCTTGCGCACTTGGTCGCCAGGTTGAACAGCTCCTGAGATGTGCAGAGCTCCTCGTGGATGGCGAGCTCTTCCTTCATCTTGACGTCGCGGACGCCGTCGGAAAACGTGGAGATGATGGCCTCGTCCGTGTCCTTGGGGATCTTGAGGTGGGTGTTGTTGAAGTGCTGGATGTACTTCTGGAGGGTCTCTCCTGGTCGTTGCTTGATGCGGCGTAGATCACCCACGGCCGGTCGCGAGTGCCCTGGAAGTTGGCGACGAGGCAGTCGCGCATCTCGTCCCAGGAGGAGATCGAGCCGTGCTGCAGGTTCAGGAGCCAGGAGCGAGCCCCATCCTTGAGAGCCACGGGAAACCAGTTCGCCATGACCTTTTCATCCCCGTTGGCCGCCTCGATGCTCAGCTCATAGAGCTGCAGCAACTCCGCGGGGTCGGCGGTGCCATCGTAGCGAGGAGGCAGATCCGGCTTGAACTTGCCTGGCCAGGCGACGCTACGCAGCTCGGGGGTGAAGGCGCGGCAGCCGGCCATGGTTGCCGGGGCCCGCTTCGGAGGTGGAGCTTGGTCTTGATGAGGTCCGCGCTGCGCCGCTGCATGCGGCGTGCGGTCCTGACGAGGTGGCGCGGGGAGCGCAGGTGCAGCTTCTCGCGGCCGCGGGATTTCTTGACAGATTCTCTCTTCGCGCGCGGGCGCCGGGCGCGGCGGATCACGCCGTGGAGCCGCGCGCCTTGGTGCCAAGGCGCCGTCTTGGGGCTGAGGTGGTGGAGGCATGCCATGAGCCCCGTCGCCCGTGGCTGGTCGAGGGGTAGGTAGAGAGAGGGACGGCGCCAGAGAGCCCCTTGCGGCGCGGACGAGCTCGGCGACGCGGTCTAGCCACTCCTCGTAGAGGTCGTCGATGGGGCGATAGCGCAGGAGCTCGTTCGTCGCGAGGAGCGCGGCCCGCGCCTCCAGGGGAGCGCGACGCGCGTGAGACGAAGAACCGGCATGGGTCAGCGATGGAGTGGCGGTGCGGCCGTCCTGCCGCACCGAAGGATGCAGCGAGGACGCCTGCTGCTCGTTCCCCGCTGGGCCGGTGGCAGCGTTGGCGGCGAGAGACGGAGAACGACGAGGTGGCCCGCCGACGGGAGCCGTCTAAGCGACGCGGGCGGTGAGGGCAGCCCGACGCTCAGCCTGAGCACGGCAAGCGTCCGCCATGGAGACGATGGAGCGATGGAGCGACGAACTGATGGAAGGGAAGCTACGGCGCACCCCTACCTGCCGCGCCAAATGTCGTATGTGGGGTTCCGGCAAACCCTTAAGGTTCGAACACTAGGGTGCGCGCGAAGTCTTTCCCTCCTACCGATCTACGCCCTAGCTCTCTAAGATCTCGTGGACGAACTCGACGAACTCGCAACACAGAAAGACACGAGATTTATACTGGTTCGGCCACCGTTGTGGTGTAATACCCTACTCCAGTGTGGTGGTGGTGGTGGATTGCCTCTTGGGCTGATGATGAACAGTACAAGGGAAGAACCGCCTCCTGAGGTTGGGGTGTTCTTGTGCCTGGCTAACTTGTGTGGGTGAGAGCTGGGTGAATAGGTCGATGCCCCTATTGTGGTGGCTAGCTCTACTTATATAGGCCCTGGTCCTCTTCCCAAATATCGAGCGGGAAGGGAGCCAACAACGGCGGGAAAATTTGAAGGGGGACAGCTAGTACAAGCTATCCTGACAAAAGTGGTCTTCGCCTGCGAAAAGCTCTGTGGTGACGCCGTCTTGGGCTCCACAATGACATCCGTCTTGCCGTCCTCCTGGTCTTGGTCTCGTTGCACCAATATAGCAACCTTTGCCTGATGCCTCGGTACTCCTCGCCTGCGCTGGCCTCTTTAGCACCAAAGAGGAAATGAGGACATTGCGCGTGCTGGCGCCCGCCTGGTGTCGTGCGTCATGGCTTACGTCACGAGAGCCACGTGAGGTTTGCCCCGCCTTGATATCTCCGCTCCTCGTGAGCCTGCCTGGCTAGGCCACTCTAGAGGAGGTCTTGCATCGTCCGCCTCGTGAGGCTTGGACCCTCGCGAGGGTCTTGGATGCCTTGTTGATGAAGATGGGTCGTACGGCCTGTTAGCTTAGCCATGCTGTGGGACGCAGGCAGGCAAGTCTGGGGACCCCCGTTCCCAGAACACCGACAATCCCGGACGCCGAGGCGACCAGCGCCGCGCCCACTGGGTGGGTGCAGGGAGGCGGGACGGGCCCTCCGAACAAGGCGATCCTGGACGTTCAAGCCAAACTCCGCGCTGAGGCCGACGCTCTCAAGCACTGCAACAAGGCGTTCTTGGAATCGCGAGAGGCCATCCAAGTATGCTTCTAGCTTCTTCGTTTTTAATTCTTGTACTGCTTCGTGGGGGCGCGCCAGCGCACCCACTGGGTGTAGTCCCCGAGTTTCGGTCCGGCTGCTGAGCAGGCGGCTCGAAACTTTAATTAGCAAGCTCTGAGTTCTAATATCCTTGCTGCAGGACTATCATAACCTCCGTGCGGCCGCCTTCAACTCCAAAGTCCAGGAGTTGGATCAACGTGCCGTCGACTTGTCGGAGAGCTGGAGTAAGTCTTCTTCTTTCTCTGCGGGGGCGCGCTGGCGCACCCGCGGGCTGTAGTCCCCGAGATTCGGGCCTACTGCTGAGCAGTCGGGCCGGATCTTCCTGGCAACCGCTCTTCTTTTTGTTGACATTTGATAGCTTCTTTCTCCGTGGGGGCATGCTGGCGCACCCGCGGGCTGTACTCCCCGAGATTCGGGCCGGCTGCTGAGTAGTCGGGCCAGATCTTCCTGGCAACTTCGTCTTTCTTCAGTGATTGTTGATGTCCTTTTCTTCTTCTTCTTTTGCAGAAGCCAACGCCAACCTGCAGCAGCAACTCGGAGAACCAACACCGTGCTGCGCATCAAGAGGCGGACTGCAACAAGCTGGCCGAGGAGCGTGACCGGCTGGTCACGCAGTTGGCGGAGCAGGCGGAGCTTCTCAAGAAGGCCCAGAAGGAGGCGGAGGACAAGGAGACCGGCCTCCTTGCTGAGTTCGCGGCCGAACGCTCCGCCTGGACCGACAAGGAGGCAATGCTGACTACCAGCTTCGGCGAGGTTGAAGACATGTTCGACGGTAGGCTACCTTCTTTACTCTTTCTTCAAACTTCTGGCCTTTGATCAACCTGACTTCTTGTTTCTGATCTGACTCTTTGCTTTTTTGTCCGAGCAGACTTCTTCCCAGGTCACTCAGGTGCAGCCAACCAGGCTATCGAGGCCGATCGTGAAGGACGGAGGGCAGAAGGAGAGCAGATCGCTGACGACGCCCCCGCACTCTTGGCGAGCAACTTCTCAGCATCCAGGTTCGTCTTCGGCCGGCTTATCGAATGCTGCGCCGCCTTCAGCGTGTCGGCGCCCAGGCGATCGCCGCCCTGTGGCCAGACATGCCGGCACCGCGCACTCCAGTCGGACTGCCGACTGGCTGGAGGTGGCGGCTGGCCGTCTAGAGGCCTGGAAGGGCTCCTCGGCCCGGGCTGGAGCACGTCGAGCCTTGGAGTTCGTCAAGGCGTGGTACCCTCGGCTAAATCTAGCCCAGTTGACCATGTTTCGACTGGAGGCTTAGGAGGAGCTGGCGGCGGTGGAGGATGATCTTGTCAAGCAGGCGGCGGCAATCGCCGAGTACACCAACACCACCATCCTCATCCCGGAGCGGGCCAAGAACTGCGTCGAGGCGCCACCAGAGTGGTTCGGGCTAAACCCAGAAGACGGTGAGGACTCGGCCGAGGTGATCGATTCCAGCGACGAGGGAGAAGACGAAGGGGAGGAGGAAGGTGAAGAGGAGGCATCGGAGGTCGGAGCGGATGGCCAGCCTCAACTCGACCGCGCCTCCAGCAACGAGCCGCGCCCGAGTGAACCGGCTGCTGCTGAGGGCGACCAAGCGGAGACCGACCAGCCGGTCTCCCAACCAGCCGGCACCACCGACTCCACCATTCCGCCGACTCCGTCTGATGCTTCCTAGGCTGCCATTTACCTTTGCTTCTTCCTGCTTATCGGTCTCAACAACTTTGTTAATTTCGCACAATTCCACCCGCGAGGTGTATTTCAAACTCCTGTTGAATATCGGCCAAGGGCCTTTTGATGTGTAAATATCTTAACCAAGTTCTATCTTTTCTTGCTTTCTGCTCTTTTGGCTTTTTTCCTTTGCCGCCTTCCCTTGGTTGCCGTCTTGCCAGCCGAACAGCCGCTCTGCGGACTGTGGCTGGGTCAAGTACTTAGCCACTTTCTAGAAGGCAAGTACTTAGCCGGCTAGAGTTTTCTGGCAAGTTAAGTAGAAGCCGGCCGGCCGGCTGCTCGGCAGCCGGTCGGTGAGGCGAGAAGTCGGCTTGGACTATGTGTATGCTTTAGGTCCTTAGCCATTTTTCATGCAGACACCCTTTTCGCCTTAGCTCCTGCCGACTGAACAGTCGCTCTGCGAGCTGGGGCCTCTAGCAGGGGAAAGCTAAGGTGCCAACACATTACTTGTCCGGCTGCAGGAAGCTTTTCATAGTACAAAGCGGCAAGTCCCCGGGTCGACTGGTGGAACCCGGTGCCAGACGGTCTAATGGGATAACACAAATGACAGGCGTAATACTTTTCATATAGATAAAAGAGGGCAGTCCCCGAGCTCTTCTTGGGGGACCCGGAGTCTTCATACTTAATACAAAAGTTGGCGTGGTACATACTGCTTTAACTGTAAAACCTTCGAAGGAGATTCACATTCCATGCTTGCTCCGTCTCCTTGCCGGAGTCATCTCTTTTGCGTGCTCGAGGCTTCTGAGCGTCGATGAGGTAGTAGGAGTCGTTGCCCAACACCTTGCTGATGATGAAGGGGCCTTCCCAAGGTCCCAAGAGCTTGTGCTGCCCGGCTGTTCGCTGGATCAGCCGGAGCACAAGGTCTCCTTCTTGGAAGGATCTTGGCTTGACCTTTCGGTTGTAGTATCGGCACAGACTCTGCTGGTAGATGGTGGACCGGCTGAGTGCCAACAACCGGCCCTCTTCCAGAAGATCGACGCCGTCTTATCGTGCTTCTTCTGCCTCCTCTTCGGTGTACATGGTGACTCAAGGGGAGTCGAATTCCATGTCTGTTGGGATGACGGCTTCGGCACCGTAGACGAGGAAGAAAGGAGTGAAGCCGGTTGACTTGTTCATGGTTGTGCGCAGACTCCAAAGGACGGCCGACAGCTCGTCGAGCCAGAGCCGGCCGAACGCTCCAGAGGCTCGACCAGTCGGGGCTTGATGCCGGACATAATAAGGCCGTTTTCTCGCTCCACTTGGTCGTTTGACTGCGGATGGGCAACAGACGCTTAGTCCAGTCGGATGCCCTGCGTCACGCAGAAACGGGCCAAGGCGCCTTTGGCGAAGTTCGTGCTATTGTCGGTGATGATGTTGTGTGGTATGCCATACCGGATGGTGATGTCGGAGATGAAAGTCACAGCAGTCGGACCATTCAATTTCTTGATTGGTTTTGCTTCTATCCACTTGGTGAACTTGTCCACCACGACAAGCAGATGAGTCATGCCGCCACGCGCCATCTTGAATGGTACCACCATGTCTAGGCCCCAGACGGCAAAGGGCCAGGCAATGGGGATAGTTTTGAGTGCAGAAGCCGGCTGGTGTGGCTTGGAGTGGAACTTCTGGCACCCTTTGCATTTCTGAACCAAATCTTTGGCGTCTTCTAGAGCAGTCGGCCAGAAAAAACCGTGGCGGAAAGCTTTGGCCACGAGTGCTCTTGAAGCCGCGTGGTGGCCACACTCGCCTTGATGGTTATCTTTGAGGATTGCTTGGCCTTGCTCCGGCTCTACGCAGCGCTGATAGACACCAGTGACGATGCGCCTCACAAGTTCTCTATTGACGATGGTGTATGCTGCCGCCCGGCGTTGCACTTGTCGGGCCGAGGTCTCGTCAGTTGGCAGCTCTTTGTTCACCAGAAAGTTGAGGATGGGCTGAGCCCAGGAAGGTGCTATAACTTCTTCGACTATTAGGACTGCCACTTGCACGAGGGCGGTTGGGCCGGGAGGCGGCGGGTTGGAGTCGGCTGCCGCTTGTTTAGTCGATGAAGTCCCCGGGCCGACTGCTACAGTCCATGTGTCGGGCTCTGAAGTCCCTGGGCCGGGTGCGACTGCTGCAGTCCCCGGGTCGCCTGCCGAATTCTCCGTGCCGGCTGCTGGGGTCCTCAAGTCGGATCCGACTGCTTCAAGTGGAGCCGGCACAAAGATGGAATCCGACTCTGGCGATGGCTTGACAGACGGCTTGAGGAGGCGTTGCAGGGCATCGCTGGCTGGTATTGCTTGCCGGGTGGAGCCGATTCATGCCAATGCGTCAGCTTGCTCGTTGTCATTTCTTGGCACATGGAGGAACTCGCACCCTTCAAAGTATCCACTGAGTTGCTGTACGAGGAACCGGTAGCTCGCCATGTTTGCATCCTTGGTGTCCCAGTCGCCTGACGACTGCGGGACCATCAAGTCGGAATCTCCGTAGCACAGGATCCGGCGAATGCCGAGTTCCTTGGCAAGCCGGAGCCCATGAATGAGTGCTTCGTATTCAGCTACGTTGTTGGAGGCGGCAAAGTGAATTTGCAGCACATATCTGAGCTTGTCGCCTTTGGGAGAGGTGAGGACGATGCCGGCTCCAAAACCGGTGCGCATCTTTGAACCATCAACATGCATTTGCCAATGGGTGGAAACTGGCACTGGCGGCAGGTACTGGGTCTTGTCCCAGTCGATGAGGAAGTCGGCCAGTGCTTGTGACCTGATGGCGGTGCGAGGATGGTAGTAGATGGTGTAGGGGGCCAAATATATGGCCCATTTGGCCACTCGGCCTGAGGCATCTCGGCTTCCAATGATCTCGGCAAGCGGAGCTATGTAGACCACAGTGATTGAGTGCTCTTGGAAATATAGCTTCAGCTTCTTGGCAGCAAAGTGCACGCCATAGCACATCTTCTGGTAGTGGGGGTAGTTTTGCTTGGAGGCGGACAACACTTCACTCAGGTATTACAAAGGTCTCTGGACAGGTAGTGCTTTGCCTTCTTCCTTGCGTTCTACCACTATGACTGTGCTGACCACCCGGCTGGTGGCGGCGATGTAGAGGAGTATGGGCTCCTTAGGAGTCGGAGCCGCCAGGACAGGCGGAGTGTTCAACATCTTTTTGAGCTGGAGAAAAGCTTCATCTGCTTTGTCGTTCCACTCGGAAAAGGTGGTCTTCTTCATGAGCTGATACAGGGAAGAGCCTTCTCGCCCAGCCGACTAATGAAACGGCTGATGGATGCCAAGTAGCCGGTGAATTTTTGCACGTCCAGCAGTCGGGTGGGCACCTCCATCCTCTCGATGGCCTTGATCTTCACAGGGTTGCACTCTATGCCGCGCTCTGAGACCAAGAAGCCAAGAAGCTGGCCGGCTGGCACTCCAAAGACGCATTTCTCTGGGTTGAACTTGATCTGAAATCGGCGCAAATTCTCAAAGGTCTCCTTGAGATCTTCTATTAGCATCCCGCGCTTCTCCGTCTTCACCACCACATCGTCCACATAGACATGGGCGTTTCTGCCGAGTTGCTTGAGGAGACACTTCTGCATGCATCGTTGAAATGTGGCGCCGGCGTTTCTCAAGCCGAACGTCATGGTCAGGTAACAGAAGGCTCCGAATGGTGTGATGAAGGCGGTCTTCAGCCTATCGGCCGGGTTCAGCTTGATCTGGTGATACCCGGAGTATGCATCCAAAAAACTCAACAGCTCGCATCCGGCTGTGGAGTCAATCACTTGGTCGATTCTTGGCAGGGCAAATGGATCCTTGGGGCATGCTTTGTTGAGGCTGGTATAATCAATACACATGCGCCACTACTTGTTCTTCTTCAGCACTAGAACTGGGTTGGCTAACCACTCTGGAAAGAACACTTCCATGATGAAGCCGGCTGCTAGAAGCCGGGCTATCTCTTCTCCAACGACTCTTCTTTTCTCTTCTGACAAGCGGCGCAAGGGCTGCCGGACTGTCTTGGCATCACGTCGGACGTGTAGCTTGTGCTCGGCGAAATCCGTCGGAACACCCGGCATGTCCTTGGGGGACCATGCGAAGATGTCCCGATTCTCACGGAGGAAATCGACGAGCTCGCCTTCCTATTTACTGTCAAGGTTTGCACGTATGACAGCGTACCTCTCCGGGTGCTCCGGGTCCAAGGGTATCTTCTTTGTTTCTTTGGCCGGCTTGAACGAGCCCTCGGCTTCCGACTCCTTGGGGTTGGGTGACATTTGCGGCTACTTGCCTGTCATTACCACAACCCGGTCAATGAGCCGCTTCTCCGCTGCGATCACGAGGGACTCGGCCAACCGGCTGCTCTCTGCAGCGCAGGCAGACGACTTCTTGTAGTCTCCTGCTATGGTCAGGATCCCCTTGGAGCTCGGCATCTTCATCTTTAGGTAAGCATAGTGGGGAACTGCCATGAACTTGGCCAGGGCAGGCCGGCCAAGTAATGCATGATAAGGGCTCTCAAGGTCCACCACTTCAAACCAGACTGGCTGTCGGCGGAAATGACTTTTGTCCCCGAAGAGGACATCTATCTGAGTCTTGCCGATTGGTGAGCAGGAAAGGCCAGGAACTATGCCATGAAAAACAGTCCGGCTGGGCTGAAGATGTCTCTGCTTGATCCCCAACTTCTCCATGGTATCTTTGTACAGAATGTTGATGCTGCTGCCGCCATCTATCAGGAATCGGGAGAAGCGAGCAGCTTGCCTCTCTGTGGCAAATGTGGCATCCAACACCAAGGCATAAGAGCCGGGATTTGGCATCACCTCCGGGTGGTCAGCCCTGCTCCAGCTGATGGGCTTCTCCGACCAATGCATGAACTCGGGGTCTCTGATGCTACTGCATTCACTTCTAGCTGCTGCTGCCGTCTGCTGCGCCTGTCGTCGGCCATGCTGGTGAACACGACGTAGGCCCCATGCTCCTCGGGATAATCATCTTGTATGGCACCGACTGGCCGGGCCACCGGCTGCTGAGGAGGAGGAGGTGGCGGGCCGGCTGGCGGAGGAGGCTTGAGTCCGTCGCCCTTGGCGATTATGGTGAGCCAGTGGCACTTCCGAGTAGTGTGATTGGACGGCTTCGCACCGCTATGGAACTTGCAAGGCGCATCGAGAGTCTGCTCGTACGAGAAGGCGGGCAGACAGTTGGGCATGCCGCCCTTCTGGCGTTTGGGAGGAGGCTGCCCTTTTGGTTGCTGATCTTCAACTGTTACCACTTGCCGGCTAGTGGAAGTCGGCTGCATGGCCTTGCGCTTGTTGTAGTTTGATTGCTGTCGCCGACTGGTGTCGCAAGCCGGGGTCCGAGGAGCTTGAGCGGCCACCTTGACTGACACGTTGACTTGAATCTCTGCCTTCATGGAGGAGTCGGCCGTGGCGTACTTGTCTGCTATGATTAGCAGTTCGTCGAGGGTCGACGGCTCGTCGTAGATAAGCTTGTGCTTGAGGAGGGTGCCCTCTCGGCACCCGGCAGTGAAGTACTCGATGGCCTGCACCTCGTGCACACCCTTGCATGAGTTGCGTAACTCGGCCCAGCGTGTGAGATAGTCGCGAGTCGACTCGTTGGGGCCTTGGATGCATAAGGAGAGTTGGCGAGGCTTGGGCAGCCGCTTGTACGTGCTGGTGAAGTTGCGGATGAATGCTTCAGTGAAATCAACCCAGCTGTTGATGCTGCGGGGCTTCAGGCTGTTCAGCCACGTCCGGGCCGTGCCCTGGAGCATGAGCGGGACGCACTTCACGGCAATGCGCTTGTTGCCGTTGGCGATGCTGACGGCTGTGGAGTAGTGGACGAGCCAGTCCTCCGGCTTCACGGAGCCGGTGTACTTGCGTGTGTCTCTCGGGAGAGTGAATCCTTTGGGGAAGGGCTCGTCTCGGATGCGGGGGCCAAGACAAGGCGGACCCAGATCATCTTCCTCTTCTAGCGCCAGGGATCAATTGAGGCGATCGATCCGGTGGCGGGCATCGTTTTCTCTGATTCCTTCTCGGCGGCCAAGGCGGTCGCCGAGTGATGGGTGATCAACAGGCGGTGGGGAAATGTGCCTCTCCCTGCAGGGAGGAGGAGGAGGACAGTTGTCTCGCTGCTGGACTGCTCTCGGGCGACCGTCTTGGTCGCGCTCGATGGTGATGTGAGTCCGGCTGTGGCTGGCAGCCGGCTCCTTGTCTCTTCTGTCACGGACGCCACCAGTCGGCGTCCGGGATGTCGCGCCTTGGTGTCGTCGAGGAGGCGGATCGTCGTTTCGCCGGTTGGCACTTCAGTCCGGCACCCGGCATCTTGCTGCTCAGCAGCCGCGTCGAGGAGCTGCTGAACTCGCTCTGTCATGTGGCGACGCTCGTTGTCCTTGAGCTTGTCTAACTCGTCTGCTGCCGCCTGGGCATCTCGTATGTTCTCCGCAGGCGTGGCGTAGACAGGACGATCTGTCCCGAACATGCTGGCGATGGTCGCGCCACGATGCCGGACCAAGCCAATGCGGCTAGGCCCACCAGGAGCCGGCGTGCCGCCGCTGGCACAGTCCATTTCCCGCTGGTAGGCCTACGAAAGGCGTCCCATGCTGGCCAGCCGGTTGGCGCTCTCGACGAGTTGGACGCGGCGCGCTTCCAGCGTCTCGGCGTTGGCGTCTTCCGGGATAGGCGCAGCCAGGTCTTGCATTGTCGTCTGCAATTGGTCCTGGCCACCTTCGCCAGAGTGCTCGCCGTGGCTAATGACGAGCACCTTCGTGACGGTGCTGCAGCCGCTGTCCGCGCGAGGAAGCGGCTCATCGTAGACCACCACGTTGGTGGGGAACGCGTCGAGCGACGCCGTGTCGGAGTCGACCAACATCGGGTCGGTGCAGCCAACCGACTCCAAGTCAGCAGCAGGCTCGCTGGTGACGTGGAGCTGATCGAGGAGGCTCACGAGGCGGCTCTCAGGGCCATCGGTGCCCGCATCAGACGCGGGCTCGTCGGAGAGGCGAATCTCGCCAACAAGATCGGCGAGGCAGCTCACCGCGCAGCGACCTTCGCGCCGTGCAGCGTGTCGGTGCAGACGCCGTCTGGCATGCCGGGTCGGCTGCGCTCGCCAGGAAGGAACAAGGTTCCCGTCCAGAGCAGTTCTCCGGGAGACGGTGCACCTGCCCCACGGTGGGCGCCAAATGTCGGGGGTTGGGTGCGACATATGCCGAAGGATGGCTTATCATGGTGGGAGCGAGTAGAACATCGCCGGTGCCTGGAAGCGGGATGAGGCGTAGACACGTACGCCAGCGAACTATACCAAGGTTCGGGGCTCTCCGTGGAGATAACACCCCTAGTCCTGCTCTGCGGGGTCTCCGCATGATCACTAAGGCACTAGTGGTACAATGGTGCTCCTTGAGCTGTTTGCTAGAGGTGGAAGAAGGCTGGCACGCTCTCTCCTCCTCTAGGTGTGAGTCTAGTTCTAACAGGTTCGAACCCTTTGCATGGGTGCCCTAGGGGGTTTATATAGGCCTACCCCCAGGGGTACAATGGTAATCCGGCCGGGTGTAGGGCCCGGCTGTCAGTCTCTCTGGCCGCCGGCTTCTCCGCCGGCTGCTGGGGCCCGCCGCCTGGCGAGCCCGCCGATTGGTCTGGTATGGAGCCGACAGGCCGCTCCCGCCGCTCGCGGGTCTTGCCGGCTACTGATTACTGTAGCCGTGATGCTAATGACGCAGGCTTGGTCAGAGGAGCGTGGCTACAGTCCCTCCGCCTGGCGGGCGATCACTGTACCCACACCGTGTCTCATCGGGTTGATGGCGCACGGGGCCCGAGGGAGGGACAAGCCGCCTGCTGGAAGCCGGCCTCTCTCGGGTCTGACTGGCCTGGCTTCCTCCGTCTCCAGGGCTCTCACTGCCTGGTAGGGCCCGCCGCCTGCAAGCCGTACCGACAGGCCGTCGTGGGAACATGGCTCCGTCTGTCAGGAGTGACGTCTAGGGAGGAGTGGCAATAGTGTTGCGTCGTGATGAGATCTCCGCCCGTACGAGGCGCTGTGGCCACGCCCGGCCCTGGATTCGGGGGGATGGGTTATGCTGTAGCCATACCCTGTCTTGTCTTCTTAATGAGGGCGCAGGCTTTGAGGGCGCCACGGGCCGACTGCTAGGGGCCGGCCTCTCTGGAGGCCGCCCACTAGGAGTCGGCCTGTTGTGATGCCGTCTTCTGGAACTCGACCGCCTTCTGACAGCCGACCATTTGGCCAACCGGCCGCTAGAAGGCGGAGATCTATCTTGACGTCCTGAGGGGCGCAGCCGGCCCCGATGTCTTGAAAGGTTCGGGGGCTCGGGTTAGGCTACCCGTGGCCCATTACTCCGACAGGGGCAGTCCTGACAAGCACATGATTTTTAATGTAAGCATGACGCGAAATATTGTATACTGAGATATGAATGACTGTAGATGGTGCCGCTGCGGTTGAGATTCTTCGGGCTGAGCTGGCCCGGGCCAAGGAGCAGGCCCGGATTGGTAATGCGGCTGCCGAGAGGCTGCCGAGTTAAAGGCCGAATAGACTGCGCGGCGCCAATGCGAGGAGAGAATATCCACGATGGCGCGTGAGCTAAAGGATGCCGCTAGCCGCTGTGAATTCCTTGAGAAGGATAATAAATCCAAAACGGCTGGTCTTGACAAGGCCTTACAAGAGGCGAAAGAAGCGCGGTACGAATCTAGAGCGGCCCGGGAGGAGATCCGACAAGCTAGGGAGATCGCGGTTGGTAAGCCCTTTTTATTGCAAAAAAAATTAGCAATCCGAATTATGCTCCGCTTAATCAGGTCTGGAGTTCTCCACACGCGTTATTGGACTTGCCGAAGAGTGCTTTCGATGCGGCGCACACTACACCACAACACCGATGTAATGGCACGTAATCTGCCGGGAGAAAGCTCTTAAAACGGCATACGGACTGCCGGGATGGTATTTCTCCCGGCAGATAGAACCGCCACGAGAACGGCTGCCGGGGATTACTTCTCCCGGCAGCTAGATATCTCCCGGCAGTTTAACTGCCGTGACCTACATATTTCCCGGCAGTTAGTTTTCTCCTGGCAAGTTCCCTAGAGCAAAGGGATTTTAGTTATCGGCAGTGCAACTGCCGGTAAAAACGTGTTGGCCCGGCAGTTCGTATGCCATCACATTGATATACTAGAATTTGGGCAGCATATATCTATAATTTAATAACAATTCACAATGTCTAATTTAATATCCATGCACAATGTTTTAGCAAATTAGGACATCACACAATTTATGCATACACTTCAATCAGAGTTACATTTAGGCCTCATACTTCATTCGATAAACATAGGAAGCAAATAAAACGAGTACATATATATGTTTCGAGATGGCACATAAGCAAATGAAGTTGTGCCACAAAAGGGGAAGTGGCTTAACAGCCACCAAAATGGGCAGAGCTAGTCTCCAGGTTTAACAAACAGTTTCTAGATGTGCCACATAACCAAAATAAAGTTGTGCCACAAAAGGGGAAGTGGCCATACAGTGGCTTAACAGCCACCAAAATGGGCAGAGCTAAGTCTCCAGGTTCAACAAACATATTACATTATCATCCCAACATTGAAAATTGAAGGTCTTCCAGATCTTCAACTGCTTGTAGATCTTCGAAACCACCAACTTGCTGTGTATGTTTGGGAAACCTGCAACGGACAGGAAACTCAAAATGAAGCTCTTGATTCGGATTTTAAATGAACACATTAAGGATTATGTCATAGCAAGGAATAATACATAATTATATCAAACAGGAATTCTTTGACCTGCACATTCAAAATTCTTCCATATTCAAAATTCTTACATGGGCAAATATGGCAAAACATGAACCTGAGTTGAGTTGTAAAAGGGGTATATAATGCGTAGTTTGAATGCCAATTTACATTTCACATGTTTAGTTACTGGATGCAAACTGAATCATATATTCTTCCATGTAAAACACTTAGAGTGAACACATGCATGTACATGATGCTACATTCCAAGAGCACAAGCTATGAAGACGTAATAATATATAATAGTCCAGTAAATAACTAATTATTCTGGACTTTGCAAAGCAGAACACCACTGGACAATGGACACATGCACTGAAAATAAAGAATGGCCACCAGTATACTTTGTACAGGGAGGTTTGAAAGATCACCATATATGTAGTCTCACCCAAATATTCAAAGGGGCTTAACGCCACTGGACAGGGGAAGCTTGATATTCATATACTACCAAAGTTGTTTTGTTGGCTATCTAATTATGACTCTTGAAATAGATTGTTTGTATACAATGGTCTACAACAAAAATGGTTGAACAGGCAAAAATATCAAGGCTGTAAGTTCTGATTGTAATGTTTATGTATTTTAACCAGCAAAATTATTATTGTTGTGTGGTGCAAAAGATGTGTATATTGATCTAATGTGCTCAACTGTTGGCATTTTTGGTAAAAGGAAAAGAGGTATATTTCTAACATCAACACTGAGATCTACATTGGCATATAGATCAGGGATTGGTACTCTAGGTGCATCATGCTGGTCATAAGCACCATCTTCCGCTTCAAACATATCATAAAGGTCTCGTGGATGTGGAAAACTTCTAAAAAAACACCAATCTTTATCAAGATCATCTTGCACATAGTACACTTGAGTTGCTTGAGATGCCAAAATGAAAGGTTCATCAGACTTGAGTAAATGCTTGAAGTTCACATGCGTGACACCCGAATAATCAACTTGAACCCACTTGTCTTGTGCACGGTTGTCAACCCAATCACATTTGAAAAGCACAATACTTCCTTTGTTGTTATAATTTAACTCGAGAATTTCGGTTATCACACCATAATATATTTTATTTGTCACCATAAGATCTTCACTATCTTCACATGAGGGGACAGAATTTGAGAGACAAGATCAACCCCACTGCTTTGGGTAGGTCTACCCTCATCATAGGACTTCGTGTGGAAATTGTACCCATCTATGGTATAGCTATTACATTTCCTTGCAGCTGAGAAGGGTCCATTAGCTAAAGTTCGAATCTCTTAAGAAATATCTTCACCGTTCGCAATTAGTTGTGCCACATGGGACTTAAACCACTCATGGAATTTCACATGGCGAGTGCGACTAATCTCTAACTTAGTCCCATGGCCAATTGAAGACTAATAGGCATCATACTTGCTGCAGGAGTTAAGTACAAAAGTTCAGCACTATGAAAAATATCGTTCATAGGATCAAATGATAACAATTCTTAGAATAACATACCTCAAGTATGGATCTATGTTATCATAATTAAACAAAACATATCGATGTGCTTGCAGCCATGACTTGTGATCCAAGGTCACTACATGCTTTCCAGCCAAAAATCGACCCTTGTTGGTAAAGAATGGCATAGTAGATACATTGGGCTCAGGGACATCAGTTCTGCATTTTCTATTAAATCTAGTCTCACATCCTTGTAAATAACAGGAACAGTATGTAAGGGACTCATCAAACACATAACCCTCTGCAATTGACCCCTCAGGATGGCTCTTGGTACGAACAAACCCCTTTAGCTTCATATTATACCTATATAGTATATACATAACATATGTCATATTATTTTGGAGATGGGGAAGAAACCATATGATACCCAGAAAATAGGTTTAGGGATGACCTTTCTACCGGATACATGCTGCTATACTTTACTGGGCCCCATAGCCTCACTTGGGTTGGAAGATGAACCATCAAGTGAACCATAAGATCAAAAAATGATGGCAGAAATATGGTCTCAAGAATGCCCAAGGTCTCAGCTATTTCTCCCTCTAGCTTCTGCATATCACTTATGGAAATGACAGGAGAATATATTTGCTTGAAGAATCTGCTGACACAAACCAATGCAATGGCGACTTCCTTTGGCAGTGTGTTCCGAACAACTAGCGGAAGCAATTGCTGCAAAAGAATATGATTGTCGTGGCTCTTCAACCCAGTGATCTTCTTCTGCTTGACAAGTACATTGCGGCGTATATCAGATGCACAACCATCAGGGAACCTAGCTCCCTTCAAAACTTGGCAAAACAATTTCTTATTTTCATTGACCATTGCATACGGTGCAGCAGGCAAATCAAATTCTTCACCAACTGGGACAGGTTGGAGAGCTTTCCTTATTCCTAGATGCTCTAGATCTTTACGAGAAGCATAATTATCTTTTAATTTCTTATCCATGCCTAAAAGTGTGTTAATTATGTTTTCACATACATTCTTTTCAATATGCATTGCAACAAGATTATGAGGCTGCAGCAAGTCTTTCCAGTATCGCAACCTAAACCATATGGATTTTCTTTTCCGAACTACTGGTGGTTCGCCAACCTTGCGCTTCTTGGTGGTTGTTTTCCCGGAAGGGTTCTTTCCAAAAACAGTCTTTGTATTTTCAGTGAGGGCCAAAACTTCCTCTCCGGTAAGTGGTACAGGTGCTGCCCCTAACTCCACACCACCATCAAAGGAGTCCTCATCAAATCTGTATTCATGGTTTGGATCAAGAAACCTTTGATGATTCATGTAGCAAAATTTCTTGCCTTCCTTCAGCTAAAGAGAGGAAGTCTGTGAGCCACACAATGGACAACCAAATTCACCCGAGGTTACAATACCAGATAGAGTGCATAAGCCTGGGAGGTCAGATGTAGTTGATAATACAGCAGCATGGAGGTTGAAGGGTTTACCGGTCGAGGCATCATAGGTTCTAACACCCTCCGCAAATAGCGATTTCAAATCATCAATAAGAGGTTCAAGGAACACATCTATATCTCTTCTAGGTGACTTTGGACCAGGAATTAGCAGAGGTAGGATGAAATTTTCTTGCTTCATGCACAACCAAGGAGGAAGATTCAACGGAATTGCTACAACAGGCCAAACACTATATGATAAATTCATTGTCCTAAATGGATTAAAATCACCAGCACATATAAGCAGCCTAATGTTGCGACTATATTTGGCAAACTTAGGATATTTGGCATCAAAGTCCTTCCAAGCAGGTGCATCTGCTGTATGCCTTATTAGTCCATCTCTTGTGCGTTCTTCATCATGCCATTTGCAATCTGTTGCACTCTTCGGGGACACGAACAGTCGTTGTAGCCTCTTATTTATTGGAAAATAACAAAGAACCTTCCTTGGGATCTTGTGTACACGTTTCCCATCAAGGCTGTTCTTTTCAGATTTCCACCTGGAAGTTTTGCACATAGGACAAATATCTTTATCTGCATGCTCCTTCCAAAACAGAATGCAATCATTCTCACATGCATGAATTTTAATATAACCAAGCTCAAGACATTTTATCATTTTCTTAGCTTCATAAAAAAATTTGGGTAGCTTTGCTGTTGGGAAGGCCTCTTTTAGCAACTCTAGCATCATGTCAAAGCTTTTATCGCTCCAACCTCCAAGAGATTTGGTATGTAGTAACCTAACAACGAAACATAGTTTTGAAAAGGTTGTGCACCCTGGATAAAGCTCCTCGTTATCATCAGCTATGAATTGTCGAAAAGCATCTGCCTCATGCTTCTTTTTCTTTTCTAGAAGAGGGTCAACGCTCCCACGCTCTACATCCTCGTGAATTGGATCCTCCCCGCCGCCACTATCACTCAAATCCCCAATTAGGTGTGCCATATCTTGAGTCATTTCGAACATCTCATCATAATTATCTAGGTCATTCTCCTCTTGAACATCATCAGGTTGGACCGGATCATGGTCACTATCAGATGCAAGACATGATGATGCCTCCCCATGATATATCCATCTTTTGTACCCACTAATAAACCCATGATATAATAAGTGTTCATACACATCACTAACTTGAAACCAACGACAGTTCAAGCATTTTCTACAAGGACATAATATAGCATTCCCTCTTGCTGAATGAGTAAAAGCAAACTCTATGAATTTCACTACCCCGTCAATATATGCTTGTGTGTTTCTAGCTTTATCCATCCAACTCTTGTCCATTCTTGACCAAATTCACTATATTTACCTAACATACGAAATAAAGTATACTTCTATTAATGGGGAAATCTAGTGACAAAATGCATGCCATTCATATCTAATACAAGCAAGGACAAATACAATACGGACCAAGAATGCAATCTGGCATAATAGAATAAATATTCAATTGAAAGATGTCATTTCAGGAACTGCAAAAACTAAAATAGTAGTAAGAATATTATTATCTATATGATAAAAACAAAGCACTTGTTATGTCCACAAATCTGATTTTTTTAAGGAATCCACAAATCTGATTTCGTGAAACATAAACAAAGAAGTGTTGTAGAAACAAGGGTTGAGGAGGCATCCATATGATAAAAACAGAGCAGTTGTTCTGTCCACATGCTACAACTTTGCTTCTATATAAAAACAGGCATCTATATGATAAAAACAGAGCACTTGTTCTGTCCACATGCTACAACTTTGAAGCATCAACTAAACACAAAAATAAGTGTTGTAAAAACTATAACTGAGTGCCAAGTACACAGATTAAACTAACCCATCTAACATTTTTGCAAGTTAGCATTGAATCATCTGCCAAGTTCACAGATTGGAATGGTAACAATGTACAAGTCAGAATTGAATCTCATTTGCAGGTACACAATTTAAACCAAACCCACGCAGCAAAGAAATCTCACCAAATGCTTAGAGAGAGGATGTTTAGGAGGCAGCCCTATCCACAGAGAGGATGTTGATGTTGAGGTGGCAGAACTGCTCGCCGGAGAAGAGGGACGCTCTGCTGCTTGGGGGAATGGAGAGGATGTTGATGTGGCAGTGAGCTGCTCGCTGGAGAAGAGAGACGCCCACTGCTTGGAGGATCGGAGAGGACGTAGAGGAAGCGGTCCCGCTCGGTGCTCGACTCCTCGGTCAGTGGGGGTGCCGTGGCGCTGCTATGCGGTTGTTGGGGCCAAAGACTGACTCCGTCCGGGTGGACGACGGTCGGCGGTGGTGGTGGCTGGAAGAGGCGGGGGGGTTGTGGTGGTGGGGGCCGCCGCCGGCAGTACTAGGATTTAGGGCGGCCAGCGGCGCTGGGGTGGCTGGGAGAGGAGTCGGGGTGGCTGGGTGCGGCGGGGGGGTGGCTCGGGACAGCGGCGGAGCTGCGGTGGTAGGGGACGCCGACGGCAGCGGGGCTGCGGTGGTGGGGGACGCTGGCGCCGATGGGATTTGTTGGCACCGGTGGGATTTGGGGGAGGCGGCTACGGTCAGGTAGGGCACGAGGGATTTGGGGTGGCTGCGGTCTGGTGGTATGGCACGAGGTAGTAGTTCTTTTGGGCTTTTTTTTGTCTCTCGCGCGCTTTTCCTCACTTGCGCGCGCTTAGGCCCAAACCGTGTATTTTACTCTCGCGCCAAAAGCAAACCCCGGCAGATAATGGGCCGTAGTAGGCTTCTCTAGGCAGATAGGGCACCCCCAAGTGTACCGGCAGTTTGTTTGCCTTTGCTCCTCAAGTTCTGTCGGCAGTTGCACCGCCGTGAGCTAGTTCTACCGGTAGTTATAGATGCCCCGGCAGTAAATTTTCCCTTTTTTAGATACTTCTCCCGGCAGTGAACTGCCCCAAAACAAGTGTTGTGGTGTAGTGGCAGTTTTACCAGGCGCAAGAAGGGTATGCAATGGAGAAGCTTTTCTGGTCACAATTCGGTGCGTCAAAACGCCCTCTGTTGCTGAACGAACAGATGACCCAATGGGCCGAGCTCCATAGACTATCCGGTTCTGCCATGAATGACGCCGTGATCGGGCTGTGGCCGAACAAGCCAATTCCAGATAGTTATTTTGGTTTGGTGCGGCGACTTGCTGATGCGGTGCCGCGTATCGACGTCGTTAAGCGGTCATCATGCATTGAAGGTGCATGGATGGCCTTTGCTCGTGTCAAGACATACTTGGCAAAGTTGAAGGCCACTGATGTTCCAGCGAAGGGTCCACCCAAGGGCAAGGACCATCACGCACCAGAGCATTATTTCGAGGATGTCCTGGAGCGTGTCCGCTTGATAGAGGGTCAATGCTCGAAAAACATGGTATTCGAGTGAGATGTAGGAAATTTGTAAAAAACAATATTATAATAAGGCTATGTAGTTTCACCTAAAACTTTTGTTCCTCCTGTGCGGCTGCTTTTGTATTAATCTGGAAGTTTTCCACTCGTCGGCTTTAGCCCCCTCGTATAAATTACGGGGGTGTTCGGAAAAGCATTTGATCACTCTTAACCCAACGTCTCGGTCCATTAAGGAGGTGTCAATGCGGTGAACTAGGCAATCGGACTATAGGGCGTTAACACTTTTACTTAGCCATAGGAGTTTTATGCTCGGACTACGATATAGCCCCTGGTATGTATACGGCTTATTCCAATACGGCGCGTTACATATATGACCTGAAAAAAAGGTCCTTCATATAATACGGAGGGAATTGCGAAAGATTCTGATAAGTCATCGAGTGGTTGACCAGCTCTCGCCGCATCATGACAGTCAGTTTTCGGCTTTCTCTACTGAGATGCTTGACCAGATGAACCGGAAGCACAATCACAGTAGTTCTCCCTTTACTACCCTAGTCGATTGAGCGGAACGTAAGGTAGCAAGCTGTCACGCCCAATATGTGACCCTATCCGAGAAGAACTTGAAGGTCCCACCAAGGATAGACCCGCATAGTGATACGCTTTTGCAAGGTGGATATCATTACATCAACATTACATAATAGATGGGGGTACATACAAAAGGCACAAACGCCCCAAGAATACAACAATATCATACAAGGGATCAACATCCGACTACGGATGAAACACAAACAGAAGCTCAAACGACATCCACCCTGCTAGCCCAGGCTGCCGACCTGGAACCTATCCTCTGATCGAAGAAGAAGCAGAAGAAGAACTCCAAACCAAGTAACATCGCTCTCGCGTCATGATCATCGCAAAACCTGTACCTGCAACTGTTGTTGTAGTAATCTGCGAGCCACGAGGACTCAGCAATCCCATTACCATGGGTATCAAGACTAGCAAAGCTTAATGGGTATGAAAAGGATAAGTGGTGAGGTTGCAGCAGCGACTAAGCATGTATGGTGGCTAACTTACGAAACAAGAGCGAGAAGAGGAGCTTAACAAGCGGTCGTCAACTAGAAATGATCAAGAAGTGATCCTGAACTCCTACTTACGTCAAACATAACCCAAAAACCGTGTTCTCCTCTCGAACAACCCCGAAAAGAGACAATCACGGTTACTCACGCGGTTGATGCGTTTTAATTAAGTCAAGTTTCAAGTTCTCTACAACCAGATATTAACAAATTCCCATCTGCCACATAACTGCGGGCACGACTCTCGAAAGTTTATACCCTTTAGGGGTGTCCCAACTTAGCCCATGATAAGCTCTCACGGTCAACGAAGGATATTCCTTCTCCCGGGAAGACCCGATCAGTCTCGGAATCCCGGTTTACAAGACATTTTGACAATGGTAAAACAAGACCAGCAAAGCCGCCCGATGTGCCGACAAATCCCGATAGGAGCTGCACATATCTCATTCTCAGGGTACACCGGATGAGCAAGACGTCGGGTTGGCATAGACCCTGGTTGCCCAGGGGGCGCCGGACATCGCTCGGTTTGGACCAGCACTTGGAGAAGCACTGGCCCGGGGGGGTTAAAATAAAGATGACCCTCGGGAGCGCGACGCCCAAGGGAAAAGAAATAGGTGATAGGCAAATGGTAAAACCAAGGTTGGGCCTTGCTGGAGGAGTTTTATTCAAAGCGAACTGTCAAGGTGTCCCCATAACACCCAACCGCGTAAGGAACGCAAAATCAAGGAACATAACACCGGTATGACGGAAACTAGGGCGGCAAGAGTGGAACAAAACACCAGGCATAAGGCCGAGCCTTCCACCCTTTACCAAGTATATAGATGCATTAATTAAATAAGAGATATTGTGATATCCCAACAAAGTTCATGCTATCCATGTTCCAACATGGAACAAACTTCTTCATCTGCACCTGCAACTAGCAACGCTATAAGAGGGGCTGAGCAAAGCGGTAACATAGCCAAACAACGGTTTGCTAGGAAGGGTGACAAAGGTTAGAGGTTCATGGCAATTTGGGAGGCTTGAAGAGCAAGTGATAGGTAGCGCAGCATAGCGATAGAACGAAGCAACTAGCATAGCAATGATAGTAGTGAGATCCAGGGTAACGGTCATCTTGCCTGAAATCCCGCTAGGAAGAAGAACGAGTCCATGAAGAAGATGAAGCCACGAAAACGAACCAAGCGTAGACGAACGAATCCTCACGATCGCAACGAAACAGGAACTAACGAGAAGGAGCACAACCGGAAAGAAGCAAACAACAAGGTAAACACACAACACATAAACAAGACATGATGCACAACCAAGCCGGATGCATGACAAAGCTACACGAAGCTACTCGTGGCAAAATATGATGCATACAAGAGCAACACATCAAAGCAAGTTTAAATGAGGCCGGAAACAACATACACTACTAGGAAAAGGGCTATAGATGGAATGGCCACTAATGGCGCACCAGACATGTGGTGTGCCACTCCTATATAGCAGTGGCGCACCATTAGTGTGGAAGACACTAATGGCGCACCAGACACACGGTGCGCCACTAGTAACAAAAATTTTGTTTTTTCCAAACATACTAATGGCGCACCAGGGCACAGTGCGCCATTACTAGTTCTAACTTGTAATGGCGCACCGGCCTCATAGTGCGCCACTACTATATATTTTTTTTTTTGCAAAAGTGCGCCATTACTAGTTTAAACTAGTAATGGCGCACTGTTCCCCGGTGCGCCATTAGTGTATATTTCATGGACACTTGATCTCGAGCCCCCTCCATCTCGATCGCTATCCCACCTCGCCAGATCCGGTCCCCCTCGCCGCCAAGCACCCCCCGCACCCTCTACCCCGCTCCACCGCCGCCGACGACCCACCGCACCCTCCTCGGCCCGCTCCACCGCCGCCGCCGACCCCCCGCACCCTCCCCGGCCCGCTCCACCGTCACAAATGAATGCAACTAAAATTGCAAAAAAAAATTGATTATATTTTCAAATAACAAATTTGATGATATTTTCAAATAATAAATTTGATGATATTTTTTCATATTCATAAATATTTTCAAATAACAAATTTGATGATATTTTTTAAAAAACTATTACTATTTTTGTAAAAAATTATTACTGTTTCATATTCATATTCATTTTCTAAAAAGTTATTAGATGCAAATAAAAAATAATAATAAAATTACTTATGGCGCACCTCTCACTACTAGAAAAAGGCTTACTAGTGGCGCACCAGTTTTGCCTACTAATGGCGCACTACTGGTGCGCCACTAGCATTACGCCACTAGTAATTTTTACTAATGGCGCACCGCTGGTGCGCCATTAGTATCTGGTACTATAATGGCGCACCGGGCAGTGCGCCATTAGTATAGGCCCCGGTGCGCCATTAGTATGCCTCCCAGTGGGCATGTGCTTTGCCATACTAATGGCGCACTGCTGGGTGATGCGCCATTAGTATCCTTTGGCATACTAATGGCGCACGTTTGGGTGATGCGCCATTAGTATGTATATTAGGGATTTTTTTTCTTTTCTGATATTTGCACAGATTACAAAATATATTATTGGACAGAATATAAACAGCACCACACAGCAACAGCAGATTCATCGAATACAATAGAAGATTAGTCTCCGAATACAATTTATCATATTAGTCTCCGAAATCAAAAGACCGAACAAAGATAGAACATTACAAGTCTCGAGACCGCGAGTAGCGAGTTTGTCGAAATTAATACTAATCCTAACAAGTCCTACTAATCATCATCATACAACTTCTACTCGTTATTAATAACAAGTCATACGATCATCATCCTGATAGTCATCGAACCAACCCTACTTAATTGTTCTTAGCACATGATCATCAGTATTAGGCAGGACCAAAATACCCTATTTAAGGTAAAATAGCATAAAACAATATAGACCCTGACTCTCCATTATGGAGAATGGAGATCATCCTGTCTCCAATTCTTGCGCGGCGCTTCCTTTTGCTTCCAAGAACCTCCTTACGACTGTCCATACATTTTTTCCATTCTCTGATTAGCATGTCTCCACTTCTTCTAGAAATCCAGTATGGACAGTTTAGATTTGTAGGATGACCTGGATATAAGTTCAAAACTTGAAGGCTGCCATTCTGATACATCAAATGAGGCACACAATCCTCTGGGAATCTCTGTTGAAAAACATAGTAATAACTTCATAGTTAGCAATGATGTACTAGTTTTAGAAGTATGCAAAAGATGCACGGATGTCGTAATAGTAAAAAATCTTACCAGGGTATCTCCATGGTAGTTACCGTAGTTCAACACGTGCACTAGTGGCACGTATTGACCATAATGTTGAGGAGTTTGATTGTAGATATTGTAATTCTCAAGATCAGTACAAAATCCGACCAGATGATTTTTCTCCTGATAAGTTAACTCGAAGCCATCGGTGTAGTGGGTTTTGTCTACCATTTTCCGCACAATTTTTGAACAATCAAAATAAGATGTCAATGGAAATAAGTTGTCAACTATTTTGAAATAAACAATATAGATTAGTTAATAATTAACTATGTTTGAGAAACTCACATAGCGGTAGAACTGGAGGCGTATCAACAAGGACCCAAATGTCCATATTGTCTTGGTCGATGCCAGGATCACCAAGATCCATGGTGACAAGCATACCCTCATCAAAACAATACATCTTGCAAAATGCTTCCCAATTTTTGCAACCAAAATGGGTTACGCTCTCAGCATTATATAGATTTACTTCAAAATCCACATCATGATGTGTCCTTAGGTGAATTTTCTTTGTTTCAAAATTTTCATGATCTTCAAAATCCATCCTCTCCAAGACATAGTGTCTTGCATGGCATGGGATAAACTATACTCGAATTGTAAAAGATGAAATTACACGTTGAAATAGTTGAAGTCATGCTTAATTATGCAAAAAACACTTGTCGTCGTTGCGTACCGTTTCAACTTCGAAGGTCTCCTCGAGCTTAATGCTGAAGCGCCGATCATCGTCCAGGTGAGGCCTGTCGCACAGACCTCGACCGTCGTGGCACCAGTCGCACTCCCCCGGGAGACTTTCGTCATCCGATGACGACATTTCCTATGTTCATAATTCAAAACTACATCATCTCTGTTGGGTCCAATAAGATAATCCACAGTGTGGTGAAAACACGCCCATCCAAATAGAATATGTGGTATGGGCTTTTTTAGTAGGTCATCCTACCAGATTAGGGTTTATCGATGACGAGCAACTGACATTAGTAATAACTATGAGTAGATATCACACTTCTACATGAATAACACAAGAGGCAGTTGATCCTACTTAATTAAGTACTAAGATACCCCGGTCCATGCATTAGTCGGAAGTGCCCCATATGTCCTATTTTTAGCAAAGTCATGCTAAAATTCACGGAAAATTTCAGCATGACCTTTGCTGAAAATAGGACATATGGAGTACCCGAATTTGCCGGAACGGAAGTTAATCGACATTCCGGCAAACTCAAGGGTCTCTCGGGGTACCTGCAAAATCATCACGACACGATGGTCGCAGACAAAACCCAGCAAACTAGCAATTGATGGATCAACATGTAAAACATGTCCAATAAGAGCATATAATTCAACAACTCCACTGAAAATGAGAGCTGAAAGATGCAGGGAGCACAAATAGCTCAGAAAAAGGATGCAGGGAGCACAAAGAGCTACACTCTGAATCTTTTATCTATTTATACCTGTAAATTAGCACTCCGATGCTGGCCTTGACAAATGATCCCACTATGTTTTTTGCTGGAATCTGCAAAATGATCCCACTATGTTGACAAATGATCCCACTATGTTGTTATACTTGAGAACACTGTAACAAAATCAAAACCACAATAAACAGTGGTCAAATACAGAAGAAGGAACAATTTATTTGTACTGTAAAAAAGGTTAGAGAGAAAAGTTAATGAGGATGAGTCACATAAACCAATTCAGATCACTCCCTCCCCAACACTGGCAATGCTCACTAGATCTTTATAAACCTGGGTACTTGTTTGGGATAAAAATAATAGAAGGGATTTCAGGAAGGAGTTCAAAACATATAACATTGGAGGGTTAGATTCAATTTAACCTCTTGTACCTCCTGTACATGTGTGAATTAAGGAGTAGCAAGCACAGGAACAGCAAAATTCAGAGATGACAGAAAATCAAGGCACAAATTACACAGAACCATGAAGCTAAAATATAACTATTTAAATCAAGGCACTGTTAGAAAAGACAACATAGTTCAGTAAAGTCATGAACATAAATACTGCAGAATTTAGAGACCACTTAGTACTGTAAATTCATTTAGCAATAAGACAGAGAAATTGCACTTAGATTTCAAAGAAAAATATGACTACTCCACACTGTAAATCATCAACATTGACACTGTAATAACTGTATACTCCACACTGTAAATAGACAGAACATTTTTTTGCCACAACTTGAATCTGCAGATTATCACGAGGAGTGAAGCAATTTTGATTTACAAACATAGTTACTCCAACTACTTATCTGCGGTTGCCCAGATCATAATTGCATCATGCTTGCTTATCTGAGACTAATACAAAAAGAGAAGAGTAGTTTTAAACAGAGCAGAAGAAGTACTAGTGCAGGAACGAATGTAAGGTTCAGAAAATCCATCACAGGAGCAAGAAGAAGAACAACAGTTTTACTAGCTTGCATGAACAAGTGGAGCAAATTGCTCAGAGGTGCTGCTGGAGATGCTGTCGGGGCGGCGGGCGCTGGACAAGGAGGAAGGAGGAAGGAGGAGAGGTACCTGGGCGGGCGCGGCCGGTCGCCGGAGGGGTCGGGGTCGGGGTTGGGGTCGGGGTCGGCGGCGGCGGCGGCGTCGAAGGGATGGCTCGAGGGCGTCCGAGCTCGTCCGGGTCCTCGTAGTCGAAGAGGAAGACGGCGGCGGTCCTCCTGGACGCCTCGGTTAGTCGTGGGGAGGCCGGCGGCCACGTGCTTCGTGGGGCGGCGCGGGGGAGCTGCAGTTGTGGAGGGCGCGGGGGCGGCGGCGCGGGGGAGCTGCAGTGGTGGGGGGCACGGGGGCGCGGGGGCGACGGGGGTGGAGTCCGGCGGGGGTCGGGGCGGCGGCGTCGTGGGTCAGGTGAGCGCGCGGGTGGACTGGCGAGGGAGAGGGGAGGAATTAGCTAAGGGGGGAAACTTACTAATGGCGCACCCCGAAGGGGTGCGCCATTAGAATGTTTTTTTACATAGCAATGGCGCACCCACGACGGGTGCGCCATTAGTAAAAAAAATTATGTAGCAATGGCGCACCAGCCACAGGTGCGCCATAAGTAATTTTTTTAATTATTTTTTGTTGGATCTAATAAATTTTTTAGAAAATGAATATGAATATGAAACAGTAACAATTTTTTACAAAAACAGTAATAATTTGTGACGGTGGAGCGGGCCGGGGAGGGTGCGGGGGGTCGTCGGCGGCGGTGGAGCGGGCCGGGGAGGGTGCGGGGGGTCGTCGGCGGCGGTGGAGCGGGCCGGGGAGGGTGCGGTGGGTCGTCGGCGGCGGTGGAGCAGGGGAGCTAGGGTGCGGGTGGTCGTCGGCGGCGGTGGAGCGGGCCGGGGAGGGTGCGGGCCGGGGGGTCGCCGGCGGCGGTGGAGCGGGCCGGGAAGGGTGCGGGGGGGGGGGGGGCGTCGGCGGCGGTGGAGCGGGCCGGGGAGGGTGCGGGGGGTCGTCGGCGGCGGTGGAGCGGGCCGGGGAGGGTGCGGGGGGTCGGCGGCGGCGGTGGAGCGGGTCGGGGAGGGTGCGCTGGGTCGTCGGCGGCTGTGGAGCAGGGGAGCTAGGGTGCGGTGGGTCGTCGGCGGCGGACGAGTGGGGGAGGGTGCGGGGGGTCGGCGGCGGCGGTGGAGCGGGCCGGGGAGGGTGCGGTGGGTCGGCGGCGGCGATGGAGCAGGGGAGCTAGGGTGCGGTGGGTCGTCGGCGGCGGTGGAGCGGGGGAGGGTGCGGTGGGTCGGCGGCGGCGCCCGGTGGAGCGGGGTAGAGGGTGCAGGGGTGCTCGGCGGTGAGGGGGACCGGATCTTGCGAGGTGGGATAGCGATCGAGATGGAGGGGGATCGAGATCAAGTGTCCATGAAATATACACTAATGGCGCACGGGGGAGCAGTGCGCCATTACTAGCTTAAACTAGTAATGGCGCACTGCCCCTTGTGCGCCATTAGTAGTTTTGCAAAAAAGTAAAAAATAAAAAAATATTGTAGTGGCGCACTATGTTGCTGGTGCGCCATTACTAGTTACAACTTGTAATGGCGCACTATGTCCTGGTGCGCCATTAGTATGTCTGGCAAAATAAAAAAAATTTAAAATTTGTTACTAATGGCGCACCGTGTGTCTGGTGCACCATTAGTGTATTTCACACTAATGGCGCACCAGCACATGGTGCGCCACTGCTACATAGCAATGGCGCACCACCTGTCTGGTGCACCATTAGTGGCCATTCCATCTACAGCCCTTTTCCTAGTAGTGTCTGGCTGGTGCGCCATTGCTATATAAAAAAAGATTACTAGTGGCGCACCGATCGTGGGTGCGCCATTGCTATGTAAAAAACATTCTAATGGCGCACCGCTTTGGGGTGCGCCATTAGTAAGTTTCCCCCCTTAGCTAATTCCTCCCTCTCCCTCGCCAGTCCACCCGCGCGCTCACCTGACCCACGACGCCGCCGCCCCGACCCCCGCCGCCCCCGCGCCCCCCCACCACTGCAGCTCCCCCGCGCCGCCGCCCTCGCGTCTACCCTCCACCCCACCTCGGCTTCCACGCGCCAAATCGAGTGGCGGCCAGGTAAATCCCTCCTGACCCGCCGGCCTCCACCTCGACCTCCCTCCTCCCCTCCATTCCCGCCGCCCCACATCTCTTTATGGCTCCGTTTGACGGACTCCTCCACCTTCCCTTCTCTCTGCAGGATCGGACGAACTCCATCATCGAGCAGAACCGGGGCGACCTCCAGCCCAACCCACCTGCGTCCAGCGCAGGTATGCTCATCCCCTTCCCGCCCCTCCGGCTGCCGGCGTCCGCCCTCCCTCTCCCCTGTCCCGCATCTCTGATTGTTTTCTTTTCCAGTATGAATCTTGCTTTTTGATGGTTTCTTCAACTGCAAGTTCATTGAATTTACATTGTGATTCACTGGTAGTTGTCAATGTGTAGGTTTTGTAGTTGTGCTGATTTTAAAATTGATGTAATTTACACGAAGATTTAACTGTGATAGTAACCCATGATGAAGAACAACGACTGACCCAAATTGGGAATTCAGTCGACTGGCACCCACCAGTCCCTTTTTGGTATGCAATGGCTCAACATAGCAGACTGGATGATCCATTGGATTTTCAATCGACAACTACAGGTAGCCTGCTATAGTGATGGATTTTCTCTAGCCTCGGCAGCAGCAGTCCAACAATAGATTCACCAAATGAGTTCTGATTAGCGGTCCTACCATGTAACTTCTAAATAACTTTAACGGGTGCACATGACTTTCCGATTCAAACTGCGGCTAATAATTGATCAAAGATGATAGAGTAACAACCAGATTGATCCGAATTCAATAACCGTCAGGAAAATTTTACTACATATACAAGAGATTGGAAGGATCTTGCAAGCCCTCCCTCAACACCTAAATACTCTGCACACATCAGTAGTGTACCTTGGTGATTTTACAAGTGGGCATCCTCTTTGCAATCAGGTCGGCCGGTCACCGCCCTGTTCGTGGCCATTAACCGGCCTGATTTAAAGCCGCACCCTACGACTGTGTCATCGGTTTGGGACACTTCATGGAGTTTTGCTGCACAATTAACTGTGTGTGCTCATCAAAAGCTTAGTAATAGTCATTGCTAGGAAAATTAGAATTTGATAAATTGCACGATAGTTGGCATGAGAAAAGGATAACTACGTTACATTCTGACTGAACTGCTTGGTCGCCTTTGTGGTTCAGGGCTGAATGATGTTGGCATATCCAGGTTTTCCTCGTGTGAAGCGGCTAGAAGATCAGTCTACATCCATCAACTTAGAGGGCTGCTATGCAGTTGTGTTTAGTGAAGTAGTTGGTGTACTATACTTGCAATAGTTTGCTTGGTCTTTCTTTGGTTTTAGTTAAGTTATTGTCAGATTTTCCTCTCCATTGCTCTGAGTGGTGCTTGTGTTTCTACTTGCAGAAATGTACCATGAGTGGTACAATCTAATTTACTACTGCTGCTATATACATCAATGCTTTACTACTAGCCCATGAGTGGTGCTTGTGTTTCTACTTGCAGAAATGTACTACTTGGGAATTTTGTCAACTTGTGATGCTGCTGCTGTACCCCGAGAGGCCCTTGAGTTTGCTGAAATGTCGATTAACTTCCATTCCGGCAAATTCGGGTACTCCATATGTCCTATTTTCAGCAAAGGTCATGCTGAAATTTTCCGTGAATTTTAGCATGACTTTGCTAAAAATAGGACATATGGGGCACTTGCGACTAATGCATGGGCCGGGGTATCTTAGTACTTAATTAAGTAGGATCAACTGCCTCTTGTGTTATACATATAGAAGTGTGATATCTATTCATAGTTATTACTAATGTCAGTTGCTCGTCATCAATAAACCCTAATCTGGTAGGATGACCTAATAAAAAAGCCCATACCACATATTCTATTTGGATGGCCCTGCTAACCCTTGACCATAAATACTTGAGATGGATGTAGCAGGCTTAAGGAAAGAAATGTTTTTAGGCCAACTCCACTGGGCCTGGTTGAAAATGCACAAGTGTGCATGACTAACAATATTCTATTGTAAAGCTAAACAGGAAAGAGGAACCACTCATCCTAACCATTTGCTCTCAAAATTACCACTTCACTTCTTACTACTAAAAATCTTAGACCATCTCCATTCACCAATTGCTCAAACCAGTTCGAAGGGCGTGTTTTCACCACACTGTGGATTATCTTATTGGACCCAACAGAGATGATGTAGTTTTGAATTATGAACATAGGAAATGTCGTCATCGGACGACGGAAGTCTCCCGGGGAGTGCGACTGGTGCCACGACGGTCGAGGTCTGTGCAACAGGCCTCACCTGGACGATGATCGGCGCTTCAGCATTAAGCTCGAGGAGACCTTCGAAGTTGAAACGGTACGCAATGACGACAAGTGTTTTTTTTTCATAATTAAGCATGACTTCAACTATTTCAACGTGTAATTTCATCTTTTACAATTCGAGTATAGTTTATCCTGTGCCATGCAAGACGCTATGTCTTGGAGAGGATGGATTTTGAAGATCATGAAAATTTTGAAACGAAGAAAATTCACCTAAGGACACATCATGATGTGGATTTTGAAGTAAATCTGTATAATGCTGAGAGCGTAACCCATTTTGGTTGCAAAAATTGGGAACCATTTTGCAAGATGTATGGTTTTGATGAGGGTATGCTTGTCACCATGGATCTTGGTGATCCTGACATCGACCAAGACAATATGGACATTTGGGTCCTTGTTGATATGCCTGCAGTTCTACCGCTATGTGAGTTTCTCAAACATAGTTAATTATTAACTAGTTTATATTGTTTATTTCAAAATAGTTGACAACTTATTTCCATTGACAGCTTATTTTGATTGTTCAAAAAATGTGCGGAACATGGTAGATAAAACCCACTACACCGATGGCTCCGAGTTAACTTATCAGGAGAAAAATCATCTGGTCGGATTTTGTACTGGTCTTGAGAATTACAATATCTACAATCAAACTCCTCAACATTATGGTCAATACGTGCCACTAGTGCACGTGTTGAACTACGGTAACTACCATGGAGATACCCTGGTAAGATTTTTTACTATTACGACATCCGTGCATCTTTTGCATACTTCTAAAACTAGTACATCATTGCTAACTATGAAGTTATTACTATGTTTTTCAACAGAGAATCCCAGAGGATTGTGTGCCTCATTTGATGTATCAGAATGGCAGCCTTCGTGTTTTGAACTTATATCCAGGTCATCCTACGAATCTCAACTGTCCATACCGGATTTCTAGAAGAAGTGGAGACATGCTAATCAGAGAATGGAAAAAATGTATGGACAGTCGTAAGGAGGTTCTTGGAAGCAAAAGGAAGCGCCGCGCAAGAATTGGAGACAGGATGATCTCCATTCTCCATAATGGAGAATCAGGGTCTATATTGTTTTATGCTATTTTACCTTAAATAGGGTATTTAGGTCCTGCCTAATACTAATGATCATGTGCTAAGAACAATTAAGTAGGGTTGGTTCGATGACTATCAGGATGATGATCGTATGACTTGTTATTAATAAAGAGTAGAAGTTGTATGATGATGATTAGTAGGACTTTTTAGGATTAGTATTACTTTCGACAAACTCGCTACTCGCGGTCTCGAGACTTGTAATGTTCTATTTTGTTCGGTCTTTTGAATTCGGAGACTAATATGATGAATTGTATTCGGAGACTAATCTTCTATTGTATTCGATGAATCTGCTGTTGCTGTGTGGTGCTGTTTATATTCTGTCCAATAATATATTTTGTAATCTGTGCAAATATTAGAAAAGAAAAAAATCCCTAATATACATACTAATGGCGCATCACCCCAACGTGCGCCATTAGTATGCCAAAGGATACTAATGGCACATCACCCCGCAGTGTGCCATTAGTATGGCAAAGCACATGGGTAAATATGGCCCCCTGGGAGGCATACTAATGGCGCACCGTGGCCTATACTAATGGCGCACTGCCTAGTGCGCCGTTAGTATACCAGATACTAATGGTGCACCAGTGGTGCGCCATTAGTAAAAAATACTAGTGGCGTGGTACTAGTGGCGCACCAGTAGTGCGCCATTAGTAGGCAAAACTGGTGCGCCACTAGTAGGCCTTTTCCTAGTACTGATATGACAATTCCGGTAAGTCCTCATATGCAAATTTCGAAATTGGTCCAGATCTGAATAAGCCTTATGTTCAAGTTGTTAAACAGCAAGTTAAAATGCACCAAGATGATCTACACGAAATTCTAGTCAAGTTACATATAAAGTTCATTTAGTTCGGAGCTACGGCCTAGAAGATATGAGCAAAGCAAGTTAAACATGGCATTGATGCAAAATGCATTCAAACATCAAGCAAACACTCTCAAAACAAGGATGCAACAAGGTAATATGAAACTACATGCAATTCTAAGCAAGTTTCATATAGAGCATGCTCAAAACGGTGCAACACTTACACTCCAAACAAGATATAACAACAATCTGTCCAAAACAGCTACTAGGCATCTTGCAAGCATGCATCAAAACAACATGCTACAGCACCTCAACATGAAAACAAATGACATGGGCTGAAGTACAGGTAAAGCATTACAAAACATGAACACTGAGCTATCTCCAGAAACCACAATAACATGCTCAAAAGGACATGTCAAAATTGCAAATAATAACAGTTCACAGACTTAGCAGAAAATCTCTGGGCATGGCAGAAATAACATCAGGTTGCAAAGTTTAGAGCTATCAAACAACAAGTGACAGCAAGCTATCATGCAAAATTAAGCATGGCATGCTAGTACTAAAGACAAAGAACAAAACTCCTTTACTTAACTAATTCCAAATATCAACAGAAAACATGGTAGCATCCATGCAAACATGGCAAGTAATATGACAGATTCAGACTTGGTGAAAATAACAGTACATGGTAGAAACAACGATGAGTAGGCATGTTGGTGAGCTTGTACAACTCACCACAGAGCAATACATGGCATGGCAAGGTGACCAACAGTAAGAAGACACATTGATGGAGCTAAACATGGCAATAGAAAGTTCATAGGGTGCATGGATCACTAGCAAAACACATGACAATACTGAACTTCATGTTAACAGCCTGAGAGCAACATTAGTTAGCATACTTGGTGCAAGATTACAACAAGCTACGGCAGGCTATAAATGCAAACAAGGGCATGGATAGATAGAGCATAACATGTATAAGAAAACATCCGTAGTGAACATCTCCAGATTATGCATAGAACTCATGGTAGCAGCAGGTTTACATAGCATCACAATGTTACAGCTACAGACTTGGAAGAAATGACTGTCACAGAAATCAGCAACATCATGGAGGCCACTTTTCATGCTTGTTCTAGTCACCACATATATCACAAAAGTACAGTACAAGCACCCCTGTAAAGATGGCATGATGTAGTTCAAAACACATGTATAGCTCATGCTCATAGGATGCACACACAAAATGCAACGAAAATAACAAATCAGCAAGTTCTGTGAACAGACAGCAGTTAACATCATATAGCACTCTTTCAACGATGCTTAAGGCATCAACATGGCCTCAAACAAGCATGACACAGTGGAATGCAATGAAGACCATCTCACAATGAACATTTTGATATATCATGCACGCAAAACGGAGCTACAGTCATGGAGATATGGCATGGCAAAGTGGGCACCAGAATATGCAAATTTTAGGACTTGGCAGAAAATCACCTCCGCGAAAGTCAACGCGGGACGAAGATATCCGGGACGGAGCGGTACGGGACAAGGCTGGGCGTTTGGTTCGGGGGACGGGTGGATCTCGTTCACCCCGACCCGATCTGGTGACGAGGCGACGGCCGGCGACGGAGGCGAGGCGCGGGGGAGGCGCGGACCATGCGGTGGGGTCCGGCGGGCGGCGCACGGCGGCGGCAAGCGAGAAGACGGCGGGGTCCGGCGGGCGGCGCTCGGGCGCCCGCGGGGCGGCGGCGTCCCGGGCCGAGGAGGGTCGGATCTGGGCTCCTGCGGGCCCGCGGCGGCGCGCGGTGGAGGACGGCGGTGGGGACACGTGTCACCACGGGAGAGGCCGAGCGGAGGCGGCGGACATGTCTGTCGGTGGCGGAGAAATGTCCGGCAGCACGAGAGGAAGGAGGCTAGGGTTCAACCGCGAATTTGGAGGGGGGGGACACGTATTTATAGGTAAAGGGAGCTAGGAGAGTCCAAATGAGGTGCAGTTTTCGCCCACACGATCGTGATCGAACAACCGAGAGCATGGAGGGGGTTTGATTGGGCTAGTGGGCTGATTTGAAGGGGTGCTGGGCTGCAAAGAGAGAGGGGTTTCGGGCTACGCGGTTAACCGTTGGGGATCAAACGACCTCCAAATGGAACGAAATTTGACGGGCGGTCTGCCGGTGATATACCAAGGCCACTCGGCAAATCTCGGCCCATTCCGAGAACATTTTTCTCCCGCTCACAAAACAAGGTCTGAGAGGGGCGACGGGCACGTGTGGGAGTGTCGGATCGCGAAACGGACAACGGGGAAAAGGACCGGATGCAAGTCTCGAAAAACATGCAGACGAAATGCAGATGATGACATGGCAAAATGCAACACGCAAGCAAAAGACATGGCAGTGACGGCGAATAACTGGCGGACACCTGGCGCATCGGTTCCGGGGCGTTACAACTCTCCTCCACTAACAAGAGATCTCGTCCCGAGATCTTAGGACCGAGACGGAAGGGAAAAGGGATGAGGTGAAATAAGAACGCAAGAGGAAAAGCAAAGAATCGAGAGCACTCGAGAAGAAGAGAGGAACGACGAGACTGACGAGAATCAAATGCTCACGAAATTAGATAGACTTTGAAACCACTCCGGTTGGAACGAGATAAGAAACGAATAAGACTGAAAGGATTTAGGCAGCACTCCGGCTGAAAATGGAAGGAATGGAGACATGAACTTCACAAGATGGGATGACACTTGACGAGATTTAAGAGGAATTTTTCTTCGGTCTTCAAATGATGACGAAAAACACCATCAAAATTGTTAAGGCACTCTGGGGGAACGAAAAGCGAAGAGGTTGAGGCAACAATGAAAATGATTTGAAATTGATCTTGGAAAAAGATCCGACTGATGAAATTTATACTTACGTCAAACTTCGAAAAGGATTTGAGAATAGCTCCGGGAAATTAGAAGAGTCAGGTAAGATCCTGGGAAAAGACCTGTGGGTTAGGGCCCACTGACAAGAAAACACCGTTGAAAAAGATTGTTGCAGAGATAGATGATGCACCGGAACAATTGAAATACTTGAATGAGGTGACAACCTCGAATTAATTCAAACACAGCCGAATCTCCTAAGATGTCTTGAGCACTCCAGAAGGATAAACTGGCAAGAGGCGAACGAGCAAGGAAAACACTTGATCCAAGGAAAAGAATATGATCAACCCGAAAAACTTGAATTGAGTCCACCAGAGAAGAAAAGAGATGAAGAATGTCAAACGAGATGAGAATTCACCGGTTGAAATAATTTACGAAAGACTGAAGAGGTTCCGCACGAATGAAATTGATGCTCGCAAGAGACTCAGGCTCCGGGAAGAAGAGGGTGGGAGGGCGGGAAAAACAAAGGCGACTTGAAAAAGGAGAACCGACGAATAACTTGAAGAGAAAGCACCGGTTGAAATATTTGAGGAAAGAATGCAAAGGCTTCGCACTAGTAGGATGGTTACTCGATTACGGACTCCGGCTCCGAGAAGAGAAAAGGGTGGGCGGGTGGGAAAAGAAGACAACTGAGGACAGAGAAACCACTTCGTTGAGAGAGAACTGAGGATTGAACTTGGCAAAGATGAAGAGGCTCGAGTCAACTTGACAAGAAATGCACCGGATGAAAAGAGCTGAGAGCCAACGAACGAAAAACTAACCGCGTGATCCTAAAGAAAATTTGAAGGGGGAGAGAAGTAATTCAAAACACCTACGTCAAGATTCCTCACCAGAGCGACGAAGAGGCTGAGGAGTAAAAAGAATTCCTACTCCCCGATATAACTAGACTCCGAAAACAGTTTTCTTCTAGACTCAACAACGGCCAAACTACACGATCAATCAAGGGGGCTCCTATGGTCGGTCGAGGCTCTGATACCAAGTTGTCACGTTTCAATATGCAGGTCTATCCTTGGTGGGACCTTCGAGTTCCTCTCGGATAGGGTCGCATATTGGGCGTGACAGAAGCATAGGAGCCGGGCAACCCAACTATTGACCCAAGACATGATTCGGAGCTGATGCATATAAGGCCAAACTCGCGACGCCGAAGTACGCTATAAAGCTGTTCGGACTTGTCGGCAACTCATTTGTTCCCATACCGAGCCCCTGGCGAGATATGCCAAGGTGTATGTGTGAAACAACCACAGGAGCCAAATTCAGTACTTTTAAGAAAAAGCGAATGCTGGATGCGGATTATGTTTACTGGGACCTGAGTGATATGCCCATCATTATTTTATAGATAACAAAGCCGCAACCCCGACTATTTGACATGCCTGGGGTCGAGGGCGGAGGAAAAAGGCACTTTACAGGCTCGAACTAAAGAGTGCGGTCTACAAAAAGTTATTTTGTACCTCCTGTCGCACGTCTGCGCCACCTGTCCTCGGTGGGGGGACTCCTTGACAGAAATAGCCCTTAGGTGAGTGTACGAACCCGAACTCCAATAGAGTCCATGGGATGACCAGCCTTTGCGTCACCTGTGGTAAAGGATAATGAAAAAAAGAGTAATTAGAAAAGAAATAGAGGTTATGGGAGTACTTGCAGGCTCGTCCGTATTGTGCTTCCGCCGATGCCCAGGGTATCTTAAGTGCATAGTTATGTATGCGCAGTACAGATTTCACAGGTATGTGAGGTGGACGGCGGAAGCCGAACTGCTAATCCAGCTCTGAAATTGGTCGATCCTATTGAATGGAGACCGGCGGCGTAATGGCCGACAAGGTATGCGGTTTACTAAGACCGCTTTGTGCTTTGGCTGAGATTCCCGTAGTATGATCCTTAGTCTGGAGGGAGTGCTTCTCCTGCTCTCCTGTAGAGTTGTGTGTCACGTATACCATGTTCACTGTTTTCACTTTGGGGGGAAATTGCTTCTGACCCCGGTATTTGGTTGGTGAGTCTCTTCGTCATTGCTATCATCGGGTGGCCTCCTCCCCTTGTGTTTGGCATTGAGCTTGCCGGCCTACTTGAAGACCCAGCAGATTATATTGGTATGATTAGCTGGTTTATCGGGGTGGCCATGAATCTGGCAGGGCCGATCCAATATCTTGTCTAAATTGGATGGTCCGTCTCTGTTTGCCTTGAATGGCTTTTTCCGTTGACCGTCTTGGGGCCGTTGAATCCGGCATTGACTGCCATGTCATGCGTTCTTTCATTATCATTGCGACGTTTGTGTTTACTGCGTCGTGGTTTGCCATTGCCGTCTCGCACTTCGGAAGTGCTCGGATGGCTGGCGCCATTGCTTCTATGAGCGAGCCAGATGTCTTCTCTTGCGCAAAAGCGGGTCATTAGAGCGGTAAGGGCTGACATGGATTTTGGTTTTTCTTGACCGAGGTGGCGGGCGAGCCACTCATCCCGGACGCTGTGTTTGAAGGCCACTAGGGCTTCTGCGTCCGGACAGTCGACGATTTGGCTCTTTTTAACTAAGAACCTAGTCCAGAGCTTCCTGGCTGACTCTCCAGGCTGCTGGATAATGTGACTTTAGTCATCGGCATCCGGTGGCCGGACATATGTTCCTTGGAAGTTGTCGCGGAAGGCGTCTTCCAAGTCCTCCCAGCTGCCAACAGAGTTTTTAGGCAGACTGTTTAACAAGTGCCGAGCTGGCCCTTTGAGTTTTAACGGGAGGTATTTGATGGCGTGGAGGTCATCTCCATGGGCCATATGAATATGGAGAAGAAAATCCTCGATCCAGACCGCAGGATCAGTTGTTCCATCGTATGATTCAATATTAATGGGCTTAAACCCTTCTGGGAATTCATGTTCCATTACTTCATCAGTGAAGCAAAGAGGGTGTGTGGCGCCTCTATATTGGGCCACATCGCGACGTAGCTTCGATGGAGTCCGTCTGCGGTTTTTAGTCCGAGCATGACTAGGCTTCTCGCGTCCGAATAGATAGCTGTCGACGCGTGTCAGGGCACGCCCTCGCGATCCGTAGATCGTTCTGGTATGTCCTGCTCTACTGTCCAGGTCCTGCCGAAGGTCATATGTATAGCCCCGAGCTGTTTTATTTCTACCTTCACGGTGAGGTGGGGCGGGCTGTCGTTCGGCCTGAGTTGCCGCTTTGTCCCGACCGTGTAGTGGTCGGTTAGCCGCATTGTGCGATGATGGTATGGGCTCCAGCGCCTCATCATCAAACTGAGGTAGCAATTTGCGCTTCGGGTAACTTTTGGCTGGGCACTTGGGGCCGTATTCCTCGGCTTCCAGGACTTCAGTCCATCTATCGTTGAGCAGATCTTGATCAGCTTGAAGCTGCTGCTGCTTCTTTTTCAAGCTCCTTGCAGTGGCTATTAGCCGGCGCTTAAAGCGCTCCTGCTCGAGAGGTTCCTCAGGCACGATAAAATCCTCGTTGCCAAGGCTCACCTCATCCTCGGAGAGCGGAAGAGAATTACTGTCCTCCGAGTCTTCATGTATGGCCTGTTCATCAGGGCTAACTTGCCCATCTTCCCGATTGTCCTGTTCGGCAGTTTGTTCATCGGGATCTTCTATGTCTTCGGCACCATCCGGAGTGTTATCGTCTCTTGTGCCGGTGTTGCTGTCTTTGCTGCGGCGGGATTTAGAGCGGCGCCGCTGACACCGGCGCTTTGGTTGTGTCTTAGGAGGGTCATCCTCAACTGGATTTTCCTTGTCCTCGCCATTATTCTCTTTGGGTGTATCCACCATGTATACGTCGTACGAAGAAGTGGCCGTCCAGCGTCCGGTAAACGGCGGGTTTTGGGCCTCCTCTTCTCCGGCATCGTCGTCCATACCATCGATGTCTTTGGAGTCATAATCGAGCGTGTCAGTTAGGTCTTCGACAGTGGCTATGAAGTGGGCGGTGGGTGGGAAACGAAATTCTCCATCATCAGCCTCCAGTTCAAACCGGATATAATTCGGCTGAGAGTCCCCCGCTAGGGATAGATTTTTAAATGAGTTGAGCACGTCGCCTAAAGGCGAGTGCCGGAAGATGTCCGCGCGCTGAATTCGGCGATCGATGACCAATCCTGCTTGACATACGCGGACGCACATGGTTCGGAACCTGTTGCCGGAAACAAGTCCAAGGTTCCGGAGACACAGATATCACCCGAGGTTAGGTCTGTGTGCGGCTCCAACGCCGCGGAATCTACGGCTTCCGTGGCAGGGTTGAGCTTCCTGTCCTCGGATGGCGCGATCTGCTCTGGATCTAAGGCCAGAGTTGTTACATGTGCAATTTCCTGGGCATGGCCCAATGACAGATTTAAGTCATGTTCATCATGGCAACGGGGAGCGACTGGCGTGGTCTCAAATCTGTCGATGATCAAGTCTCCGCGGATGTCCGTGACGTAGGTGAAGCTCCCGAATCTGACCTGCCGGCCAAGGGCGTAGCTATCGATCTGCTCCAGATGGCTAAGCGAGTTGGCCCACAGTGCGAAGCCACCGAACACGAAGATCTGTCCGGGGAGGAAGACCTCTCCCTGGACAACATTGTTGTGGATGATTGAAGGAGCCATCAAACCTTTTGAGGACGGCAAAGTGGAATTCTCAATGAAAGCAGCAATGTCGGTGTCAAAACCGGCAGATCCCTGGTAGGTGGTCCCGAACTGTGCGTCTAAGGTCGATGGTAACAGGAGGCAGGGGACACAATGTTTACCCAGGTTCGGGCCCTCTCTATGGAGGTAATACCCTACTTCCTGCCTGATTGATCTTGATGAATATGAGCATTACAAGAGTTGATCTAGCATGAGATCACAACGGCTAAGACCCTAGAAGTCTAGCCTGTATGACTATAATTGTACCTCCGTTTCCAGACTAAGCCCTCCGGTTTATATAGACACCGGAGGGGACTAGGGTTATACAAAGTCGGTTACAGAGAAAGGAATCTTCATATTTGGTTGCCAAGCTGGCCTTCGACGCCAAGGAGAGTCCCATCCGGACACGGGAGAGAGTCTTCGGTCTTGTACCTTCACAACCCATTAGTCCGGCCCATGTCCAACAGGCCGGACGCCCGAGGACCCCTTAGTCCAGGAATCCCTCAGTGGTCGTGGCCGCCACCCCATCGTCGGCCGCCGTGGCCGCCAACCCACCGTCGACCGCTGGGATCATCACCCGCTCCGCCACCGCTGCCCGAAGGAGGGAGGCGGAGGTGGAGGCCCGCACGTGCGTCAGCGACCTTGCATGCTACATCGAGTTCCTGCGGGAGGAGGAGGAGCGCCTCGTCGAGCACGCAAAGAGCCTTACCGCAGTCGTGGCCGCATCACACGCCGGCGCAGAGGCGAGGAATCAGGAGATCTACGAGCAGTCCGGCCGCTTCGAGAGGGATCGTCTGGAGGGGCAGTGGGCGTTCGAGCTGGCGAGCGTCGCTGAACGTGTAGCAGCGGCAGGCACCGTATTGCATTTCTCCAGCTCGTCGGTAGGCTCCTCCTCCTCCTCTGCCTCTTACTGAGCGCGCTCGGCAGAGGAGAGGCTGCCGGACGTAGCACAAAGCCCCTTTGTGGTAGTAGTAGTATTTAGGGGCTATTTTGTTCAGGTCATCTGACTATAGATGTGTGGTCGAACTGTACAGCGTACTTAAAATTAGCTAGTATATATAGTTGAACTAGCTATTTCACTACATGGTTGGCAACAATTGGGGAAAGTTTGGTCGGTTCAGCTGTCGAGTTGAACTATTTGTATAAATTAAGAACGACTGCTTAATCTATGAATCAAATCTATGCTTAATTACTGAATTTTAGTTGCAAAAATTAGATACTGCTAGTGATTTCTAGCTGCATATTTTGACAAATCGCAGTGTTACAAGGATTGACAAATGGCAACGTTACTAGATCAACAAATGTAAATCGTTCCAGTTTGACAAATGGCAACATACCCAATATGACAGATGCAAATCTAACCAAATTGTTTGTACGTGGTTGCACATAGGTCATCCAAAACAACCGTTTGCGTTGAAGGGATGCACAAATCCTGCGCTGCTGATTTTCTCTCGACTTAAGGGGGAAGACCATAGCTCTCACTTTGCATACGGGTGTTCTATCTAAAACGTTTGTGATCAAGAGCTGCACAAATCCTGCTCGGCACATTTTCCCTTGGCTTCCTGGGGATGTCGTCGGTTTGCATACGGGTGTTCTAACTTAAACGTTTGCGATGAGTGTTTCATATTTAAAAACCGAATTAAACTACGGCTTGGGCACCATTAATGGAGAGGATGCGAGGAAGGCAGGCGGCCATGGAAGTCAAAGGGCTCGCTTCCCGGTGAGCCTGCGCGGCATATAGCTCGCACGCTTCCCATTGAGCCTCCACATTGGAGTACAGCTCGCATGCCTTCCGTTTAGTCAAGCACTCAAGCAAGCCATTAAAAGCGTGAGGCGTGGCGTCACGTGAATGGTTAACAGAACGCACACAATTTAAATTATACAAAACGTTTGAGATGTTACAGTGGCAGCTATTTGTTTCAAAATGCCTTTGTTGGTTGTTATTCGAGTGCGCCTTCTCTCAAAATGGACACGAAAGATACCACAGCATGTCGGGTGCCATTCCGTTATAGCATGCCAAGTTTCATGAATTTCAGACGAGTTTTGGATTTACTAGAATATAAAAACAAAGTATCTCAACGTTTTGCTGGCAATCAACAGTTCCCTGGTGTTTGAAATTCATTCCCATTTCTTCCATGGGACCTAAGCATGCCCCGAAGGACACATATTTGATTTTTTTAACCAATTTATATGCAATGGAGCTTGTGCATGTAGTTCAAATTTGAATTATGCACATGAAATGCCTAGAAAACCCAGTTAATGTATAAAAATGTCCAAACGAACCCCGAAAAATTCCAAAAGTAAACACAACACTCCTGTTGTTCTATGTTGACACTAGAAATTTTTTGAAAGCAATAAGAGGCAACGAATATCGTTTCATCCCCAAAGGTGGCACGTTCCCTACCGAAACCATCACGCTTGTTGTGAGAAGCTAAGGTTTGTGAGAAGCTTATACCCAAACCTGCCCCAAATGGGAAAAAAATTACCACAGCATGTTGATGCTGCTCCATGATAGCATGCCAAGTTTCATGAATTTCAGACGAGTTTTGGAATTACTAGAATTTAAAACCATGTATCTCAATGTTTGCGGCTGAGTGACGGTGGCAGGGTGTTTGAAATTCATTCCCATTTCTTGCATGGGACCTAAGCATGCAACCAAGGACACATATTTGATTTTTCAACCAGTTTATATGCACTGGAGAATGTGCATGTAGTTCAAATTTGAATTATGGGCATAAATGCCTAGGAAACCCAGTTAATGTATAAAAATGTCCAAACGAACCCCGAAAAATTCCAAACTTTAACACAACACTCCTGTTGTTCTATGTTGACATTCGAAATTTTTTGAAAGCAATCAGAGGCAACCGATATCGTTTCGTCCCCAAAGGTGGCACGTTCCCTACGAAAGCATCACGCTTGTTGTGAGAAGCTCTGGTTTGTGAGAAGCTTATACCCAAACCTGCCCGGCATGTTGATGCCGCTCCATGATAGCATGCCAAGTTTCATGATCTCAGACGAGTTTTGGATTTACTAGAATTTAAAAGACATGTATCTCAATGTTTGCTGCCGAGTGACGGTGGCAGGGTGTTTGAAATTCATTCCCATTTCTTGCATGAGACCTAAGCATGCACCGAAGGACACATATTTGATTTTTCAACAAATTTATATGCACTGGAGCATGTGCATGTAGTTCAAATTTGAATTATGCACATAAATGCATTGAAAATTCACTTAATGCATAAAAATGTCCAAATGAACCCCGAAAAATCACAAAAAATAACACAACACTCCTGTTGTTCTATGTTGACACGAGAAAATTTTTGGAAGCAATAAGAGGCAACAGAGATCGTTTCGTCCCCAAAGGTGGGGCGTTCCCTACCGAAACCATCATGCTTGTTGTGAGAAGCTCTGGTTTGTGAGAAGCTTATACCCAAACCTGCCCCAAATGGGACAATTTTTTACCATGGCATGTTGATGCCGCTCCATGATAGCATGCCAAGTTTCATGAATTTCAGGCGAGTTTTGGATTTACTATAATTTAAAACCAAGTATCTCAATGTTTGTGGCCGAGGGACGGTGGCTGGGTGTTTGATATTCATTCCCATTTCTTGCATGAGACCTAATCATGCAACCAAGGACACAAATTTGATTTTTCAACCAGTTTATATGCACTGGAGCATGTGCATGTAGTTCAAATTTGATTTATGCACCTGAAATGCCTACAAACCAAGTTAATGTATAAAAACGTCCAAACGAACCCTGAATAATTCCAATTTTTTGACGCCACACCTATAGTTGCATGTTCACTGCAGATAAAAGTTATAGCAATTCAAACACCATCCTTTGCAGCTGTGACCCCATTACGTAATTCAAATCAGGACGCAAAATCAAGTAGATCACACACAGTTTATTATCACCAACCGTGTGAGATGCAACACAAAATATCTTGGAGCACCATCGGCGTATAGTACGCCGATAGCTTACACGAGAAGGTGCGTCGGCTACAGTCCACAGCCGGCGTGTCAAGCACACTAGCTCAATCCCCAAATATCATTTCACCGTTCAATCGTCGCCGGTGAAAGATGGGGACGTGGACCCGCATCGTGAGGGCGACCGCAATCTGCGTCCGGGCGGCCAAGGCAGCCCAAATGGCCGCTGTTGCTTCTCAAGTGGTGGCAGCAGCATCTGCCTCGGGGATAGCAACTGGCGAGAGCGGCACAACAGCTGTCCGTTCTGCAGCGGCGACCTTAGCCCTAATGGAGGCCGCCCACCACCATGTCGAGGCCGTCCATGCCCAGCTCGTGGCGCTCATCGCACAAATCTAAGGAAGCTTCTCCGACAACGGTCGGCAACCCACGGCCGAAGAGTTGGCAATCGCCGAGAGAGTTCGAGCAGCCATTAGTTCCTGCGCGGCATACCTTGCCACGACGGAGCCCGCCAAAGCCCAGATCACGGCCGCCCATGCCCAGCTCATGGCGTCCTATTCCAAAGATATGGCAGATGCATATGGCGAGATGCTTGCCGAGTATGGTGCGATTGATGCCATGGAGCCCCTTCCCAGGAGACCGTCGGGCGCGAGCTGGACATGGAGGCGGCGGTGGAGATCGACGAGCACCAGCTGTAGTAGTACTCTTTGTTTTGTTTAATTAAGAGCGCCAGTCTTTAAATAGTTAGAGTAATGTTTAGGTCAGCTAGCTCTCTTTAATTGCTGAACTTGCTCGATTAACAAGTGTGGGTGTGCTATAGTCTCCTTTGTGTACCCAAATTATGCAATGATGTGGATGACCACTGTAACCATGGAAATTCGAACCAAAATTTTTGGAATTCAAACTCATCACACACGGGTTAAGCTATCTGAATCGTTTGTGATGTTCACATATCGTACACGGTTCTGAATAAGGGACCATGTCTGATGACACTTTGCACGCCAGTTTTTTGCCTGAAGCGATTCCTAATTTTCGGCTTCCGCGGAAATATCTACCTCCCCGCCCCCTCCCCCTTACCAAAAGCCACATTTCCCCCCTTTCCGCCTTTCTTTCCAAGTTGAAACCTTCACTCCTTGCTTGCAGCGCCGCTGCCTCCTCGCCGGTGACCCTCCTTCACGCTGCTCGGCCTCGGCTATCCAGGCAGGTAATCCACACCCGACCCCCATCCTGCTCCTCCTTCCACATCCCACATGCCCCGACCGCCGGCGCGAGTGTGATACCTTCCGCCCAAGTCACTGACCCTCCACCAAATAAGCGCCGGCCTAAGCCATGGTGCACGCAGTATAGCCAGGATCTCAAGGAGCATTTGGCAGCGGAGAAGCAAATCGCGGCCGCACGTGCGGATGAGGTTGTGATGGCTGCCATTCATGTCGATCCCTAGATCTTGGAGGAGCACCTCGCTGTCGAGGCCACCGTTGACGCCTCACACGCCAACGTCGTGACGCGGTTGGCTGCTTTAAACGACAGTTTGTGGCGTTTTCTCGAGGCCATCGTTTGCTAGCTACCGCCTTTCCTTAACAAATTCTAGTGAATTGTGCTATCTAATTTTACCATGCAATCTTTTGCTATAGAGTATATGTTCTATACGTCGTTCAATGTGGTGTTCAGTTAACTGCTTGGTTCAATTCTGCAAATGTGATGTTCAATTCTTCAGGGTGCAATATTTCCAAGTTGTTAAGCATGCTTGGTTTCGTTAACTGTCTGATCTTCTATTATGAGTATGTTATATTGTGCAATGTGGTGCTCAGTTAATGTTTGGTTCATTTGTTGTGGTGTTTAGTTAACTGCTTGGTTCAATTCAGCAATGCGATGTTCAATTGTTGTGGCTGCATTCTTGTATTGTATACCATGTGAGAAATAAATCCAATTTGGCTGTACTAGATACATGAGAAACAAATACAATTGCTATATTTCCAAGTTGTTAAGCGTGCTTGGTTTGGTTAACTGTCTGATCTTCTAGGAGTATGTTATATTGTGCAATGTGGTGCTCAGTTAATGTTTGGTTCATTTGTTGCGGTGTTTAGCTAACTGCTTGGTTCAATTCTATACTGCGATGTCTAATTGTCATGGGTAGAATTTTGTATTGTTGCGCACGTGAGGAATAAATTGAATTTGGTTGCACTTAGTACATGAGAAACATATACAAGTGCTATATTTCCTAGTTCTTAATCATGCTTGGTTTGGATAAATGGGTTTTCCATGTGGCTTGAATGAATCTGATGAATCTGCAATGTGCTTATTTTTCATTAACATATTTTACTGATAGCATGTGAACCCTTACTTAACTTGATGACTAACTACCTTATATGTGTCGCAGGGAAACAATGGGAAGCACTGAGGTTTACAATCGAGGTTAGCATGTGCATGGTCCGTTGTCTAATAGCACATTATTGTGCAATTGCAGGAACCATTAATATTTAAGTTTTTAACAATTTGGTCTTGCACATGTAGGTCCTGCTGTCAGAGGTTTTGACTCACTGTTCAACCCTTTTGCATATGGGGAAATGATTTTTCCATGAATATCAGTCAAGTCAAGAAACTCAGAAAGATTGTTAGGATAAAGAAATTAGCAATAAAAAACAACAAGATCTTTGTCTGCACAATGAAGAAGACATCAGTTCACTACAGGATGGTACTAACTATTATACCTTGCCTTTTTTATTCCTTTGCCCCATTTCCAATATAGAGAAGATATTTATGCACATCCTTGTTTTCAGGCCTTTCTAAAGCAGTTCACTGATGATTACCTCTCAAATCACCTGTATGGTCAGGAGGCGAGGAAGTTATTCATACAACACCCACGGTTCAATATTGAAGTGTTCCTGAAGAGGACGAAGGATGGACGGTTAATCATCCACAGGCACTGGGCTAAAGTTACAAAGACCTTCAGCATCAATGAAGGCTCAATATTCGCCTTCTGCTTCAGCAGTTTTCCAGATGAGATACATATGTCTATGTACCGTTTATGATGCTAATTTCGAAAGGTTATAGATGTTGCATGTGAAACTTGGTCCTGGTGTAGATGTGTAATGGGGTAGCTGAGTGCTGAAGCTATATGATGTTGTACTCTGATGTATTTCAATTATGAAAATGAAATATATTGTGTGCTTAATATGAAATGTCAATTAGATTAATAAATGGATTATGAATAATCGGATAATTAGCCTGCTAATTGGGTTTTTCTCTCGCAAACGATTATTGAGAAAACACCGTGTGCGATGCGTTCAATAACGCACATAGTTTCTAGGAGTAAACCGTGTTAGATTAATGAACAATCACACACGACATCCTCTTGAAAACTGTTTGCGTTAGGCCACCTGGCGCAAACGTTTACCACATAAAAACTGTCTGTGATGGACATCCCTTGACACACAGTTTCTTCTAGGCACCGTGTGATGAATTCAATAACTCAAACGATAAAATTGTTAATACCATGAACAATGGAAGCACTATCACAAACGATTTTACCGAGAAAATTATGTGTGATGTACTTGCAAACAGAAACGTTTTCCTTGGAGCGACTGTGTGGGATGTATATACGAACAGAAACGTTTAGCGCTGGTTGACCATGTGGGATGTACTTACGACTGGAAATGATTTCGCCTGTATAATTGTATTTTTTAGCACTACTGTACGTATTTCTGTATTTGAGTGCTCGCCAGTCGCACACAACCTCATTTTGCCGAGCATGTGTGCCAGGAGGGCATATCCCCGACGGTTTCTGGGTCGTGTGGGAAGGACCCCCCTATCGCCCACACTCACTTGGCGACGGTTCCAAAGGCCATCGCAGAAAGGGGTTAAAAACCGTTTGTTTAGGAGCTCACTGTACTAGTGAATTGCAAACAGTTAATCCTTCTGAAGCGTATGCCCTCAATCACACACACCTTGATCTGGCTGACCGTTTCTTTTGTGTTGCCTAATCACAAATAGTTCATCCGAGTGAACCGTATGCTGTATATCGCACACGCCTTCATCAGGCTGCCCGTTTCTTTTGTTCCGCCTCATTGCAAACAGTTCATTGAACTGAACCGTATGCCCTGCATCGCACACGCTACTAAAATCTGACCGTGTTTGATGCATCCTCCATCGCAAACGTTTTGCACCTTTTTTGATGGTTTTTTACACCACTGTTTGCGATTATGGCATCGCACACAGTTTCGTCGAAGGGTCTCTGATCGTAGTGTCGTGTTAGCAGCATCCTGCAGTAGTGGGATGCTCTCAATGACAAGTGTCAGTTTCTCTCGGAGCAGCCAACCAACTAGTGGTTGTAGGGGGCGGCTATTTATAGCCTAGGGAGCAGCCCAACATGATAAGACATAAATGCCCTTCAATGATATGACCGTTAGGTGGGTAGATATTTTGGGACAGCTGGCGCGTAGCACAGCAACGGTTGGAAAATTGAGCTCTCAAATTCCTCAGGGCTATCATGTTCCTCACTTGTAGGCAATCCGCACTAGCGAATTCCTAACTCCTCAGTCAGGACAAATTCCTCAGAGACCAGAAGATCTTTGTCTCTGTCACTAAAAATGGTTGGGGAACGTAGTATTTCAAAATTTTCCTAAGATCATGCAAGATCTATCTAGGAGAAGCATAGCAACGAGTGGGGAGAGTGTGTCCACATACCCTCGTAGACCGAAAGCGGAAGCGTTTAGTAACGCGGTTGATGTAGTCGAACATCTTTGCGATCCAACCGATCCAAGTATCGAACGTACGACACCTCCGCGATCTGCACACGTTCAGCTTAGTGACGTCCCTCAAACTCTTGATCTAGTTGAGGCCGAGGGAGAGTTTCGTCAGCACGATAGCGTGGTAATGGTGATGATGAAGTTACCGGCGCAGGGCTTCGCCTAATTAAGCACTACAACGATATGACCGAGGTGTGTGACTGTGGAGGGGGCACCGCACACGGATAAAAGATCAACTTGTGTGTCATTGGGGTGCCCCCCTCCCCCGTATATAAAGGAGGGGAGGAGGAGGAGGAGGGCCGGCCATAAGGGGCGCGCCCAATGGGGGGATTCATACTCCTAGTAGGAGTAGGTTTCCCCCTTTCCTAGTCCAAGTAGGAGAAGAAGGAAGGAGAGGAAGAAGACAAGGAAAGAGGGGCCGACCCCCTAGCCCTAGTCCAATTCAGTCTGGGCTAGGGGGAGCGGGCGCGCCACACCTTGGCCTGCCTCCTCTCTTCCACAACTAGGCCCATGAGGCCCAATAACTTCCCGCGCGGGGGGGGGGGGGGGGGCTGGGGGTTCCTGTAACCCCCGGTACTCCGAAACTTATCTGAAACGACCCGAACCATTCCGGTGTCCAAATGTAGCCTTCCAATGTATGAATCTTTATGTCTCGACCATTTCGACACTCCTCATCATGTCCGTGATCTCATCCGGGACTCCGAACAACCTTCGGTACATGAAATCACATAAACTCATAATACCAATAGTCATCGAACGTTAAGCGTGCGGACCCTACGGGTTCGAGAACTACGTAGACATGACCGAGACACCTCTACGGTCAATAACCAATAGTGGAACCTGGATGCTCATATTGGCTCCTACATATTCTACGAAGAACTTTATCGGTCAAACCGCATAACAACATTCGTTATTCCCTTTGTCATCGGTATGTTACTTGCCCGAGATTCGATCATCGGTATCATCATACCTAGTTCAATCTCATTACCAGCCAGTCTCTTTACTTGTTCCATAATGCATCATCCCGCAACTAACTCATTAGTCACATTGCTTGCAAGGCTTATAGTGATGAGCATACCGAGAGGGCCCAGAGATACCTCTCCCATACACGGAGTGACAAATCCTAGTCTTGATCTATGTCAACCCAACAAACACCTTCGGAGACACTTGTAGAGCATCTTTAATAATCATCCAATTACGTTGTGACATTTGATAGCACACAAGGTGTTCCTCCGGTACTCGGGAGTTGCATAATCTCATAGTAAGAGGAATATGTATAAGTCATGAAGAAAGCAGTAGCAATAAAACTTAACGATCATTATGCTAAGCTATCGGATGGGTCTTGTCCATCACATCATTATCTAATGATGTGATCCCGTTCATCAAATGACAACACATGTCTATGGTCAGGAAACGTAACCATCTTTGATTAACAAGCTAGTCAAGTAGAGGCATATAGGGACACTATGTTTTGTCTATGTATTCCCACATGTACTAAGTTTCCGGTTAATACAATTCTAGCATGAATAATAAACATTTATCATGATATAAGGAAATATAAATAACAACTTTATTATTGCCTCTAGGGCATATTTCCTTCAGTCTCCCACTTGCACTAGAGTCAAAAATATAGTTCACATCGCCATGTGATTAGTTCACATCGCCATGTGACTAATACCCAAAGGGTTTTACTAGAGTAAATAAACTAGTTCACATCACTATGTGATTAGTTCACATCACCATGTGATTAGTTCACATCGCCATGTGACTAATACCCAAAGGGTTTTACTAGAGTAAATAAACTAGTTCACATCACTATGTGATTAACACCCAAAGAGTACTAAGGTGTGATCATGTTTTGCTTGTGAGAGAAGCTTAGTAAATGGGTCTGTCACATTCAGAGCCGTATGTATTTTGCAAATTTTCTATGTCTACAATTCTCTGCATGGAGCTACTCTAGCTAATTGCTCCCAGTTTCAATATGTATCCAGATTGAGACTCAGATTCATCCGGATCGGTGTAAAAGCTTGCATCAGCGTAACTCTTTACGACGAACTCTTTATCACCTCCATAACCGAGAAATATCTCCTTAGTCTTCTAAGGATAATTTTGACCGCTGTCAAGTGATCCACTCCTGAATCAATATCGTACCCCCTTGCCAAACTCATGGCAAGGTACACAATAGGGTTGGTACACAGCATAGCATACTTTATAGAACCTATGGCTGAGGCATAGGGAATGACTTTCATTCTCTTTCTATTTTCTGTCGTGGTCGTGTTTTGAGTCTTACTCAACTTTACACCTTGCAATACAGGCAAGAACTCCTTCTTTGACTGTTCCATTTTGAACTACTTCAAAAATCTTGTCAAGGTATGTACTCATTGAAAAATCTTATCAAGCGTCTTGATCTATCTATATAGATCATGATGTCCAATATGTAAGCAGCTTCACCGAGGTCTTTCTTTGAAAAACTCCTTTCAAACACTCCTTTATGCTTTCCATGAAATTCTACATCATTTCCGATCAACAATATGTCATTCATATATACTTATCAGAAAGGCTTTAGTGCTCCCACTCACTTTCTTGTAAATACAGGGTTCACCACAAGTTTGTATAAAACTATATGTTTTGATCAACTTATCAAAGCATATATTCCAACTCCGAGATGCTTGCACCAGTCCATAGATGGAACGCTGGAGCTTGCACATTTTGTTAGCACCTTTAGGATTGACAAAACCTTCTGGTTGTATCACATACAACTCTTCTTTAATAAATCCATTAAGGAATGCAGTTTTGATATCCATTTGTTAGATTTCATAAAATGTGGCAATTGCTAACATGATTCGGACAGATGATACGTCTCCATCGTATCTAGTTTTCTAAATACTTTTGCTCTTGTTTTGGACTCTAACTTGCATGATTTGAATGGAACTAACCCGGATTGACGATGTTTTCAGCAGAATTGCCATGGTGTTATTTTTGTGCAAAAATAAAAGTTCTCGGAATGACCTGAAACTTCACGGAGAATATTTTTGGAATTAATAAAAAATACTGGCGAAAGAATCAAGGCCAGGGGACCCACACCCTGTCCACAAGGGTGGAGGGCGCGCCTACCACCCCACTGGGCGCGCCCCCTGCCTCATGGGCCCCCTGGTGCTCCACCTACCTCAACTCCAACTCTATATATTCATGTTCGGGGAGAAAAAATCAGAGAGAAGGATTCATCGCGTTTTACGATACGGAGCCAACGCCAAGCCCTAATCTCTCTTGGGAGGGCTGATCTGGAGTCCGTTCGGGGCTTCGGAGAGGGGAATCCGTCGCCATCGTCATCATCAACCTTCCTCCATCACCAATTTCATGATGCTCACCGCCGTGCATGAGTAATTCCATCGTAGGCTTGCTGGACGGTGATGGGTTGGATGAGATTTACCATGTAATCGAGTTAGTTTTGTTAGGGTTTGATCCCTAGTATCCATTATGTTCTGAGATTGATGTTGCTATGACTTTGCTATGCTCAATTCTTGTCACTAGGGCCCGAGTGCCATGATTTTAGATCTGAACCTATTATGTTTTCATGAATATATGTGAGTTCTTGATCCTATCTTGCAAGTCTATAGTCGCCTATTATGTGTTATGATCCGGCAACCCCGAAGTGACAATAATCGGGACCACTCCTGATGATCACCGTAGTTTGAGGAGTTCATGTATTCACTAAGTGCTAATGCTTTGGTCCGGTACTCTATTAAAAGGAGGCCTTAATATCCCTTAGTTTCCAATAGGACCCTGCAGCCACGGGAGGGTAGGACAAAAGATGTCATGCAAGTTCTTTTCCATAAGCACGTATGACTATATTCGGAATACATGCCTACATTACATTGATGAACTGGAGCTAGTTCTGTGTCACCCTATGTTATAACTATTGCATGAGGAATCGCATCCGACATAATTTTCCATCACCGATCCAATGCCTACAAGCTTTTCACATATTGTTCTTTGCTCAGTTACTTTTCCATTGCCACTGTTACAATTACTACATAAGTACTACTATTACTTTTGCCACCGTTACCGTTACTTCCATACTACTTTTCTACTAAATACTTTGCTGCAGATATTAAGTTATCCAAGTGTGGTTGAATTGACAACTCAACTGCTAATACTTGAGAATATTCTTTGGCTCCCCTTGTGTAGAATCAATAAATTTGGGTTGAGTACTCTACCCTCGAAAACTGTTGCGATCCCCTATACTTGTGGGTTATCAAGACTATTTTCTGTTGCGGTTGCTGGGGAGCATAGCTCTATTCTTTGAGTCACATGGGATTTATATCTGCTGGTCACTATGAGGAACTTGAAAGATGAAAGAACTAAGATTTTTTCCTCAACTACGAGGGGAGGTAAGGAACTGCCATCTAGCTCTGCACTTGCTTCACCTTCTGTTTTGAGTAAACTTGCGACACCTAAACCTGCTTCTGCTATTAATTCTGATATGTGGCATGTTATTGATGATGCCACTTCTGCTATGCATGATACTTATGATGAAACTACTTCTATGCTTGATAATACTGTGCAACTAGGTGAATTTCTGAATGAACAACTTTCTAGGGTTAGAGAGAATGAAATTATTGAAACTGATAATATTGATGAAAGTGATGATGAGGATTCTCCCCCTAGATATGAATTGCCTGTTGTGCCTGAGGGTTATGTTATGGATGAAGGAACTGCTAGAGACTTTCTTGCTTGCAATGATAGATATGATCTTAAGAAATTATTAGCTAAGCTGAAAGAAAAATCTTTGAATGCTAGAATGAAATATGACCCTGCTTTTGCTACTTCACCTATCTATGTTACTGATAAGGATTATGATTTCTCTGTCGGCCCTGAGATAATTACTTTGGTTGAATCTGATCCTTTTTATGGCTATGAATCTGAAACTGTTGTGGCACATCTTACTAAATTAAATGATATAGCAACCCTATTCACTAATGATGAGAAAACTCGCTACCACTGCTGGAATCAGCTAATTTTCCATCTGCCAGCTCTTTGCCGTCTGCTAGCTGACAGCAAAGAAGCTCTTTGCCATCAGCTACCCAAAAGCAGACGGCAAAGAAATGGCAGACGACAAAACAGGTCTTTGCCATCTGCGAGCTCTTTGCCGTCCGCTAGCAGACGGCAAAGAATCTTTGCCGTCCGCCGGGAGACGGCAAAGAGAGAGGTGGCCCCCACCCCCCGCCCGTTTGGAAAAAACTTAACGCCCCACCTCTTTGCCGTCTGCTAGCAGACGGCAAAGAGACATAAAGGCGGACGGCAAAGATTGGCGGACGGCAAAGAGGAGAGTACCTAACGGCCCCTACCCCCCCCCCCCCCCCGCCCGTTACTCTGTCTTCTCTCCCTCTCTCTCCTCCCCGACGCGCCCCGCCACCACATCCCACCCCACCGCCGCCGCTGCCGCCGCCCCCGCCCCCCCGCCGCCCGCCGCCGCCCCCGTCGCCCCGCCACCCCGCCGCCCAGCGCCGCCCCGTCGCCCCCTCCACCCCGTCGCCCCCCCACCCCTCCGCCCCGTCGCCCCCCACCCCTCCACCCCGTCGCCCCCTCCGCCCCGTCGCCCCCTCCGCCCCGTCGCCCCCCACCCCTCCGCCCGGCCAGCGCCACCCCCGCCGCCCCAGAGCTGTGGCCCCGTCGCCACCATCGCCCGGCCAGCGCCCCTCCGTCGGCGAGCAACCTCACCGCCCGGCGCCCCTGGGCCCTGTCAGCGTGCCACAGGCCTCCCACCCCTGCCGCAGGTGAGCCCCGGTCGCACCCCTCTTCTCCTTTTTTTCTGTTTTTTTCTGTTTTTTAGTTTAGATTACTTTTAGTTTAGTTTTAGATTTAGTTTAGTTTAGATTACTTTTAGTTTGGTTTTATATTTAGTTTAGTTTAGATTACTTTTAGTTTGGTCTTAGGTTTAGTTTAGTTTTAGGTTTATGTTTAGTAATGAAAAAAACTAAGAATAATTAGAAGAAGAGGAGGAGAAGAAGAATAGCTAGGTTTAGGTGTAGTTTTTTCCTGTTTTGTTTTAGGTTACTTAGTGCTAGGTTTAAGAAGAGGAAAAAGGAGAAGAAGAAGAAGAAGAAGAAGAAGAAGAAGAAGAAGAAGAAGAAGAAGAAGAAGAAGAAGAAGAAGAAGAAGAAGAAGAAGAAGAAGAGGAGGAGGAGGAGGAGGAGAAGAAAGAAGAAGAAGAAGAAGAAGAAGAAGAAGAAGAAGAAGAAGAAGAAGAAGAAGAAGAAGAAGAAGAAGAAGAAGAAGAAGAAGAAGAAGAAGAAGAAGAAGAAGAAGAAGAAGAAGAAGAAGAAGAAGAAGAAGAAGAAGAAGAAGAAGAAGAAGAAGAAGAAGAAGAAGAAGAAGAAGAAGAAGAAGAAGAAAGAGGAGAGGAGGAGGAGGAGAAAGCTAGAGGAGAGGAGGAGAAGAAGAAGACCACCGACACCCCGACCCCGACCACCGACACCCCGACACCTGACACCCCCGACCACCGACACCTAGACACGACACCCCGACCCCGACACGACACCCCGGCACGACACCACGACACGACACGACACGACACCCCGACACCTGACACCCCGACCACCGACACCCCCGACCCTGACGACCGACACCCCCACCCCGACGCGACACCCCCACCCCGGCACGACACCCCAATACGACATGACACGACACCCCGACATGACACGACACCCCGACCCCGACACGACACCCCGACACGACACCCCGGCACGACACCCCGACCCCGACACCCTGACACCACACCCACCCTTACCCCGACCACCGACACCCTGACACCACACCCCGACCAACACCCCGACCCCGACCCCGACACCCTGACAGGGTCATATATTTGTGAATTATTAGTTACGTCATATATTTTTCGATTTTGTTATGAAAACATCATATATAATTGTGTTGATCGGGTAGATTTAAATGTGCAGTTGTTTCATCGCTGCGAGGTTTGGTGGTCGACGACCTCGCCGTGCGTTCGACGAGCTCTGCCCCTTCGTTCGTGGGTGAGCACAAATGACATGTCCTCCTCCACCTTTAATTATTTGCTCTGTTCCGGTGTTCGTGCCGATGAAACTTGATAGCTAGCTATATATGTGTCTTGAATCATCAGTATGCGTAACCAATATGTGTCTCCCGTTCGAAAGCGTCATAGTTATAAATATGCATGCATTTGCATATTTATAACCTTGATTCTTTCGAATTGTCCAACGCTATCCATGGACAGCCCGAGTATGTTTAGATTGGGTTCGTTTTCCCATATGCTTTGCTCCGGATCTGACGCATAAGTTTCGTCAGTGCCTCCCCTGTTGTTCTCCGGGTACACATCCTCTCTGTTTATTGCAGAGACGTGTATCAGGAGAACAGCGGGGAGGTGCTGCCGAAATTTTGCGTAGGATCCGGAGCATAGCATGGGAAAATGAACCCAATCTAAACATACTCGGGTGGGATTAGGACCTATCATTACCTATTAGAGTGTAGGTTGCATGGACGTAATAAAATTGACAAAGTAGATCAACTGATGAATATATACATGGTGAATTATATATATATATTTGTGTGTCTAGTAGCTCTAAAAGTCAAGATGAGTGATCGTGCGTGGATGTACACCGGTCACACTGGTCTGAACAAATTGAGCACTGAATGGTTCACAAAAACCAAGGGGTTTGTGCGAGCCGCATTTGCAAATGGCCAGAGGAAAACCTGGTGCCCCTATTTACGGTGCGGCAATTGGGAAAAGAGGACAGAGGCTGAAATGGGCAAACACCTGTAGAAGAGTGGTTTTACGCCCGATTATACGGTGTGGACATTTCATGGTGAGTCTGCCCAACGTGACCGAGCTGAGGTGGATCGTCATCGCACCGACGAGCATGGTACCGGGATGGAAAACATGGTGCAAGACTTCGATGATGCTCGGGATTCGGACGAGGAGATGGAGGAATCTGCAAAGGCCTTCAATGAAATGTTGGAGTCTTCAAAACGTCCGCTCCATGAGCACACTGAGCTTTGTCAGTTGGATGCCATCTCACAAGTAATGGCTCTGAAGGCTCAGTTCAACTTGGGCAGAGAATGCTACGATGCAATGATGACAGTATTTGGACGCTTTCTACCCAAAGGCCATGTAATGCCTGCAAACCTGTACCAGTCGGACAAAATCCTCCGTGCACTGAAGATGCCCTATGATAAGATACATGCCTGTGAGAAAGGATGTGTCTTGTTTAGGCTTGACTATGCGGACTTGAACTATTGTCCCATTTGCAAGTCTTCCAGGTATGTTGTGGTAGACAACGGTATGGGTGAGAAGACACAGACCAAAATCCCCGTTAGTGTTCTTCCGTATATGCCAATCGTACCAAGACTTCAACATCTTTTCATGGTCGAAGAGACGGCCAGACAGATGACATGGCACAAAACGGGCAAAAGAACCGAACTAGATGCAGATGGGAATCTGATGATTGTACACACATCGGATGGTGTTGCGTGGAAAAAGTTTGATGAATTACATGGTGACAAAGCGGCAGATCCGAGGCATCCTCGAGTCGGCATCAGCACGGATGGGTTCAGTGTGTTTGGTATGACGGCAGCCCAATACAGTTGTTGGCCCGTATTTGTCTTTCCACTCAATCTCCCCCCCCCCCGGACAGATTATGCAAAGAAAGAACATTTTCCTGACGTTGATAATTCCAGGGCCCAACTATCCGGGGAAAAATATGAATGTGTACATGCAGCCACTTAAGGACGAATTGCAAGAAGCCTGGGATAATGGGTTCAAGACATACGACGCCTATAGCAAACGGAACTTCATAATGCGTGTCTGGTACATGTACTCGACGCATGACTTGCCGGCGTATGTGCTATTCGTTGGCTGGTGTGTGCATGGAAGGTTCCCGTGCCCCACATGCAAGGGAGCTCTTGAGTTTCGTTGGCTTCAGGCCGGTCGCAAGTTTTCTTGCTTCGACATGCATAGACAGTTCCTGAATCCTCGCCATAAGTTCAGGAAAGACAAGAAGAACTTCATCAGAGGTAGAGTTGTCAAAAACTCTGCACCACCTGCATTGACAGGCCAACAGACCCTGGATCAGTTAAACGCTCTCGAGCCAGATCCAGAGCATCCAGGGTACTTCAAGGGGTATAATTCTAAGCACACCTGGACTCACAAAACATGCTTATGGGATCTGCCTTACTTCAAAGACCTCCTTTGCCCACACAACATCGACGTGATGCACACTGAGAAGAATATCGCCGAGGCACTTTTTGGTACATTGTTCGGCATAGATGGGAAGTCAAAGGATAATACTAAGGCTAGAGTCGATCTGGAGGCGCTATGCGATAGGCCGTTACAAAACATGAAAGAACCAAAAGGAAAGTAGAACTGGACGAAGCCAAAGGCATGGTTCAATCTTGGAAGGCCAGCTATGAGGGAAATTATCTTGTGCGTGAAAATGCAGTTGATGTTCCCCGATGGGTATGTAGCGAATCTAAAGAGGGGAGCCAGTCTTGATAAATTGAAGATATTTGGTCTCAAGAGTCATGATTGGCACATATGGATTGAGCGGGTAATGCCGGTGATGTTGAGTGGCTTCATCCCTGAGGATGAATGGCTAGTACTGGCAGAACTCAGCTATTTCTTCCGTGTTCTTTGTGCGAAAGAACTATCGCCTGGCGTGCTAGAAGAAATGGAAGAGTTGGCGCCGGAGTTGATCTGCAAGTTAGAGAAGACCTTTCCACCGGGCTTCTTTAATCCAATGCAACATTTGATTTTGCATCTCCCGACCGAGGCAAGATTGGGGGGGCCCGTGCAAAATCGTTGGTGCTACCCAACTGAGAGGATGCAGAAGACGCTTCGACAAAAATGTAAAAATAAACGTAGAATTGAAGCATCGATGGCTGAGGCATTCATCACTGAGGAGGCGGCAAACTTCGTGACAGCACACTACGAAGCCAAAAATCGTCATTTGCATAATCCGAAGCCTCGGTACAATGCTGACGACCCTAAAAAGGGTGGATCCAACCTCAGCCTATTCAAAGGGAATCTCGCACCAGCCAGTGTTTCAAATCCAGTATCTTTGGATAACGAACAATGGCAGACCATTTCGTTGTATATCTTCAACAACCTGATAGAAGTGCGGCCGTACATCGAGTAAGTTCTCGGTACATAGTTTTGCAACTTCTATTTCCTTTGAACTGCTCTTATTCCTGGATATTTCATACAGTCGATACGTCGCCTCATTCTCGTATGGAGCGGTGATCCAAAAGGATTCTGTCGAAGAGTATGAGCTTCTCGCAAAGCAAGGAGGCGGCTATCCCGGTTTCATCTCTTGGTTCAAACAAACGGTAATTTCTATTAGACAATTTCATTTCATTCGCTAATTTGTGCGTAATGCAACAATCCTTTCATATTAAACTTGTAGGCTAATTCAGAGTCTATGGACGCCGAATTGAGACAAGTCGCTAATGGTTTTGACTATAAGGTCCGTTCATTTGACAAATACGACATCAACAGGTATCGCTTTCGTACCTATGGCAAAGAGTTATCTATGGCCGACCGAAAGTCTACAAATTGTTGTGTATCTGCTATCGGCGAAGGAGGTACCAAGTATTATGGGAGAGTTGAAGCAATTTATGAACTTCTATTCTATGGTGAAAACCCACCGAATGTCATAGTCTTCAAATGTTATTGGTTTCAGCCAAGGAGACTAGAAGGACTCATGAACATATAGGGCTAGTTGAAATCAACCAAAGCACCCATTTAGATGTTCCTGATGTCTATATTACGGCTCAACAGGCGACCCAAGTATTCTATCTACCATGGGCCTGCCAAACTAATCCAAATCTGAAAGGTTGGGATGTCTTTTATGAAGTGCCGCCACGTGCTAGACTATCTCCCCCAAAGGAAGAGGATTATGAACCTCACATTAACCCAGACACATATGAAGGAGAATTCTTCCAAGAGACATGTCTTTCCAAAAAGTGTTTCAAGAACCGCTATACTTCACCCCAAAACATTGAAGTAGACAGCGACAGTGAATCCGACATCACCCCAGAGGAGGAACAAGAAGAGCCGGAACAAGAAGAGGTTACTGCTGCGGATGACCTGTCATTGCTTGACCGATTACGTCCAGGTGGCCTTCCACATGTTGATGCCACTGAACCCTATGAGCCCGTCATTGATTATAGTGATGATGATGATGATGCATTTATTGATGATACTGATCGAGATTATTAGTAGTGTCAGGTATTAAATTTTTTTATGTTGTACTTGATGATGATACACTTAAGTGATACACATATTATTATTCATGTCGGTCTTTTTTTTATGTTGTACTAATTTCGTTTACTGTTTGTCATGGCAGGTGTTGAAAGATGGTGGGCGCTGGTCGGGAGCGCGCCAAGGCCCCTTCTTCGTCGGCGCGTGGTCTGATGTCTTCCATTCCAGACGCACCTCTCCGCCGAGCGTTGCTGGATAGTATGGCGACACCGCCGGGCCCTTCTTCGTCGACCGCGGTGCCCAGCAGGGGACGAGGTAGGAAGAGAGGAGGTGGGGCACGTGGTCGCGGGAGAGGAGGTAGGGTGACTGCTACGGCGCCTTCCTCGCCGCCACCCCCAACTGTTTCACCCGAGCACGTGACTGCTAGGGTGGACTCGTCCGAGGAGGAGGCTACACGGACTCCGGTCCACGAGCCTCCGGTCCACGGGTCTTGGGCCCACAAGCCTCGGGTCGACTGGCCTTCGGCCCACGAGACCCCGGAGGCGTCCGTATGGGGTACCTGGCCGGATCAGCCCGAGGAGCCGAGTGGCCATGCTGATGATGGCGGGGAGCCGACTGATATTGAGGAGGAGGGGGGCACCGTCTACCAGCGTGGTGCTACACGGCTCCCGTCCGTGCCGGCGACCCGCGAGCAGAGGTGGTTGATTTTCCCTGATGGGGAGAGGTACGTAAGTGCATTTAATATTTTTGTACCTTCTGCATTCACGTTTCTTCAAATAACTAATGCGTTGGCCTTGTCATGCTGCAGGGGTTGGGACCACCATCATAGTGTCCGCCGGCCCATCTCTGTCCTTGGAGTTCTTTGCGGGCAAAACTTCCCGGGGTTTGTCACATTGCCTGGTGAGGGTCGGCTTCCAGAGCTTGGATTGAGCTGGGAGCACTACTTGGCTGCCCCGGCCCCGCCGGATGAGATTATCGACGGTGTCTTGTGCGACACGAGGGCGGACATGGTGATCAGAAAGTTCTGGGTAATTTCTCCTTTACACATTTAAAAATCTTCAACTAGCTAGTTATTAATTGTACTAATCAATATTGTCTCATTTGATTGCAGACATTCTACAGGTGTGAGGAGGGATACGAGGAGGACGCGGCACATGTTATCGAGAACGTCTGCAAGCGCCTACTACAGAACTTACGGCACGAGGCTCGGGTGCAGGCTGTTCGAGACTACTACGCCTTGCATGGTATCAAGAAGACCAAGCCGGCGTGCCGCGATAAGTTCCTGAGTAAGCAGCAGTACATGAAGGTAATTCTTAAGGCCTTCTACTTAAGTTCCTTCATTTAGTAATTCTTAGCCGTAGCGCTCAAGTTTCTATTTGCTAACTTAGGCGCCTCCGAGATGGTGTGCGGATCAGATGGATTGTTGGGAGGTGTTGGTCAATGAGTGGTGCTCAAAAGAATGGCTAGCCCTCCACAACGAGGCCAAGGAGAAACATGCCCAAATGGAAGGTGTGCCACACCATCAAGGCAGCTCCAACTTATATCAGTTCGGGCGGAACTGGGTATGTGGTTTGCTTCATGATTCATGCAATTCATTCATCATGCTAGCTTGAGCCCTTTAATTACTAATTTACGTTGTTTCTCTCTTTCAGGCACGCCACAATAAGGTGGATAAGGTGCCAGAGGTGTACGACCTGTATGCCATGGCCCACACTGCCTCTTTCAAGAAAGTCAAGGCTTTCTCTCAGTCTGACCTCGATGATGCAAACAACTTCACCAACATCTCCTCCCACAACAAGCTCGTGAGATATAGAGATGAGGGGAAGGCGAGGAAAGGGGAGGACTTTAACCCGAGCCAGGGTCCCATTGATCCAGAGCTGGTGATGATATCTGGTGGCGGGAGGTCCCATGGCTCCATAACCATTGGAGATGGACTTATCCGTTGTCCTAGCACTCTCCCGGAGATCAAGGCGCACCAGTCGAGCTCCGCTCCTGAGATAAGGCCTCGTGAACGGCCAGTGCAACTCGCCATCAAGGTTAGTGATACGTACTCAGCTATCTTTCTCCATTACATTGTGTGCGCTTCCATCAATGATTACAAATGGTCATGTGAGTGGTGTTGCAGGCTGCTATACAGAGTGAGAGAGATAGAACGGAGAAACTTCTGGCGGAGGCGGCGGAGAGGTAGCGGGAGTTGGAGGAGAGGACGACAAAGATGTTGGAGGAGGAGAGGGCATGGAATGACATGCAGGCAAGGGCCATGTACGAGCTCCTTGTGGTAAGTTTCTTCTGCAGATTAGCCAAAACATTCATTACTAACTAGTATGACTGAGTCATCAAAACCAAATGTGCGTCTGTGTGCGAGAAGACCGGTCAGACCGCTCCGCCGATGCCAGTGATTGCTCCTGGGACCACAGTGAGTTTAATTTGAATGGACATTACTTGCTAGTCTTAACATTTGAGTGTCATCATGCTAACAAGACATTGGAAATGATCTTTGGTGCAGCGTAACTCCAGACAAGATCGCACGATCCTTCTCCAGCTACCGACACGAGCCAGCCCGCTCCTACACCTCCTGGATCATGGTAAGTTTATCTAGTGTTTTGCTTAACACATGCATAAAGACCTAGACTTAGCTTTATTTCCTCCAATGCTTACCATAATGACCTAGACTTAGCTTCTTCTCCTCCAAAATGACTTAATAAGCTTACTGACCTCCAAAACCATCCATTTTACCTAAGTTAGCTCTAAAACGATCTGTACTTAGCTTACTTATGTCAAAAATTGCATAATTAGCTTAGTTAGCTCATAAACGATCCATTTTACCTAAGTTAGCTCTAAAATGACCCATTTTACCTTGGTTAGCTTATAAATGATCCAGTTCATCCAAGTTAGCTCAAAAATGACCCATTTTACCTAGATTAGCTCCTAAATGATCCATTTTAACTACGTTAGCTTTAAAATGACCCATTTCACCTAGGTTAACTCCAAAATGACCCATCTTACCTAGGTTATCTCATAAACGATCCATTTCAACTAATTTAGCTCATAAACAATCCATTTCACCAAGTTAGCTCAAAAACGATCCATTTCACCTAAATTAGCTCTTAAATGATCCATCTCACCTAAGTTAGCTCAAAAAGATCCATTTCAACTAAATTAGCTCATAAATGATCCATTTCACCTAAGTTAGCTCAAAAACGATCCATTTCAACTAAGTTAGCTCATAAATGATCCATTTCAAATAAGTTAGCTAAAAACGATCCATTTCACCTTAGTTACCTCAAAAACGATCCATTTGACCTTAGTTAGCTCATAAACGACCCATTTCAACTAAGTTAGCTCATAAATGATCCATTTCACCTTAGCTAGCTCATAAACAACCCATTTCAACTTAGTTAGCTCATATATGATCCATTTCACGTAAGTTAGCTCATAAATGACATACTCTTCTTGTTCTAGTCTTCTTCTTGTTCTACTCTTCTTGTTCTAGTCTTCTTATTCTAGTCACCCATTTCTAACTTTCTTATTTTGCCATTTTGCAGATTTCATTCACTTCATGGAAGCTAGTTGCTATGGAGTGCTTGTTTATGTATGGATGGAACTTGTTTATGTATGAATTGATGGATGGAACTTGCTTATGTAATATGTATGGATGGAACTTTGCTTATGTATGAATGGATTGAACTTGCTTATGTATGAATGTATGGAACTTATGTGCTGGATATATGTGATATGAATGCCTGTGAAATATATCTATATATGTCATATATATTTGCTATGAAAATTGTTGGATTTAATAAAAAACAGAAAAAAGAGCCAATATGTAGGCTCTTTGCCGTCTGCCACCGACGGCAACGGGCTCTTTGCCGTCTGCCGCAGACGGCAAAGAAGCCACGTGGCATCCAGCTGTGCTTCCTGGGAGCTGACCCATTTGGTCAGTTTGCCTACAGTGGCAGATGGCAAAGAGTAAACAATTTTGCCGTCAGCGGCGGACGGCAAAGGCCTGCCATGTAGTGACGTGTAGATGACATCATACGGCGGACGGCAAAGACACTAGAAAGTTTGCCGTCTACCGTGGACGGCAAAGGCCTGCCGTTAGCCACTTAACGGACTGACAGCGCAATTATTGCCGTCCGCTCTCTTTGCCGTCCACGGCAGACGGCAAAGGGCCTTTGCCGTCAGCCGCCCGGAAGCAGACGGGAAAGTAGCTCTTTACCGTAGCCTACTTTGCCGGAGCCTTTTGCCGTCCGCGGCTGACGGCAAAGGTCTTTGCTGTCCGCCGTTCATGCCTTTGCCGTCCGCCGTGGCAGACGGCAAAATAGCTGATTCCTGTAGTGTACTACTATATCCTTAAATTATTTCCGTCCTCATTAAAGGGTGATGCTAAAACATGGTTTAATTCTCTTTATTCTCGTTGTGTGCGTAGTCCCCTGGATATGATTTATTACTCCTCTGCTAAATATTTCCCCGCTCATAAAAAACAAGTTGCTTTAAGGGAAATATATAATTTTGTGCAAATTGAAGAAGATAGTCTCCCACAAGCTTGGGGGAGGCTTCTCCAATTACTTAATGCTTTGCCTGATCATCTCTCAAGAAAAATGAAATACTTGATATATTTTATAATGGACTAACCGATGCTTCCAGAGACCACCTGGATAGTTGTGTTGGTTGTGTTTTCAGGGAAAGAACTGTTGATCAAGCTGAATTGCTATTGAATAATATGTTGACTAATGAAAATAATTGGACACTTCCTGAACCAACTCCTAAGCCAACTCCGAAGAAAAGGAGTATTCTATTTCCCAGTCCTGAAGATATGCAAGAGGTAAAGGAATCTATGAAAGAAAATGGGTATTAAAGCTGAAGATGTTAAGAACTTACCACCTGTTGAAGAAATACATGGTCTTGATAACCCGACACAGGTAGTAAAGGTAAATTCTCTCTATAGATTTGATGAAGGTGATATTCCTCGTTATAAGTCTGCTAGCCAATGCTTGGATGAGTTTGATAATTTTATTGTTAAACAAGAAAACTTCAATGCTTATGTTGGTAGACAATTGAAACGTAATGCTTATATGATTGAACACTTGAGTGATTATATGTCTAGAGTTAAAGGTGAACTTAAACTCATTAGTAAACATGCTTCTGTGGTTACCACTCAAGTAGAACAAGTGCTTAAAGCTCAGAATGATTTGCTCAATGAATTAAATAATAAGAAAAATGATAATGTTGTTAGAGTTATGACTAGAGGGGGTGAAATGACTCAGGAACCTTTGTATCCTGAGGGCCACCCTAAGAGAATTGAGAAAGATTCTCAGAGAACTAATGTTGATGCATCTAGTCCTTCTAAGAAGAAGAAAAAGAAAAATGATAGGACTTTGCATGCTTATAGTGAACCTGTTGTTGACACACCTGAGAATCCCAATGATATTTCTATCTCTGATGCTGAAACACATTCTGGTAATGAACATGAACCTAGTGATAATGTTAATAATGAGGTTCACGTGGATGCTCAACCTAGCAATGACAATGATGTAGAGATTGAACCTGCTGTTGATCTTGATAACACACAATCAAAGAACCAACGTTATGATAAGAGAGACTTTGTTGCTAGGAAGCACGGTAAAGAAAGAGAAGCATGGGTTCAGAAACCCATGCCCTTTCCTCCTAAACCATCCAAGAAAAAGGATGATGAGGATTTTGAGCGTTTTGCCGAAATGATTAGACCTATCTTTTTGCGTATGCGTATATGAAGGATATTGTTACAAATAAAAGAAAGATACCAGAAGCTGAAATTTCCACCATGCTTGCCAATTATACTTTTAAAGGTGGAATACCTAAGAAACTTGGAGATCCAGGAGTACCAACTATACCATGCTCCATTAAAAGAAACTATGTTAGAACTGCTTTATGTGATCTAGGAGCCGGTGTTAGTGTTATGCCTCTCTCTTTATATCATAGACTTGATTTGAATAAGTTGACACCTACGAAAATATCTTTGCAAATGGCTGATAAATCAACTGCTATACCTGTCGGTATTTGTGAGGATGTGCCTGTTGTGGTTGCAAATGTTACTATTTTAACGAACTTTGTTATTCTTGATATTCCCGAGGATGATAGTATGTCGATTATCCTTGGTAGACCCTTTTTGAATACTGCAGGGGCTGTTATTGATTGCAACAAAGGCAATGTCACTTTTCATGTTAATGGTAATGAGCATACGGTACACTTTTCGAGGAAACAACCTCAAGTCCACAGTATCAATTCTATTGGAAAAATTTCAACTATTACTATTGGAGGTTTTGAATTTCCTCTTCCTACTGTCAAGAAGAAATATGATATTCTTATTGTTGGGGATGTGCATATCCCCCTTGAGGTAACATAGTGCTATTCGAAAATTCTCCGGTTTCATGCGATTCGGAATGAGTTTGTTAACAAGACTTGATCAACCTTGTTAGTGGATTCCTTTTGATGAGCATGAGATGGATGAAGTTAGAAAGCACAACCTTCTGTACCCTCATTTACTTTCTGTTATTTAGATTAAATAAAGCAAAAATAGTATATTCTTTCTGTTTTCTGAATTATCCATGCAATATTTGAGAATACCTGAAAATAAAAGTTCTCCAAATGTCCTGAAAATAAAATATAATTTTTTCTAGAATATTTGAGAATACCTGGCACTGAGAACACATCAGGGGGAGCAAGCACCTGGCCACGAGGGTCCAGGGCGCGCCCACCCCTCTGGGTGCGCCCCTGCCTCGTTGGCCCCTGGTGGCCCCCTCCACTTATTCCAGCCACCACACACTCCTTCTTCCTCCCAAAAAAATCACCAACCAGCTTAAGCACGAGTTCCAGCTCATCTTGCTGCCATTTTCGATCTCCTTGCTCAAAGCTCCACTCACAAAACTGCTTTGGGGGATTGTTCTTCCGTATGTGACTCCTCCAATGGTCCAATTAGTTTTTGTTCTAGTGCTTTATTCATTGCAAATTTTTGCTGCTTAGGGACCCTGTTCTTGAGCTTGCATGTCAAATTTATATGGTCCCAAGTAGTTCTAATGCATGATATAGTCTCTAGGCACTTGTGGGAGTAGTTGCTATCAATTTTGTTGAGTTTGGTTCACTTTTATTTTAAGTTACTAAAAATTTCAGAAATTGATGAAGAGATTTTTGAGGGGCTCTTCAAGCCGAAGCTCGAAGGATAAGCGAAGTGAAGAGGATAAAAGGCCCAAATATAATCTCCCTCGCACCTCGGAGGTTCGGTCGTGTGAATGGCCTTGTGATGATTTTTTGAGGGCAGCCGGGATTCATGATGATTTTTATTATTTGGCTGAGAATGCGGGCCTCACCGACTTCCTCCGCAACCAGCGCGAACAGTATCTCCTACTCACTAATATTTTTGTGCAAAATTTTTATTTCCATGCTAGGAGATCACCACCTTCGGTAGATTTTTATTTATATGATGAGTTTAAGGAGATGTCACTATTTGATTCTGCCGGGTCTGTAAGATACCCTTTACGGGCAGCATAGAGGAACCACATCGTAATGATGTGGAAGGGTTTATTGATATGATTGCTGTAGGGGAAACGAGGAAAGTTTCTGATGCAAGAATTACTAGCATACACTTCCATGTTCTGCGTTACTTTGCAATATTTGCTAGTAGATGTTTAATTGGTCGCGGAAACTGTGGAAACCTTAGTGCCCCTGATATTGTTATTTTGGGCCATGCCTTGTTTCGTGATAACACTTTTAGTCTAGGCGCTATTGTTGCCAAGCGATTAAATCTGAACCGTACGAAGGGTCCCATCTTGGGAGGTATCTTCGCCTCGCGCCTCGCTGCACACTTTAACATACCTATTAGGCATTATGAGAAAGAAGAAAAGTTGCCGCCTCCTATTTTTCTGGACTATAAGAGTATGGTAGCACATGATTTTATTGGTAAGAATAAGAAAAAGATGCTTAACTATAGACTGATATTTGATAAAGATTACTTTGAGACTATTACTTTGCCTGCTCTTTCTTTGTTTAACTTATCTTCAGGCAAGTATCTTAATCTACCGGAGGCCATTCATGCCTACCAGAACCTCACACCAGCTCTAGAGCCAGAGCCGGAGCCACAACTTGATCCTCACCGTCAGTCTATCTACCAGTGGGATCCGGAGGAGATCGCCAACCAGTGGCACCCCGAGGATCCTTCTTAGTACGACCCCAGTTACAACTTTGATCCATGGGCATAAACCAACTTAGGCCAAAAGCCTAAGCTTGGGGGAGTACGTATCTCTCACCGACATTACATTCATGTTCACACACTCATTCTAGTTGTCGGTGCTCATACTTTTTCACTGTAATATCCATGCTAGTTTCTTTTCTTTTCTCGCCTTTTTCTTGTGTGTTTGAAAAATCTTAAGAAAAAAATAGTTGTAGCTTTTAGATAGTTTACTTTCCATGCCTATAGTAGTGATAATTAAAAGAAAACCCAAAAAGATTTCTCGTTCTTCTTTTGCTTGTTGGGAGCTTTCCCGTGTAAATAGTTTTATTTCTTTTCTTGTTCTTTGGGGGTCGAGAGGGGAAGACCTTAATGAAAATGCTGAAGTGGCTCTTATATGCATTATTGTTGATTTAACCAAGAGCCCATATTATCTTGTCTTCTCCTTTGTATTAAATGCTTGCAGATTCCAGCTTAGTCCAATGCACATGCACTATTATTATTATTCACATCGTTCGGTCCTGCAAGTGAAAGGCAATAATGACGATATATGATGGACTGATTGAGATGAGAGAAGCTGGTATGAACTCGACCTCTCTTGTTTTTGTAAATATGATTAGTTCATCGTTCCTGATTCAGCCTATTATGAATGAACATGTTTACAATGACAACTAGATATTATAGTTGCTTATGCCATGCTTAATTTGCTAGGAGTTTATAATGGTTTACCTTGCGTGCCAACATGCAATTAAAATGGTTGTGATGTGGTCTGATAGGGTGGTATCCTCCTTTGAATGATTCAAGTGGCTTGACTTGGCACATGTTCACACATGAACTTGAAACAAAATCAACATAGCCTTCACGATATTTATGTTCATGGTGGATTATATCCTACTCATGCTTGCACTCAATATTTATCAATTTTAATGCATGTTCATGACTGTTGTCGCTCTCTAGTTGGTCGCTTCCCAATCTTTTTCTAGCCTTCACTTGTACTAAGCGGGAATACTGCTTGTGCATCCACTCCCATAAACCCCAAAGTTATTCCATATGAGTCCACCTACCTTCCTATATGCGGTATCTACGTGCCGTTCCAAGTAAATTTGTATGTGCCAAACTCTAAACCTTCAAATAAATTCTGTTTTGTATGCTCGAATAGCTCATGTGTCAACTAGGGCTGTCTGTATCTTCCATGCTAGGCGGGTTATTCTCAAGAGGAGTGGACTCCGCTCCTCACTCACGAGAAAATGGCTGGTCACCGGGATGCCCGGTCCCATGCTCTAAGCAAATCAAATCGAAATAATTGCAAACAAAACTCCCCCAGGGCTGTTGCTAGTTGGAGGCACTCGTTGTTTCGAGCAAACCATGGATTGATGCTTGTTGGTGGTGGGGGAGTATAAACTTTACCATTCTGCTTGGGAGCCGCCTATAATGTGTGTAGCTTGGAAGATATCGAGATCTCTCGGTTGTTATGTTGACAATGAAAGTATGATTCTCAAAATATTATTTATCTCCATTTCAAAATCGAGCTCTGGCACCTCTACAAATCCCTGCTTCCCTCTGCGAAGGGCCTATCTATTTACTTTTATGTTGAGTCATCACCCTCTTATTAAAAAGCACCAGTTGGAGAGCACCGCTATCATTTGCATCCATTACTATTAATTTATATTGTATGACTATGACTGGATCTCTTTTACCATGAATTACAATGTTTAGTCAGTCCTTGATCTTCAGAGGTGCTCTGCATTTATGTTTTGCGGTCTCAGAAAGGGCTAGCGAGATACCATCTTGTTATATCATATTATGATTGTTTTGAGAAAGTGTTGTCATCCGAGATTTATTATTATTGCTTGCTAGTTGATTATGCCATTGATATGAGTAAACATGAGATCTAAGTGTTTTTGTGAATATGGTTAGTTCATAATCTTTGCTGAAAACTTGAATGTTGGCTTTACATATTTATAACAACAAGAGCAAACAGAGTTTGTAAAAGTTTTTCTTTATCACTTTCAGTTTGTCAACTGAATTGCTTGAGGACAAGCAAAGGTTTAAGCTTGGCGGAGTTGATACGTCTCCATCGTATCTACTTTTCCAAACACTTTTGCCCTTGTTTTGGACTCTAACTTGCATGATTTGAATGGAACTAACCTGGACTGACGTTGTTTTCAGCAGAATTGCCATGGTGTTATTTTTGTGCAGAAATAAAAGTTCTCGGAATGACCTGAAACTTCACGAAGAATATTTTTGGAATAAATAAAAAAATACTGGTGAAAGGATCAAGGCCAGGGGCCCCACACCCTGTCCACGAGGGTGGAGGGCGCGCCTACCCCCCTGGGTGCGCCCCCTGCCTCATGGGTCTCCTGGTGCTCCACCGACCACAACTCCAACTCTATATATTCACGTTCGGGGAGAAAAAAATCAGAGAGAAGGATTCATCGCGTTTTACGATACGGAGCCGCCGCTAAGCCCTAATCTCTCTCGGGAGGGCTGATCTAGAGTCCGTTCGGGGCTCCGGAGAGGGGAATCCGTCGCCATCGTCATCATCAACCTTCCTCCATCACCAATTTCATGATGCTCACCGCCGTGCATGAGTAATTCCATCGTAGGCTTGCTGGACGGTGATGGGTTGGATGAGATTTACCATGTAATCGAGTTAGTTTTGTTAGGATTCTGAGATTGATGTTGCTATGACTTTGCTATGCTTAATGCTTGTCACTAGGGCCCGAGTGCCATGAGTTCAGATCTGAACCTATTATGTTTTAATGAATATATGTGAGTTCTTGATCCTATCTTGCAAGTCTATAGTCACCTATTATGTGTTATGATCCGGCAACCCCGAAGTGACAATAATCGGGACCACTCCCGGTGATGACCGTAGTTTGAGGAGTTCATGTATTCACTAAGTGCTAATGCTTTGGTCCGGTACTCTATTAAAAGGAGGCCTTAATATCCCTTAGTTTCCAATAGGACCCCGCTGCCACGGGAGGGTAGGACAAAAGATGTCATGCAAGTTCTTTTCCATAAGCACGTATGACTATATTCAGAATACATGCCTACATTACATTGATGAATTTGAGCTAGTTCTATGTCACCCTATGTTATAACTATTGCATGAGGAATCGCATCCGACATAATTTTCCATCACCGATCCAATGCCTACAAGCTTTTCACATATTGTTCTTTGCTTAGTTACTTTTCCGTTCCCACTGTTACAATTACTACAAAACTACTACTGTTACTTTTGCCACCGTTACCGTTACTTCCATACTACTTTGCTACTAAATACTTTGCTGTAGATATTAAGTTATCCAGGTGTGGTTGAATTGACAACTCAACTGCTAATACTTGAGAATATTCTTTGGCTCCCCTTGTGTCGAATCAATAAATTTGGGTTGAATACTCTACCCTCGAAATTTGTTGCGATCCCCTATACTTGTGGGTTATCAACAGACTTTAAGCATCGATACGAGTGATAAAATCTCATCATAGTCCATATCTTGAATTTGTCAAAAACCTTTTTCGACAAGTCGAGCTTTGTAGATAGTAACACTACTATCAGTGTCCGCCTTCCTCTTGAAGGTCCATTTATTCTCAATGGCTTTCCGATCATCGGGCAAGTCCACCAAAGTCCACACTTTGTTGTCATACATGGATTTTATCTCAGATTTCATGGCCTCAAGCCATCTGTCGGAATCTAGGCTCATCATCGCTTCCTCATAGTTCGTAGGTTCATCATGGTCTAGCCACATGACGTCTAGAACAGGATTACCGTACCTCTCTGGTGCGGATCGTAATCTGGTTGACCTACGAGGTTCAGTAGTAACTTGATCTGAAGTTTCATGATCATCATAATTAACTTCCTCACTAATTGGTGTAGGAATCATTGGAACTGATTTCATTGATGAGCTACTTTCCAATTCGAGAGAAGATACAATTACCTCATCAAGTTCTACTTTCCTCCAACTCACTTCTTTTGAGAGAAACTCCTTCTTTTGAAAGGATCCACTCTTAGTAACAAAGATCTTGCCTTCGGATCTGTGATAGATGGTGTACCCAACAGTTTCTTCTTGGTATCGTATGAAGACGCACTTCTCCTATTTGGGTTTGAGCTTATCAGGCCGAAGCTTTTTCACATAAGCATTGCAACCCCAAACTTTAAGAAACGACAGCTTAGGTTTCTTGCTAAACCACAGTTCATACGGTGTCGTTGTCGGTGTCAAAACCGGCGGATCTCGGGTAGGGGGTCCCGAACTGTGCGTCTAAGGTTGATGGTAACAGGAGACGGGGGACATGATGTTTTACCCAGGTTCGGGCCCTCTTGATGGAGGTAATACCCTACTTCCTGCTTGATTGATCTTGATGAATATGGGGATTACAAGAGTTGATCTACCACGAGATCGTAATGGCTAAACCCTAGATGTCTAGCCTGTATGATTGTGATTGTCTCTACGGACTAAACCCTCCGGTTTATATAGACACCGGAGGGGCATAGGTTTGTATAGAGTTGGTTTACAAAGGAAGGAATCTTCATATCCGAACGCCAATCTTGCCTTCCATGCAAAGGAGAGTCCCATCGGACACGGGAGAAAGACTTCTATCTTGTATCTTCATGGCCCATCAGTCCGGCCTACGTCACACAGGCCAGACGCCCGAGGGCCCCTTAATCTAGGACTCCCTCAGTAGCCCCCAAACCAGACTTCAATGACGATGTGTCCGGTGCGCTGATAGTCTTCGGCATTGCAAGGCAGGTTCTTCCCCCGAATACTTCAAGGCGTCTGATCCGAAGAGTTATGCTCGGCCTTCCATTTAATGTCGTACCCCTTGGCTTCTGCGCCTCCATTGCTTCGGCTTCCACGTGTCGAGCGAACATAAAAGGTCAGAGTATTTTTGCACGTAACACCCTCGCCATGTAAGAAAGGTGTATATTTAAGTGGATTGGATCTCAGATGCAATCTCACACCAGGCGGAAAATCCTTAGAGCTTGCTAGGAGAAACCATTCTAGCATGGCTAGTATTCCCAGTTCTTCCTCCTGCCCTCATGGCTCCGAAAAAGGCGATTGGGAGAAATGTTCAGTATCCCATGACTAGCTGAGTAAGCATCAAACGCAGGGATTCCTTCCCCCCGCGGATCTAGTCCCTGTCCAGGCAGGATTAACCACCTTTACAAGCGAAGCCCTGGCGGAAAATTTCCCAAATCCAACTAGGGGGGAGCGGGTGTGCTTCATATCCTTCTTAATAAGAGGCGTTGGGTTTCCAATCCACCCTTTCCTCCGAGGTCTGCTGGAGTACTACAGCCTCCAACTGCACAACCTCACTCCGGCCTCCATCCTGCATATCCCGGGTTTTGTCGCTCTCTGCGAGCTATTCCTGGGCTGCGAGGCCCACTTTGATTTATGGAGGAAACTTTTCTGCCTCGTCCCTCGTACCCAAAAGGGATCCGTATTCGAGGTGCGCGGCGCTGAGATATGGCGCATAGACGGGACTGGATACTTGTCCGTCACGCCGAAGAAGGCATCCAAAGAGTGGCCCTCGGAGTGGTTTTATATTGAAGATGTCGCTCTCCCCGACCCAGTCCGAATGGGCCTTCCCGAATTTTCCAGCGCTCCATTGAGGAAACGCCACAGCTGGCGTCCTTGGAGCCTTGAGGAGGAAGACAGCGCAGAATCCAACAAATAATGGGCAAGATTGTCGGTGTCAAAACCGGCGGATCTCGGGTAGGGGGTCCCGAACTGTGCGTCTAAGGCGGATGGTAACAGGAGGCGGGGACACAATGTTTACCTAGGTTCGGGCCCTCTCGATGGAGGTAATACCCTACTTCCTACTTGATTGATCTTGATGATATGATTATTACAAGAGTTGATCTACCACGAGATCGTAGAGGGTAAACCCTAGAAGCTAGCCTATGATTATGATTGTTGTTGTCCTACGGACTAAAACCCTCCGGTTTATATAGACACCGGAGGGGGCTAGGGTTACACAGAGTCGGTTACAAGGGAGGAGATGTACATATCCGAATTTCCAAGCTTGCCTTCCACGCAAAGGAGAGTCCCATCCAGACACGGGACGAAGTCTTCAATCTTATATCATCATAGTCCAACAGTCCGGCCAAAGTATATAGTCCAGCCGTCCGAGGACCCCCTAATCCAGGACTCCCTCAGTAGCCCCTGAACCAGGCTTCAATGACAATGAGTCCGGCGCACAGATTGTCTTCGGCATTGCAAGGCGGGTTCCTTCTCCGAATACTCCATAGAAGATTTTGAACACAAGTATCGTGTCCGGCTCTGCAAAACAAATTCCACATACCACCGTAGAGAGTATAATATTTCACAAATCTAATCTGCTGACAACTTTTCACAACATGACATCCTGCCGTGGTCTGGTTATTGCGAACCGTTTTCCCAGCCTGCCACTGCACGTGTTGCGAGGCGGTTTTCTTGGCACGTCTTGTCGAAGCAGAGATCGTGTTCCCCTTATCACGGGATTCTCATCAATACGGGTGTGGGTAACCCAATCGTGCCTGCTGGTATGACTCCTCAATTTTAGGCAAGTTCCAAACAGCTATGCGGAGGATGCTTGATATTCACCCTCTTTATAAAGGGGCCAAGGCCTATCCTTTTCTTCTCGCGCTCGATCCTTCCCTTCCCCCACCTCGAATTCCAACACCCAAGGCTCAGGCTAAGCATTTCCGACCTTCAATCATGTCCGGATCCAACCTTCAAGGCCGGTGGATGGCCTCCTCTGTCACAGAGGAGGACATCAAGAAGCTAAGAGAAGCCAGGTATTTGACCGCCAAAATCTCGCACAGGCTGCCTGCTCAAGGGCGGGTCATCCCCACTCCCGAACCCAACAAGAGTGTCATATTTGTTTCCCACTTCCTCCGAGGGCTAGACTTTAGTCTTGATCCCTTTGTAAGAGGGCTTATGTTCTATTACGGGCTCGATTTCCATGATCTGGCTCCGGATTCCATCCTTCACATCTCGTCGTTCATCGTCGTGTGTGAGGCCTTCCTCTGCATCACCCCACACTTCGGCTTATGGCTCAAGACCTTCAATGTGAAGCCGAAGATGGTCCATGGGCGACATGCAGAATGCGGAGGTGCCATAATAAGCAAAGGCTCCGATGCTCCATGGCCAAAGGGTTCCTTCCCGGAGATGTCCAACTTATGGCAGCGGGAGTGGTTTTACATCACGGCTCCCCGAAGTACTAAGTGGGTAGCTACCCCCGCCTTTCGTTCGGGCCCCCGCCACAACTGACGTGATGGGTCAACAAGGGGCTAGACTAGGGGCCGGTTAATGACGGGCCGATATTGCAGAGCCGCATCCGAGATCTCCTCAAGAGAGATGTCAGCCTTGTCAAGGTAATGCAAGTCATGCTAGTTCGTCGGGTCCTGCCATGCCAACGTCGACCTCTCCGTATGTGGGAGTTCAACCCGGAAGGACCGCGAACTATTCAGCAATTCTTCGGCGTGACGCTCGAAGAGATGTATGGATTATTCTTCGGATCACGAATAAAGTGTCCGGACACCATCGAGGATGCGGGTCTGAACTGCAATCGTCCAGATACCCATGTAAGTAATTCTGCGGCCGAACATGCTGTCTTTTCATTTGTCATGACATCATTCTGAAAAATCGCTCTTTACCAGGACTGGATAAGAAAGGCGAAGATGATTAGGTGCTCAGCCCCCCTTCCTGAAGGCTCACCGGATCCTGTACTAGCCAGGATGCTTGAGCTCGCACCTTATCAAGCGCCATCAGGGGAAGATAAAGGGAGGAATAAAGAAGCCGAAAGCGGGCCTCACCCATTACTCATCCAAGCCGGGGGAATTAGTGTCTCCGCGAAGGAGGATAACCGGAGAGAAGAATCTAAAATTCCCTCTCCCCAAGGAAGGAAGAGGACCGCCTCTGAAGACTTGGAAATGAGGGTTTCCAAACGAGGGAAGAAACCTTTGCCAGGGGGCCCTGCCCCGGAGGGCATCCTTACCGCACAGTGCCCGCAAGTGGATCAGCCCTCCACCAGCTGTAAGTGAACAAGAGTACTAAATATATCCTACTTCATCTCTGAGGACAATAACCGAGACATATGTCTTGTAGTTCGGATCATAGCCCTTCTCAACAGAGTTCGTCTTTGGGGGATCTTCTTCCGGAGATGATGGAGAGCGAAACGCCTCCCCCTGTCTCCCCGCCTCATGAGGCGGACGACCCTAAGGTCTCGTCACGGAGGATTTCTCCTGATCCGCCAAGGCTAGAAGGTAACCTTCCGGCCACCGGAAGTCTGGAGTATTCGGCTCCTAAGGAGAGCCACAAAAAGAGTCCAAGACTGTCCGGTGCACGACCGGATGCACTGATGAGTCTTTTGGAGCAAGTGGCTCTCTCAGAGGCGCATCATACTTTAATGGGTACGGTGGTTGAGAGGATTTCATCTGCCAAAAGTGGGTTGCATGAAGCTTTTATGAGCCTGCTAAGAGGCTTTGAGGTACACAAAGTAATATATATATTTTTTTGACGGTACCGCACATGCTAGGTGTGCCCTATACAGATAGTAGCCCCTAAGACTCTGGCTGCTGTCCAAAGGTAGCAAACAGAGAATCGTAGTCCCAGGTGATGATCATGCTACTTTCTTGTGCAGGCGGCTGATGGTCCGGTGGCTGGCCGGACTGGTGAGTTTGCCGAACTGAGGCGGCAACTTGATGCGGCAGATGCCGACATCGTTCTTGTAAACAAGCGGCTTGAAAAGGCACAGGGTATGTATTCTCCGGTGGTTAACAGATATTAAGAGGAGCATGATGCTAGTATCTATAATATGCTGTGACTGCAGATGGAGCTGCCGCCGTGGAGACCCTTTGGGCAGAGCTTGCCCGAGCCAAGGAACAAGCCAGTAGAAGTGATGCGGCCGCCCTAAAGGCGGTTGAAGAGTTAAGAGCCGAACAGGCTGCTCATCGCCAGAGCGAAGATAAAATAGCCAAGATGACTATTGAGCTGAAGGATGCCGCCGACCGGTATGAGCTTCTTGAAAAGGAAAGCCAAGCGAAAATGGCGGACCTGAAGAAAGCCATGGTAGCAGCCAAGGAAACCCGCTCTAAAATCACGGCTGGGAAGCCCTTTTTGTTGCGGACGAAGTTCGGAGATCCGAAGTATGCCCTTCTGGATCAATTATGGAGTGCTGCAGACGCGTACTTGGACTTGGCAACGAGTGCTGCTGATGCGACTGAGTTTTTCAAAGATCAAAAAGATCACGAAGTGGAAAAGTTGTTCTGGTCGCAGTTCAGTGCTCCAACCCGTCTGCTGCTGTTAAATGAGCAAATAGCCGAGTGGGCTGAGCTCCATAGGTTGTTCAGGCTTGCCATGAGGTCTGTGGTGGATCATCTTTGGCTGGAAGGACCAAGGCCGATAGTTATTTTGGTTTAGTGCAACGATTCCTTGGTGCTGTGCCGCATATCGATGCTGTAAAGAGGTCGGCGTGCATAGAGGGTGCGCGGATGGTTCTTGCCCGTGTTAAGGCATACTGGGCAGAGATGGAGGCCACCGCTATTGCAACCCAGGGTCCGGCCGTACGCCAGGTCTCGGCCGAGCACTATTTTGGAGAAGTCCTAGAAAGCGCTCGTTTAATAGAGGCTCAGTGCTCGAAGAGTATCATGTTCGAGTGACATGTATCCCAATTGTAAAAACGATTCTATTTGGATTATAAAGGCTGTGTTTATACTTTTGCCTGAAAGTATTATGATGCCTCCTGTGCGGCCGTTTGTGTATGTATATAACCTGAAAGTTTGCAGTCGTCGGCTTTAGCCCCCACGCATATAATGCGGGGGTGTTCGGAAAAGCGCGTATTCACACTTGATCCAATGTCTTGGTCCATTAAGGAGGTGATAGTGCGGCGAACAAGGCAATCGGACTATATTGATTTAACACGTTCACTTAGCCATAGGAGTTTGACGGTGGGGCTACTATATAGCCCCTGGTACTTCCGCGCTTATCAGAATACGGTGCGCGTACATACATGACCAGAAAACCGGTCCTTCGTTAATGCGGAGGAATCGCGAAGATTCCGTTGAGTCCTTTTGTGGTTGACCAGTCTCGCGCTTTATCATGACAGTCAGTTTTCGGCTTTCTCTACTGAGGTGCTCATCTAGATGAACCAGGGCACAATCGCAGCTGTTCTCTCGGTGCCACCTTAGCCGATAGCGCGGAACATAAGGTAGCAAAACACGGGAGCCGGGCAAACCCAACTATTGACAAAAGGCATGATTCGGAGCTGATGCATATAAGGCCAAACTCGCGACGCCGAACACTCCCTAAGGTATTTGGACTTTACCACATATACCGGGCTGAGTAACGCCCTTGATAATGAACCCTGAATTTCCAGGTACGTGCATTAGTCTGCCGTGGCGAAATCCCAATAACGCCAGCATCCCTCTCGGTTGTGTTGAGTATCCGGAGGGTCTGAAGCAACAAGTGACAGTAAGAAAGGTTTACACAGGGTCTTAATCTAAAAAGAAACCTTTGAGCAGGGCCCTGCTGCACGTCTGCGCCTGTGTCTCCATTGTGCCGTATCCTGGAAGGGTGTAGCATGATTATCATCTATAAAAGAGAAAAACTCATGTGAAAGTCTTCGTGCGAAAAATTGATTATGCTTAATAAACCATTAAAATTCAATCTAAATAAGATCAAGTCGAACTGTAGTTCTTTTTACATGCGGGAAGCCCCTAGCACCACCTATGGGGGTATATCCATCGACCCAATCTTGGGTTTATCTGAGCTATTACAGTCAGTGGTGCGCCGGACTCGTCTAGCCGTGGTGCTAGACCCAATAATTGACGGATACCATCTCACCCGAGTCCTTATGGACGGCGGCAGTAGTCTTAATCTGATATATCAGGACACAATCTGCAAAATGGGGATAGACCCGACAAGAATTAGCCAAAGCAATACTACCTTTAAAGGAGTAATACCAGGCCCAGAGGCCCGCTGCACGGTCTCTCTAGTACTAGAGGTTGTATTCGGTTCTCCCGACAACTTACGAAGTGAAAAGTTAACCTTCGACATCGCTTCATTCCGAAGCGGCTATCAAGCACTACTCGGAAGAACGGCCTTCGCTCGTTTTAACGCAGTACCGCATTACGCTTATCTTAAGCTTAAGATGCCCGGTCCACGTGGCATCATCATAGTTAGCGGAAACATAGAGTGTTCCTTACGTGCGGAAGAATGTGTGGCGGCTTTAGCAGCCGAACACTGAGCGGCCTCTCCAACTAGAATAAATGATCGGTCGTCAAGACCGCGGACACGGCTAGACGAGTCCGGCGCACCACTGGCTGTAACAGCTCAGATAAACCCGAGATTGGGTCGATGGATATACCCCCATAGGTGCTGCTAGGGGCTTCTCGCATGTAAAAAGAACTACAGTTCGGCTTGACCTTATTTAGATTGAATTTTAATGGTTTATTAAGAATAATCAATTTTTCGCACGAAGACTTTCACCTGAGTTTTTCTCTTTTACAGATGATAATCATGCTACACCCTTCCAGGATACGGCACAATGGAGACACAGGCGCAGACATGCAGCAGGGCCCCGCTCAAAGGTTTCTTTTTAGATTAAGACCCTGTGTAAACCTTTCTTACTGTCTCTTGTTGCTTCACACCCTCCGGATACTCAACACAACTGAGAGGGATGTTGGCGTTATTGGCATTTCGCCACGTTAGACTAATGCACATACCTGGAAATTCAGGGTTCACTATCAAAGGCATTACTCAGCCCGATATATGTGGTAAAGTCCGAATACCTTAGGGGGTGTTCGGCATCGCGAGTTTGGCCTTATATGCATCAGCTCTGAATCATGTCTTTGGTCAATAGTTGGGTTTTCCCGGCTCCCGTGTTTTGCTACCTTACCGCGCTATCGGCTCAGGTGGCACCGGGAGAACTGCTGCGATTGTGCCCTGGTTCATCTGGATGAGCACCTCAGTGGAGAAAGCCGAAAACTGACTGTCATGATAAAGCGCGAGAGTGGTCAACCACTCGAGGACTCAACGGAATCTTCGCGATTCCTCCGCAATAACGAAGGACTGGTTTTCCGGTCATGTATGTACGCGCACCGTATTTGGATAAGCGCGGAAGTACCAGGGGCTATATAGTAGCCCCACCGTCAAACTCCTATGGCTAAGTGAAAGTGTTAAAGCACTATAGTCCGATTGCCTTGTTCGCCGCGCTATCACCTCCTTAATGGACCAAGACGTTGGATCAAGTGTGAATACGCGCTTTTCCGAACGCCCCCGCATTATATGCGTGGGGGATGAAGCCGACGACTGCAAACTTTCAGGTTATATACATACATAAATGGCCGCATAGGAGGCATAATAATACTTTCAGGCAAAAGTATAAACACAGCCTTTATAATCCAAATAGCATCGTTTTTACAATTGGGATACATGTCACTCAAACATGATACTCTTCGAGCACTGAGCCTCTATTAAACGAGCGCCGTCTAGGACTTCTCCAAAATAGTGCTCGACCGAGACCTGGCCTATGGCCGGACCCCGGGTTGCAATAGCGGTGGCCTCCATCTCTGCCCAGTATGTCTTAACACGGGCAAGAGCCATCCGTGCACCCTCTATGCACGCCGACCTCTTTACAGCGTCGATATGTGGCACAGCACCAAGGAATCGTTGCACTAAACCAAAATAACTATTCGGCCTTGGTCCTTCCGGCCAAAAAGATGATCCACCACAGACCTCATGGCAAGCCCGGACAACCTATGGAGCTCAACCCACTCGGCCATTTGCTCATTTAACAGCAGCGGACACGTTGGAGCACTAAACTGCGACCAGAACAACTTTTCCACTTCGTGATCTTTTTTATCTTTGAAAAACTCAGTCGCATCAGCAGCACTCGTTGCCAAGTCCAAGTACGCGTCTGCAGCACTCAATAATTGATCCAGAAGGTCATACTTCGGATCTTCGAACTTCGTCCGCAACAAAAAGGGCTTCCCAGCCGTGATTTTAGAGCGGGTTTCCTTGGCTGCTACCATGGCTTTCTTCAGGTCCGCCATTTTCGCTTGGCTTTCCTTTTCAAGAAGCTCATACCGGTCGGCGGCATCCTTCAGCTCAATAGTCATCTTGGCTATTTTATCTTCGCTCTGGCGATGAGCAGCCTGTTCGGCTCTTAACTCTTCAACCGCCTTTAGGGCGGCCGCATCACTTCTACTGGCTTGTTCCTTGGCTCGGGCAAGCTCCGCCCGAAGGGTCTCCACGGCGGCAGCTCCATCTGCAGTCACAGCATATTATAGATACTAGCATCATGCTCCTCTTAATATCTGTTAACCACCAGAGAATACATACCCTGTGCCTCATCAAGCCGCTTGTTTACAAGAACGATGTCGGCATCTGCCGCATCAAGTTGCCGCCTCAGTTCAGCAAACTCACCAGTCCGGCCAGCCACCGGACCATCAGCCGCCTGCACATGAAAGTAGCATGATCATCACCTGGTACTATGATTCTCTGTTTGCTGCCTTTGGAAAGCAACCAGAGTCTCAGGGGCTACTATCTGTATAGGGCACACCTAGCATGTGCGGTACCGTCAAAATATATATATATATTACTTTGTGTACCTCAAAGCCTCTTAGCAGGCTCATAAAAGCTTCATGCAACCCACTTTTGGCAGATGAAATCCTCTCAACCACCGTACCCATTAAAGTACGATGCGCCTCTGAGAGAGCCGCTTGCTCTAGAAGACTCATCAATGCATCCGGTCGTGCACCGGACAGTCTTGGACTCTTTTTGTGGCTCTCCTTAGGAGTCGAATACTCCGGACTTCCGGTGGCCGAAGGGTTACCTTCTGGCCTTGGCGGATCAGGAGAAATCCTCCGTGACGAGACCTCAGGGTCGTCCGCCTCATGAGGCGGGGACACAGGGGGAGGCGTTTCGCTCTCCATCATCTCCGGAAGAAGATCCCCCAAAGACGAACTCTGTTGAGAAGGGCTACGATCCGAACTACAAGACATATGTCTCGGTTATTGTCCTCAGAGATGAAGCAGGATATATTTAGTACTCTTGTTCACTTACAGCTCGGTGGAGGGCTGATCCCCTTGCGGGCACTGTGCGGTAAGGATGCCCTCCGGGGCAGGGCCCCCTGGCGAAGGTTTCTTCCCTCGTTTGGAAACCCTTGTTTCCAAGTCTTCAGAGGCGGTCCTCTTCCTTCCTTGGGGAGAGGGAATTTTAGATTCTTCTCCCCCGTTATCCTCCTTCGCGGAGACACTAATTCCCCAGTTTTGGATGAGTAATGAGCGAGGTCCGCTTTCGGCTTCTTTATTCCTCCCTTTATCTTCCCCTGATGGCGCTTGATAAGGTGCGAGCTCAAGCATCCTGGCTAGTACAGGATCCGGTGAGCCTTTGGGAAGGGGGGCTAAACACCTGATCATCTTCGCCTTTCTTATCCAGTCCTGGTCAAAGAGCGATTTTTCAGAACGATGTCATGACAAATTAAAAGACAGTGTGTTCGGCCGCAGGATTACTTACATGGGTATCTGGACGATTGCAGTTCAGACCCGCATCCTCGGTGGTGTCCGGACACTTTATTCGTGATCCGAAGAACAATCCATACATCTCTTCGAGCGTCACTTCAAAGAATTGCTGAATAGTTCGCGGTCCTTCCGGGTTGAACTCCCACATACGGAGAGGTCGACATTGGCATGGCAGGACCCGACGAACTAGCATGACTTGCATTACCTTGACATGGTTGACATCTCTCTTGAGGAGATCTCGGATGCAGCTCTGCAATGTCGACACGTCATTAACTGGCCCCCAATCCAGCCCCTTGTTGACCCATGACGCCAGTTGTGGTGGGGGGCCCGAACGGAAGGCGGGGGCAGCTACCCACTTAGTACTTCGAGGAGCCGTGATGTAAAACCACTCTCGCTGCCATAAGTTGGACATCTCCGGGAAGGAACCCTTTGGCCATGGAGCATCGGCGCCTTTGCTTATTATGGCACCTCCGCATTCTGCGTGTCACCCATCGATCATCTTCGGCTTCACATTGAAGGTCTTGAGCCATAAGCCGAAGTGTGGGATGATGCGGAGGAAGGCCTCACACACGACGATGAACGATGAGATGTGAAGGATGGAATCCGGAGCCAGATCATGGAAATCGAGCCCGTAATAGAACATAAGCCCTCTAACAAATGGATCAAGACTAAAGCCTAGCCCTCGGAGGAAGTGGGAAACAAATACGACACTCTCGTTGGGTTCGGGAGTGGGGATGACCTGCCCTTGAGCAGGCAGCCTGTGCGAGATTTCGGCGGTCAGATACCTGGCTTCTCTTAGCTTCCTGATGTCCTCCTCTGTGACAGAGGAGGCCATCTACCGGCCTTGAAGGTTGGATCCGGACATGATTGAAGGTCTGAAGCGCTTAGCCTGAGCCTTGGGTGTTGGAATTCGAGGTGGGGGAAGGGAAGGATCGAGCGCGAGAGGAAAAGGACAGGCCTTGGCCCCTTTATAAAGAGGGTGAATATCAAGCGTCCTCCGCGTGGCCGTTTGGAACTTGCCTAAAATCGAGGAGTCATACCAGCAAGCACGATTGGGTTACCCAAACCCGTATTGATGAGAATCCCGTGATAAGGGGAACACGGTCTCTGCTTCGACAAGACGTGCCAAGAAAACCGCCTCGCAACACATGAAGTGGCAGGCTGGGAAAATGGTTCGCAATAACCGGACCACGGCAGGATGTCACGTTGTGAAAAGTTGTCAGCAAATTAGATTTGTGAAATATTATACTCTCTACGGTGGTATGTGGAATTTGTTTGGTAGAGCCGGACACGATCCTTGTGTTCAAAATCTTCTATGGAGTATTCGGAGGAGGAACCCGCCTTGCAATGCCGAAGACAATCTGTGCGTTGGACTCATCGTCATTGAAGCCTGGTTCAGGGCCTACTGAGGGAGTCCTGGATTAGGGGCCCTCGGACGGCCGAACTATATACTTTGGCCGGACTGTTGGACTATGAAGATACAAGATTGAAGACTTCGTCCCATGTCCGGATGGGACTCTCCTTTGCATGGAAGGCAAGCTTGGAAATTCGGATATGTAGATCTCCTCCCTTGTAACCGACTCTGTGTAACCCTAGCCCCCTCCGGTGTCTATATAAACCGGAGGGTTTTAGTCCGTAGGACAACAACAATCATAATCATAGGCTAGCTTCTAGGGTTTAGCCTCTACGATCTTGTGGTAGATCAACTCTTATAATACTCATATCATCAAGATCAATCAAGCAGGAAGTAGGGTATTACCTCCATCGAGAGGGACCAAACCTGGGTAAACATTGTGTCCCCCGCCTCCTGTTACCATCCACCTTAGACGCACAGTTCGGGACCCCCTACCCGAGATCCGCCGGTTTTGACACCGACAGTCACGGTTGGCGCCCATGCGAGCAAGGACATCCGCCGCTTGATTACTTTCTCGAGCTACATGATGAAACTCGAGTCCCTCGAACCGAGCTGATATTTAGAGTATGGCGTTACGATAGGCCACCATCTTCGGATCTTTGGTGTCGAAGTCTCCATTTATTTGGGATATTGCGAGAGTTGAATCCCCGCGCACCTCCAGACGTTGAATGCCCATGGAGGCAGCCATCTGGAGACCGTGCAATAAGGTCTCGTATTCGGCTGCATTGTTGGAGTCTGTGTATAATATTTGGAGTATGTACTGGACTGTGTTTCCAGTGGGGACGTTAAGACGACGCCCGCTCCTAAGCCAGCCAGCGTTTTAGAGCCGTCGAAGTGCATGACCCAGTTGGAATATGTACCGTACTCTTTAGGGAGTTCGGCCTCTGTCAATTCGGCGATGAAGTCGGCCAATACTTGGGATTTAATGGCTCGGCATGGTTTGTATGTTATCTCGAATGGCAGGAGCTCGATGGCCCACTTGGCAATCTGGCCCATAGCGTCGCGGTTTTTTATTATGTCATTGAGTGGTACTTCGGAAGCCACCGTGATCGAGCACTCTTGGAAGTAGTGTCGTTGCTTCCGGGATGCCATGAAGACCGCATATGCTATATTTTGGTAATGAGGGTACCGGGATTTGCATGGTGTGAGGACAGTGGATACGTAGTATACCGGTTTCTGAAGTGGGAATTTGTGTCCGTCCTCCTCTCGCTCAACGACGAGCACCGCGCTCACCACCAGGTGTGTTACAGAGATGTATAATAACATCGGTTCATCGACGTTCGGCGCGGCCAGGATTGGGTTGCTCGCTAAAAGAGCCTTTATTTCTTCCAGTCCGGTCATTGCCGCATCCGTCCACTCGAAGTGGTCGGTGCGTCGGAGGAGGCGATAAAGTGGCAATGCTTTTTCTCCTACTCTAGAGATAAATCGGCTTAAAGCTGCCACGCATCCGGCTAGTTTTTGGACCTGTTTAAGGTCTGTTGGTGTAGCCAATTGTGACAAAGCTCGGATTTTGGCTGGATTTGCCTCAATTCCTCTATTGGAAACGATGAAGCCCATTAGTTTTCTAGCGGGAACACCGGAAACACACTTTTCCGGATTGAGCTTGATGTCATATGTACGGAGGTTGTCAAATGTGAGACGCAGGTTGTCTATTAATGATTCGACATGCCTAGTCTTGATGACGACGTCATCCACATATGCTTCAACTGTCTTGCCGATTTGTTTTCCAGGCATGTTTGAATCATGCGTTGGTAGGTGGCACCGGCGTTTTTAAGCCCAAAGGGCATAGTGTTGAAGCAGAAAGGTCTGTATGGGGTAATGAATGCCGTTGTGGCTTGATCGGACTCTTTCATTTTGATTTGATGGTATCCGGAGTATGCGTCGAGGAAACAGAGTGAGTCGTGTCCTGCAGTAGCATCAATAATCTGGTCGATCCGGGGGAGGGGGAAGGGATCCTTAGGGTAGGCCTTATTGAGGTCTTTGAAATCGACGCACAGGCGCAGGATTTATCCTTCTCTGGGACCATCACCAGGTTTTCTAGCCAAGTTAACTTGGCTAGCTCCTCCCCCATAGCTTGTCGTTTGGGTTCAGAAAAGCGCCGAAGTGTTTGCTTGACCGGCTTATATCCCTTCAATATATTGAGGCTGTGTTCGGCCAACCTGCGTGGGATTCCTGGCATATCAGAAGGGTGCCAGACGAATATGTCCCAGTTCTCGCGCAGGAACGCGGGAATGCTCGTAGTGCGGCGTCAACCGTTTGGTCCAGCTGTGCCCCGATGGAAGCTGTCTTCTTGGGGTCCGTCGGGTGGACTTGAAATTTGACTATTTCGTCTGCTTGTTTGAAGGAGGTGTATTTGGGCCGCTTGTCAAGGATTACGTCATCCCTATCCACCGTGGAGCGTAGTGTAGTTAACTCTTCAGCCGCGAGGGCCTCGGATAGTGCCTCGAGGGCCAGGGATGCGGTTTTGTTTTTGGCGCAGAGAGCTATGTCTGGATCACTGACGAGAGTGATAATACCGTTGGGCCCGAGCATCTTGAGTTTCATATACCCGTAATGAGGTATAGCTTGAAAGCATGTGAATGCATCTCGCCCCAATAGGGCGTGATATCCATTGTTGAAAGGGGCCACTTGGAAGGTTATCTCTTCGTACCGATAGTTCTCCAGCGTGCCGAATACAACGTCGAGTGTAATTTTCCCCGCCCATCACACCTCCCGGCTGGGAGTGATTCCTCTGGAGGTCGTATTACTTTGCTCGATGCGGCTCCTGTCTATTTCCATTTTATTGAGTGTGTCCTCGTAGATGAGGTTCAGTCCACTGCGGCCGTCCATGAGCACTTCAGTGAGCCGAAAGCCATCCACAGTTGGATTGAGGACCAAGGCGGATGGTGCCCGGACTGACCGGAATTTTGGTTCGTCACTGGCATTGCAAGTTATGGCCGCGTCATTCCAGGGTTTATTGTTGCGACTTGGCAGACTTCGGCGAGGTCGCGGAGTGCCCTCTTGCGCCGATTGTTTGAAGTGAAAGTCTCGAAGACCGTCAATACTCTGAGGTCGTCGTCTTCCGGGGGGCATTGCTCCGAGGTGTTTTTGGTGAGGATATCCTCGCCGCTCTTGGCCACTTGTCGGAGTATCCAACATGCTCTAAGGCTATGGGTTGGTACGGTATCCGGTGCCGTGTGTATTTTGCATGGCCTATCAAGCCATCCCTCAAGAACGGTTCTGCGTCCTGTAATGGGCTTAGTTTTCTTCACTATGGGGTCGGGTGCCCCGCGAGGGTGCATCCTTTTTGCTTGCCCGAGGGGTTGAGTGGAGACCGGTGGTACCCAGTGAGCTGTCTGAGTTTTCCAGGCGCTTTCCATTGCACAGTACTTCTGTACTATGGTTGCCAAGTCAGCGAAGTGTAATACGCGACGGCGGTTGATGGCGTTGAGGATTCCTTCGTCCGTGCAATTATTGCAGAATACTGAAATCGCGTCCTCGTCACGGCAATCTTTAAACTTGTCTTTGACAAGGAGGAATCTGGCCCAAAAGTGATGGCCTGTTTCCTGAGACTGCTGTCGTATGTACATGAGGTCGCATATATCCGGAGGGCCGGAATTGCTTGGCGAATATTGCTTGTGGTGGGTGGGTGGCTTTAAATCCGATCCCTGACCTAGTTTGGAGTCCGGAGTTTGAAAAACTTCCGAGCTTATTAGTTCGGGCTCGGGGATGTTAAATGATTTTCCAGGCTCGACGCCCGACTCTAGGTTTGGAGGACCGGGAGTGTCGTCCCGCAGATAGGTATCCGGCTCTTTGAGCTCGAAAATCGGAACATAGCTCGTCCTCAACATAGGGGAAGAGTTGTTCTTTTGCTCCTCTACGACCGCTATGTGGTGGGTGATCGGCGGAGATTTGATTTCTCTTTGCTCGGGTTTAAGCCCAATCTGATCGTAGTCTGTAGCGACCCCCATGGCGGCGACACGATCCAGGAGTTCGTTTAAAGACGACAACTCCGCCGGATCCATCCGTTTGGAGTATTCAGACTCAACACGGAGACGATTTTCGATGACCTAAGAAGTCATCATCATCGGCTTGACGGCCGAACGGGCGGTCATGGTAAAGCCGCCCAGCTGGAGGGTTTGGCCTGAGGCCAGGGCTCCTCCGGAGGTGATACTATCCTTGATGACAAGGCGCACCATCAATCCTGTCTTCGACGTCACAGCAAAACTCTCAATGAAAGCACCAATGTTGGTGTCAAAACCGGCCTCGGGTAGGGGGTCGCGAACTGTGCGTCTAAGGTTTATGGTAATAGGAGACGGGTGACATGATGTTTTACCCAGGTTCGGGCCCTCTTGATGGAGGTAATACCCTACTTCCTGCTTGATTGATCTTGATGAATATGGGGATTACAAGAGTTGATCTACCACGAGATCATAATGGCTAAACCCTAGATGTCTAGCCTATATGATTGTGATTGTCTCTACGGACTAAACCCTCCGGTTTATATAGACACCGGAGGGGCATAGGTTTGTACAGAGTCGGTTTACAAAGGAAGGAATCTTCATATCCGAAAGCCAATCTTGCCTTCCACGCAAAGGAGAGTCCCATCCGGACACGGGAGAAAGTCTTCTATCTTGTATCTTCGTGGCCCATCAGTCCGGGCTATGTCACACAGGCTAGACACCCGAGGGCCCCTTAATCCAGGACTCCCTCAGTCGTCTCAACGGATTTTTAGACGGTGCCTATGTAATGTGAATGCAGCTGTCTCTAATGCATAACCCCAAAACGATAGTGGTAAATCGGTAAGAGACATCATAGATCACACCATATCTAATAAAGTACGGCTACGACGTCCGGACACACCATTACGCTGTGGTGTTCCAGGTGGCATGAGTTGTGAAACTATTCCACATTGTTTCAAATGAAGGCCAAACTCGTAACTCAAATATTCGCCTCTGCGATCAGATCATAGAGACTTTATTTTCTTGATATGATGAGTCTAAACTTCACTCTGAAATTGGTTAAACTTTTCAAATGTTTCAGACTTGTGTTTCATTAAGTAGATATACCCATATCTGCTCAAATCATTTGTGAAGGTCAGAAAATAACGATACCCACCTCGAGCCTCAACACTCATCGGACCGCATACATCGGTATGTATTATTTCCAATAAGTCATTGGCTCACTCCATTGTTCCGGAGAACGGAGTCTTAGTCATCTTGCCCATGAGGCATGGTTCGCAAGCATCAAGTGATTCCAAAAGCCCACCAGCATGGAGTTTCTTCATGCGCTTTACACCAATATGACCTAAACGGCAGTGCCACAAATAAGTTGCACTATCATTATTAAACTTATATCTTTTGGCATCAATATTATGTGTATCACTGTGATCGAGATTCAGTAAACCATTTACATTGGATGTAAGACCATAGAAGGTTTTATTCATGTAAATAGAACAACAATTATTCTCTGACTTAAATGAATAACCGTATCGCAATAAACATGATCCAATCATATTAATGCTCAACGCAAACACCAAATACCATTTATTTAGTTCCAATACTAATCCCGAAGGAAAAAGGGATTCTGCGATGGTGATCTTATCAACCTTGGAATCACTTCCAACACACATCATCACATCGCCCTTAACTTGTCTCTGTTTATTTTGTAACTCTCGTTTCGAGTTACTACTCTTAGCAACTGAACCAGTATCAAATACTGAGGGGCTGCTATAAACACTAGTAAAGTACAGATCAATAACATGTATATCAAATATACCTTTGTTCACTTTGCCATCCTTCTTATCTGCCAAGTATCTAGGGCATTTCCACTTCTAGTGACCATTTCCTTTGCAGTAGAAGCACTCAGTTTCAGGCTTGGGTCTAGCTTTGGGCTTCTTCATTGGAGTGGCAACTTGCTTGCCATTCTTCTTGAGGTTCCCTTTCTTTCCCTTGCCCTTTAACTTGAAACTAGTGGTCTTGTCAACCATCAACACTTGATGCTTTTCTTGATTTCTACCTTCGCCGATTTCAGCATAGCGAAGAGCTCGGGGAATCTTTTTCGTCATCCCTTGCATATTATAGTTCATCAAGAAGTTCTAGTAACTTGGTGGTAGTGACTAGAGAACTTTGTCAATCACTATATTATCTAGAAGATTAACTCCCACTTGATTCAAGCGATTGTAGTACTCAGACATTCTAAGCACATGCTCACTGGTTGAGCTATTCTCCTCCATCTTGTAGGCAAAGTACTTGTCAGAGATCTCATACCTCTCGACTTGGGCATGAGTCTGAAATACTAATTTCAACTCTTGGAACATCTCATATGCTCCATGCCGTTTCAAAACATTTTTGAAGTCCCGGTTCTAAGCCGTAAAGCATGGTGCACTAAACTATCAAGTAGTCATCATACCGAGCTTGTCAAACGTTCATAACGTCTGCATCTGCTCCTGCAATAGTTCTGTCACCTAGCGGTGCATCAAGGACATAATTCTTCTATGCAGCAATGAGGATAATCCCCAGATCACAGACCTAGTCCGCATCATTGCTACTATCAAGTTTCAACTTAGTTTTCTCTAGGAACATATCATAAATAATACGGGGAAGCTATCTCGAGCAATTGATCTACAACATAGATATGAAAATACTATTAGGACTAAGTTCATGATAAATTTAATTTCAATTAATCATATTACTTAAGAACTCCCACTTAGATAGACATCCCTCTAGTCATCTAAATGATCACGTGATCCCAATCAACTAAACCATGTCCGATCATCACGTGAGATGGAGTAGATTTCAATGGTGAACATCACTATGTTGATAATATGTATTATATGATTCACACTCGACCTTTTGGTCTCAGTGTTCCGAGGCCATATCTGCATATGCTAGGCTCGTCAAGTTTAACCCGAGTATTCTGCGTGTGCAAAACTGGCTTGCACCCATTGTATGTGAACGTAGAGCTTATCACTCCCGATCATCACGTGGTGTCTCGGCACGACGAACTGTAGCAACGGTGCATACTCAGGGAGAACACTTATACCTTGAAATTTAGTGTCAGATCATCTTATAATGCTACCGCCGTACTAAGCAAAATAAGATGCATATAAAGGATAAACATCACATGCAATCAATACAAGTGATATGATATGGCTATCATCATCTTGTACCTTTGATCTCCATCTCCAAAGCACCGTCATGATCACCATCGTCACCGGCTTGACAGCATGATCTCCATCGTAGCATCGTTGTCGTCTCACCAACTATTGCTTCTACGACAATCGCTACTGCTTAGTGATAAAGTAAAGCAATTACATGGCGGTTGCATTTCATACAATAAAGCGACAACCATATGGCTCCTGCCAGTTGCCGATAACTGTTACAAAACATGATCATCTCATACAACAATTTATATATCATCACGTCTTGACCATATCACATCACAGCAAGCCCTGCAAAATCAAGTTAGACGTCCTCTACTTTGTTGTTGCGAGTTTTACGTGGCTGCTACGGCTTCTAGCAAGAACCGTTCTTACCTACACATCAAAACCACAACCATTTTTCGTCAAGTATGATGTTTTAACCTTCAACAAGGACCGGGCATAGTCAAACTCGATTCAACTAAAGTTGGAGAAACAGACACCCACTGGCCACCTATGTGCAAAGAGCGGCAGTAGAACCAGTCACATGAACGCGGTCATGTAATATCAGTCTGGGCCGCTTCATGCAACAATACCGCCGAATCAAAGTATGACATGGTGGTAAGCAGTATGACTATTACCGCCCACAACTCTTTGTGTTCTACTCGTGCATATAACATCTACGCATAGACCTGGCTCGGATGCCACTATTGGGGAACGTAGTATTTCAAAAATTTCCTACGATTACGCAAGATCTATCTAGGAGAAGCATAGCAACGAGCGGGGACAGTGTGTCCATGTACCCTCGTAGACCGAAAGCAGAAGCGTTTAGTAACGTGGTTGATGTAGTCGAACATCTTCGCGATCCAACCGATCCAAGTACCACACGTACGGCACCTCCGCGATCTACACACGTTCAGCTCGGTGACGTCCCTCGAACTCTTGATCTAGTTGAGGCCGAGGGAGAGTTTTGTCAGCACAATGGCGTGGTGACGGTGATGATGAACTTACCGGTGCAGGGCTTCGCCTAAGCACTACGACGATATGACCGAGGTGTGTAACTGCGGAGGAGGGCACCGCACACGGCTAAAAGATCAACTTGTGTGTCTTTGGGGTGCCCCGCTCCCCCGTATATAAAGCAGGGGAGGAGGAGGAGGGCCGTCCACAAGGGCCGCGCCCAAGGGGGGGATTCCTACTCCTAGTAGGAGTAGGATTCCCCCTTTCCTAGTCCAAGTAGGAGAAGGAAGGAGAGGAAGAAGAGAAGGAAATAGGGGCCGTCCCCTAGCCCTAGTCCAATTCGGTTTGGCCTAGGGGGCGCACGCCACACCTTGGCCTGCCTCCTCTCTTCCACCACTAGGCCCAATAACTTCTCGGGGGGGTTCCGGTAACCCCCGGTACTCTGAAACTTATCCGAAATGACCCGAACCATTCCGGTGTCCGAATGTAGCCTTCCAATATATGAATCTTTATGTCTCGACCATTTCGAGACTCCTTGTCATGTTCGTGATCTCATCCGGGACTCCGAACAACCTTCGGTACATCAAATCACATAAACTCACAATACCAATCCTCATCGAACGTTAAGCGTGTGGACCCTACGGGTTCGAGAACTATGTAGACATGACCGAGACACCTCTACGGTCAATAACCAATAGCGGAACCTGGATGCTCATATTATCTCCTACATATTCTACGAAGATCTTTATCGGTCAAACTGCATAACAACATATGTTATTCCCTTTGTCATCGGTATGTTACTTGCCCGAGATTCGATCGTCGGTATCATCATACCTAGTTCAATCTCGTTATATCGGCCAGTCTCTTTACTCGTTCCCTAAAGCATCATCCCGCAACTAAGTCATTAGTAACATTGCTTGCAAGGCTTATAGTGATGAGCACTACCGAGTGGGCCCAGAGATACCTCTCCGATACATGGAGTGACAATTCCTAATCTTGATCTATGTCAACCCAACAAACACCTTCGGGGACACCTGTAGAGCATCTTTATAATCACCCAATTACGTTGTGACGTTTGATAGCACACAAGGAGTTCCTCTGGTACTCGGGAGTTGCATAATCTCATAGTAAGAGGAATATGTATAAGTCATGAAGAAAGCAATAGCAATAAAACTTAATGATCATTATGCTAAGCTAACGAAACACATGACAACACATGTCTATGGTCAGGAAACATAACCATCTTTGATTAACGAGCTAGTCAAGTAGAGGCATACTAGGGACACTCTGTTTTTTCTATGTATTCACACATGTACTAAGTTTCCGGTTAATACAATTCTAGCATGAATAATAAACATTTATCATGATATAAGGAAATATAAATAAAAACTTTATTATTGCCTCTAGGGCATATTTCCTTCAGAAATTGACTGAACTGTATGAGATTTCCAATGGCTTCACTCGAAAGGATTGGTAGGTGTTGGATTTTGAGATGAGCATCACTTGGAAACTTTTCCTTAGTTTTACATCGACCCCCTTTAACAGTACAATGTTTCCTATGACTCAAGAAAGAGAAAAAGAAATTACAAAAACAAAAGTCTTCACGCTTCATATTCCTCACATGAATATCAAGTCTTCACGGTCACACAAATTTCTTCACTTTCAAAGTCTTCAGAAAGCCAAAGTCTTCAGTAGAAGACATTCATTTTTAGGGGTCGACTTTCTATGTAAATATCAAACTCCTCATAGACTTATAGACATGTGTACACTCAGAAACACATTAGTCCCTTAACCTATAAGTCTTCAATACACCAAAATCACTAAGGGGAACTAGATGCACTTACAATCTCCCCCTTTTTGGTGATTGATGACAATATAGGTTAAGTTTTCAACGGAGATAAACATATGAAGTGTAAATACTGATATTGAGGAATTTGATTGCAAGATATAGAAGAACTCCCCCTGAAGATGTGCATATGTGAGGAATTTGCTTTGAATAGCAATGCACATTGTAGAGTAGAATCATGGAGATCTCCCCCTATATTTTCTAATTCATACACACATTTACCATATGATATGAAGAATTCGAAATGCATGATGAAATATGGTGACTGATGTAATTCAGCATGCGTGCATTAACATATATGAGGAAATAGCATGCAGAGAAACATAGCAAAAGTATCATACCACCATAGGACTTAAGTTTACAACTCAATCCAACAAATCTTCAGAAGAACGAGAGTTGTAACTTAGCAAAAAACACCCATATATATAGACCCGCTTGAAGACTAACTCAAATTTCTCCCCCTTTGTCATCGAATGACCAAAAGGGACGAAGAATGAGGACTAACGCCCCTAAAGAATATCATCAAGAAGTCGATGGAGGAGCGCCAGTGTTGTTGGGGTCGTTCGTTGATGTAGGACATGCCGCAGTGTCGTCCAAGTCTTCATGTTCATCAGTCTTGCGCGATGAAGAATATGAGCTGGCCACCAAGTTAGGAACTTTGACCTTCTTGAATTTCTTCGAAGGTGGCTGAGACCAGTCAAAGTCCTGCTTGAAGCCCATCTGCTTGAGATCAACTTCACCATAGAGGTGAGACAATACAGCCCAGGTGCGATCAAACACTTCATGGAGGTAGTAATGGTTCTTCTTCACAGTGTTCTGCGTGATCATCATGTTATGAAGAATTGAACCAAACTGACGCTTGATTCATTTGTGGTTGCGATCGACCTTCTGATGAAGACTGAGGACAAGCTCACGATCAGTCATCACCCTTGGAGCAGTGGCTTGAGGATTTGGCTTTGAAGCATTTGCGGCAGATTCATGAGTGGCAGAGTCATCATTGGTGGAGTAGGATGCTCTTTACGAAACTAGCCATCCAATGGACGTGTGCCTTCATCAATAACAGCGGCCTTGCCCTTCTCATCAGCTGAGGAAATAGTCCATTTGAGGACTTCAATTGGGGGCAAGTAGCTGAGATGATTTTGAAAGTCAGCCTTGTAGTTGATTGAAGACCTTGATCTGATGAATCTCATGATCCAGGGAGTGTAAGGCTTCAATTCAAACGGTGAAAGAGCGACATTGGCCAAAGTCCTCATGAAGAAATCATGGTAGTTGATAGGCACACCATGTATGATGTTGAAAAGCAGATTATTCATGATGCCAACAACCTCTTCTTCATTAGAGTCGTGGCCCTTGATTGGACTGAGGGTCTTGGTCAATATCCTGTAGATCGTCCTTGGCACATAAAGCAATTCCTTGACGAGGAATTTGGTTCTTGGAGATTGGCCTGGCTTCAATGGCTTCATCAACACTTGCATCAAGTGATCAGACAGTTCAGCGTCATGGTAGATGAGCCTTGCACCTTCAATGGGAGGACTGACTGGGATGGCATGAAGTAATTCAGAGGCCGGAGCTTTGTAGTGAGTGTTTTTAGTCATCCAATCCAAAACCCATGAGTTCACATCTTCAGCATTGCCTATGATGTGCAACATAGCATAGAACTGAAGAATGAGTTCGTCATTCCAGTCGTAGATGTCGGTGCAGAAGTTGAGCAGCCCAGCGCCATGAAGAACACTGAGGACTGGGGTGAAGCAGGGCAGTGACTCCATATCCACATGAGGAATGTGCTTATGGTCAAAGATTTTGTCCTTATCAAACATCAGTGAAGAATAGAAGTTCATCTAACTCGCTGTCTAGAAGCGCTTCCGTCGAAGACGAGCAGAGTCATAGGGATTGAAGTCGGTGAAGAATATGTGCTCATTGAAGAAATCATCAGCTTTGAACTTCTGTTTCTTGGAGAAGGGATTCTTTGGCTTGGGCTGAGGATTTTCAGTCGTAGTCATCACAGCCTCTTGAATCACAGTCTTAGGAGCCGCAGGCTGAGGATTTTCAGGTACAATATCATCAATAGCAGCCTGGGTCTCCATCTCAACAGCAACATTTTCATCAGTGCTAGTGGCTGGAACTTCTTCAGGTACAGTGAGGAGAGATGCCTAGTGTTGTTCAGATCCCGTGCGAATTTCTTCAGTCTGAACAGGGGGCTGAGGAATCTGTTGTAGAGGTGTGAACAGTGGTGAATTGGGGTGATGACTTTCCCAGTAGTCATCATTCAGAATTGGAGTGGTGCATCCAATGTCCACGTCTTCATCTTCCTCATCTATTTCTTCAACGCCGGCCTCTTCAGCAGTGAACTGAGGCATGGGCGAGGATACCAGTGGGGTTAAAGGGATGTTATCCACTTCAATTTCTTCATCCAACTGCTCTGTCGAAGCAGCAGAAGGATCTTCTTCATCTGATTCATTTGGAATTTCATATTCCTCACCAAAGGGAACAATTTCCTTTGATTGCATGCTTGATACAGGAACAACATCTATTGGATTTTCATAAGAGCTCGTCAAAGTCTTCACTTTCTTTGGTGCTGAAGACTCTGAGGAGGCAGATGCTTTCCTTTTCTTCTCAGCTGCTCGCTCTGCAGCTTCGGTTTTCTTTGCTTTTGATGCAGAAGGAAGGATAGGACTTGGCATTGGTGCAGGAGGAGCAGAGGAATTTGGTACAGTTTCTTCGGGCACAACTGATGCAGTTGCCCTGGCATTGTCAGTGCCTTCAGGCGCTGTAGCAGATGCTTCAACAGACCTGGCTTGTTCTTCAGGTGCAACACTAGAGGTTGCCCTAGCAGTTTCTTCAGCGTCTGGAATGTCTTCATCAGCCCTGGTGCTCTCATTTTCTTCAACAGCCTGATTTTCATCAGCGGTACTGGCATGTTCTTCAGTAGGCTGAGCAGATGCTTCAACCCGAGGAGATTCACGTTGCGTTGGGGCTGCAACAATTGAGGTGAATCTTTCTGCCATCTTGACGAATCTGACCTTGGCTCCCAGCCAATCTGCACGGTAAGCGTCAAATTCATCACCGAGGGTTTTGATTTCAGCTTGAAAGGCCACAAGTTCATCAGTTGTCATTTTGACAACATGCTTCTTCAGAAAATGCTCCTTCTTGTACTGAGCCTTCTTCAGTTGCCTGGCCTATTCAAATTTCCATTTTTCTTCGCCTATGAAGGTTGCCAATGATACATCTCCAACGTATCTACTTTTCCAAACACTTTTGCCCTTGTTTTGGACTCTCACTTGCATGATTTGAATGGAACTAACCCAGACTGACGCTCTTTTCAGCTGAACTGCCATGGTGTTATTTTTGTGCAGAAATAAAAGTTCTCAGAATGACCTGAAAATCCACGGAGACACGTTTTGGAATTAATAAGAAATACTAGCGAAAGAATCAGCATCAGGGGGCCCACACCCTGTCCACGAGGGTGCAGGGCGCGCCCCCCTGCCTCGTGGACCCCCTGGGACTCCATCGACCTCAACTCCAACTCCATATATTCATGTTCGGGGAGAAAAAAATCAGAGAGAAGGATTCATCGCGTTTTACGATACGGAGCCGCTGCCAAGCCCTAATCTTCCTCGGGAGGGCTGATCTGGAGTCCATTCGGGGCTCCGGAGAGGGGAATCCGTCGTCGTCGCCATCATCAACCTTCCTCCATCACCAATTTCATGATACTCACCACCGTGCGTGAGCAATCCCATCGTAGGCTTGCTGGACGGTGATGGGTTGGATGAGATTTACCATGTAATGAGTTAGTTTTGTTAGGGTTTGATCCCTAGTATCCATTATGTTCTAAGATTGATGTTGCTATGACTTTGCAATGCTTAATGCTTGTCACTAGGGTCTGAGTGCCATGATTTCAGATCTGAACCTATTATGTTTGCATGAATATATGTGAGTTATTGATCCTATTTTGCAAGTCAATAGTCACCTACTATGTGTTACGATCCGGCAACCCCGAAGTGACAATAATCGGGACCACTCCCGGTGATGACCGTAGTTTGGGGAGTTCATGTATTCACTAAGTGTTAATGCTTTGGTCTGGTACTCTATTAAAAGGAGGCCTTAATATCCCTTAGTTTCCACTAGGACCCCGCTGCCACGGGAGGGTAGGACAAAAGATGTCATGCAAGTTCTTTTCCATAAGGACGTATGACTATATTCGGAATACATGCCTACATTACATTTATGGACTGAAGCTAGTTCTGTGTCATCCTATGTTATAACTGTTGCATGAGGAATCACATCCGACATAATTATCCATCATTAATCCATTGCCTACGAGCTTTTCACATATTGATCTTTGCTTAGTTACTTTTCCGTTGCCACTGTTACGATTGCTACAAAAACTACTAAAGTTACTTTTGCCACCGTTACCGTTACTTCCATACTACTTTGCTACTAAATATTTTTCTGCAGATATTAAGTCTTTCTGGTGTGGTTGAATTGACAACTCAACTGCTAATAGTTGAGAATATTCGTTGGCTCCCCTTGTGTCGAATCAATAAATTTGGGTTGAATACTCTACCCTTGAAAACTGTTGCGATCCCCTATATTTGTGGCTTATCAAGACTATTTTCTGGCGCCGTTGCCGGGAAGCATAGCTCTATTCTTTGAGTCACTTGGAATTTATATTTGCTGATCACTATTTGGAACTTGAAAGATGAAAGAACCAAGATTTTTCCCTCAACTACGAGGGGAGGTAAGGAACTGCCATCTAGCTCTGCACTTGATTCACCTTCTGTTATGAGTAAATTTGCGACACCTACACCTGTTATTGATTCTGATATGTCGCATGTTATTGATGATGCCACTTCTGCTATGCATTATGCTTATGATGAAACTACTTCTATTCTTGATAATACTGTGCCATTAGGTGAATTTATTGATGAACAACTTGCTAGGATTAGAGAGAATGAAATTATTGAAACAGATAATATTGATGGAAGTGATGATGAAGATTCTCCCCCTAGATATGAATTGCCTGATGTGCCAGAGGGTTATGTTATGGATGAAGAAACTGCTAGAGACCTTTTTTCTTGCAAAGATAGATATGATCTTAATAAACTGTTAGCTAGGCTGAAAGAAAAGTCTTTGAATGCTAGAATGAAATATGACCCTGCTTTGGCTACTTCACCTATCTGTATTTCTGATAAGGATTATGATTTCTCTGATGATCCTTAGTTAATTACTTTGGTTGAATCTGATCCTTTTTATGGCTATGAATCTGAAACTGTTGTGGCACATCTTACTAAATTGAATGCTATAGCCACCCTATTGACTCATGAGGAAAAAATTCATTACTACTATATCCTTAAGTTATTTCCATTCTCATTAAAGGTGATGCTAAAACATGGTTTAATTCTCTTGCTCCTGGTTGTGTGCGTAGTCCCCAGGATATGATTTATTACTTCTCTGCTATATATTTCCCCGCTCATAAGAAACAAGCTGCCTTAAGGGAATTATACAATTTTGTGCAAATTGAAGAAGAGAGTCTCCCACAAGCTTGGGGGAGGCTTCTCCAATTACTTAATGCTTTGCCTGATCATCTCTCAAGAAAAATGAAATACTTGATATCTTTTATAATGGACTAACCGATGCTTCCAGAGACCACCTGGATAGTTGTGTTGGTTGTGTTTTCAGGGAAAGAACTGTTGAGAAAGCTGAATTGCTATTGAATAATGTATTGAGTAATGATAATGATTGGACACTTCCTGCACCGACTCCTAAGACAACTCCAAAGAAAAGCGGTATTCTATTTCTCAGTCCTGAAGATATGCAAGAGGCAAAGAAATCTGTGAAAGAAAAGGGTATTAAAGCTGAAGATGTTAAGAATTTACCTTTACCTAGTGAAGGTAAATTCTCCCTATAGATTTGATGAAGGTGATATTCCTCGTAATAAGTCTGCTAGCCAATGCTTGGATGAGTTTGATAATTTTATTGTTAAACAAGAAAACTTCAATGCTTATATTGGTAGACAATTGAAACGTAATGCATATATGATTGAACACTTGAGCGATTATATGTCTAGAGTTAAAGGTGACCTTAAACTTATTAGTAAACATGCTTCTATGGTTACCACTCAGGTAGAACAGGTGCTTAAAGCTCAAGATGATTTGCTCAGTGAATTAAATAATAAGAAAAATTATAATGTTGTTAGAGTTGTTACTAGAGGGAGTAGAATGACTCAGGAACCTTTGTATCCTGAGGGCCACCCTAAGAGAGTTGAGAAAGATTCTCAGAGAACTAATATTGATGCACCTAGTCCTTCTAAGAAGAAGAAAAAGAAAAATGATAGGACTTTGCATGCTTCTAGTGAACCTGTTGTTGACACACCTGAGAATCCCAATGATATTTCTATTTCTGATGTTGAAACACAATCTGGTAATGAACATGAACCTTGTGATAATGTTAATGATGATGTTCATATTGATGCTCAACCTAGCAATAACAATGATGTAGAGATTGAACCCGCTGTTGATCTTGATAACCCACAATCGAAGAATCAACGTTATGATATGAGAGACTTTGTTACTAGGAAGCACGGTAAAGAAAGAGAACCATGGGTTCAGAAACCCATGCCTTTTCCTCCTAAACCATCCAAGAAAAAGGATGATGAGGATTTTGAGCGCTTTGCTTAAATGAAGTCCTATCTTTTTGCGTATGCATTTGACTGATATGCTTAAAATGAATCCTTATGCTAAGTATATGAAAGATATTGTTACAAATAAGAGAAAGATACCGGAAGCTGAAATTTCCACCATGCTTGCCAATTATACTTTTAAAGGTGGAATACCTAAGAAACTAGGAGATCCAGGAGTACCAACTATACCATGCTCCATTAAAAGAAACTATGTTAAAACTGCTTTATGTGATCTTGGAGCCGGTGTTAGTGTTATACCTCTCTCTTTATATCGTAGACTTGATTTGAATAAGTTGACACCTACTGAAATATCTTTGCAAATGCCCGATAAATCAACTGCTATACCTGTCGGTATTTGTGAGGATGTGCCTGTTGTGGTTGCGAACGTCACTATTTTAATGGACTTTGTTATTCTTGGTATTCCCGAGGACGATAGTATGTCTATTATCCTTGGTAGACCCTTTTTGAATACTGCAGGGGCTGTTATTGATTGCAACAAAGACAATGCCACTTTTCATATTAATGGTAATGAGCATACGGTACACTTTCCGAGGAAACAACCTCAAGTCCATAGTATCAGTTCTATTGGAAAAATTTCAACGATTACTATTGGAGGTTTTGAATTCCCTCTTCCCACTGTCAAGAAGAAATATGATATTATTATTGTTGGGGACATGCATATCCCCGTTGAGGTAACCTAGTGTTATTCGAAAATTCTCCGGTTTCATGCGATTCGGAAAGAGTTTGTTAACAAGACTTGATCAGCCTTGTTAGTGGATTCCTTTTGATGAGCACGAGATGGATGAAGTTAGAAAGCACAACTCTCTGTACCCTCCTTTTACTTTCTGATTATTTAGATTAAATAAAGCAAAAGTAGTATTTTCTGTCTCTTTTCTGAATTATCCTTGCAATAAAAATACCCCGAAAATAAAAGTTCTCCAAATGTCCTGAAAATGAAATATGATTTTTTGTAGAATATTTAAGAATTACTGGCACTGAGAACACACCAGGGGGACCCATCATCTGGCCACGAGGGCACAGGGCGCACCCACCCCCTGGGGCGCGCCCCCTGCCTCGTGGACCCCACGTGGAACCCCTCTACTTATTCCAGCACCCACTCACTTCGTCTTCCTCCAAAAAAAATCCTCCCATAGCTCAGACCCGTGTTCTAGCTCATCTTGCTGTCATTTTCGATCTCTTTGCTCAAAGCTCCATTCATAAAACTGTTTGGGGAGATTGTTCTTCGGTATGTGACTCCTCCAATGGTCCAATTAGTTTTTGTTCTAGTGCTTTATTTATTGCAATTTTTTGCTGCTAAGGTGACCCTGTTCTTGAGCTTGCATGTCAAATTTATATGGTCGAAAGTAGTTTTAATGCATGATATAGTCTCTAGGCACTTATGGGAGTAGTTGCTATCAATCTTGTTGAGTTTGATTCACTTTTATTTTTGAGTCACTAAAATTTCAAAAAAAATCAGAGGGAGAGAATGTTGAAGAGATTGTTGAGAGGCTCTTCGAGCCGAAGCTCGAAGGATAAGCAGAATGAGGAGAATAAAAAGCCCAAATACAATCTTCCTCGCACTACGGAGGTTCGGCCGTGCGAATGGCCTTGTGATGCGTTCTTGTGAGCCGCCGGAATTTATGATGACTTTTATTACTTGGCTGAGAATGCAGGCCTCACCGACTTCCTCCACGACCAGCGCGAACATTATCTCCTACCCACTAATATTTCATGCAAATTTTTTATTTCCATGCTAAGAAATCGCCACCTCGAGTGGAGTTTCACTTATATGATGAGGTTAAGGAAATGTCACTCCATGATTTTTGTCGGGTCTGCAAGATACCCTTTGTGGGCAGCATCGAGAAACCACACCATAGCGATGTGGATGGATTTATTGATAGAATTGTTGTAGGAGAAACGAGGAAAGTTTCCGATGCAAGAATTACTAGTATACATTTTCCTGTACTACGTTACTTTGCAATATTTGCTAGTAGATGCTTAATTGGTCGCGGGAATAGTGGAAATCTTAGTGCGCCTGATCTTGTCATTTTGCGCCATGCTTTGTTTCGTGATACGACTTTCAGTTTAGGCGCTATTGTTGCTAAACGATTAAGTCTGAACCGTACAAAGGGTCCCATTTTCGGAGGCATCTTTGCTTCACGCCTTGCTGAACACTTTGAGATACCTATTAGGCATTATGAGAAAGAGGAAAAGTTGCTGCCCCCTGTTTTTGTAGATTATAAGAGTATGGTAGCACATGAATTTATTGTTAAAAATAAGAAGAAGATGCTTAAGTATAATTTGATATTTGATAAAACTCACTGTGAGATTATTACCTTGCCTGCACCCTCTTTGTTTAACATACTTTCAGGCATGTACCTCATCTTGCCAAAGGCCATTAATGCATACTGGAGGCTGACACAAGTCCCAGAGCCTGAGCCTGAGCCACCACTTGACCCTTATCGATAGTCTGTTTATCAGTGGGATCCGGAGGAGATGACCAACCAGTGGCACCCTGAGGACCCTCCTCAGTACACCGGAGAGAGTAGCTTCGATCGTGGGCATAGACCAACTTAGGCCAAAAGCCTAAGCTTGGGGGAGTACGTATTTCTCACCGACATTACATTCATGTTCACACACTCATGCCAGATGTCGGTGCTCGTACTTTTTCATTGTACCATCCATTCTAGTTTATTTTCCTTTCTAAGCCTTCTTCTTGTGTGTCTGAAAAACCTTAAGAAAAACCAAAAAAGTTAGTTGTAGCTTTTAACTAGTTTACTTTCCATGCCTGTTGGGAGCTTTCCCTAGTAATTAAAAGAAAACCCAAAAAGATTTCTCGTTCTTCTTATGCTTGTTGGGAGCTTTCCCTTGTAAATAGTTTTATTTCTTTTGTTATTCTTTGGGGGTCGAGAGGAGAAGACCATGATGAAAATGTTGAGTGGCTCTCATATGCATTATTGTTGATTTACCCAAGAGCCCATATTACCTTGTCTTCTCCCTTGTATTGAATGCTTGCAGATTCCAGCTTAGTCCAATGCACGTGCACTATTATTATTATCCACATTGTCCGGTCGTCGAGTGAAATGCAATAATGACAATATATGATGGACTGGTTGAGATGAGAGAAGCTGGTATGAACTCGACCTATCTTGTTTTTGTAAATATGATTAGTTCATCGTTCCTGATTCAGCCTATTATGAATGAAACATGTTTGCAATGACAATTAGAGATTATAGTTGCTCATGCCATGCTTAATTTGCTAGGAGTTTATAATGGTTTACCTTGCATGCCAACATGCTATTAAGATGGTTGTGATGTGGTATGATAGGGTGGTATCCTTCTTTGAATGATTCGAGTGGCTTGACTTGGCACATGTTCACGCATGTAGTTGAAACAAAATCAACATAGCCTCCACAATATTTATGTTCACGGTGATTTATATCCTACTCATGCTTGCACTCATTGTTGATTAATCTTAATGCATATTCATGACTGTTGTCGCTCTCTAGTTGGTCGCTTCCCAGTCTCTTTCTAGCCTTCACTTGTACTAAGCGGGAATACTGCTTGTGCATACACTTCCATAAACCCCAAAGTTATTCCATATGAGTCCACCATACCTTCCTAGCCGTTCCAAGTAAATTTGTATGTGCCAAACTCTAAACCTTCAAATGAAATTTTGTTTTGTATGCTCGAATAACTCATGTATCAACTATGGCTGTCTATATATTCCATGCTAGGTGGGTTATTCTCACAATGAGTGGACTCCGCTCCTCATTCACGAGAAAATGGCCGGTAACCGGGATGCCCAGTCCCATGCTCAAATCAAAATAATTGCAAACAAAACTCCCCCAGGATTGTTGTTAGTTGGAGGCACCTGTTGTTTCGGACAAGCCATGGATTGATGTTTGTTGGTGGTGGGGGAGTATAAACTTTACCATTCTACTTGGGAACCGCCTATAATGTGTGTAGCATGGAAGATATCGAGATCTCTTGGTTGTTATGTTGACAATGAAAGCATACCACTCAAAATATTATTCAATCTCTATTTCAAAACTTGAGCTCTGGCACCTCTGCAAATCCCTGCTTCCCTCTGTGAAGGGCCTATCTATTTACTTTTATGCTGAGTCATCACCCTCTTATTAAAAAGCACCAGTTGGAGAGCACCGCTGTCATTCGCATGCATTGCTATTAATTTACATTGAGTATGACTGTGACTGGATTTCTTTTACCATGAATTACAATGTCTAGTCAGTCCTTGATCTTCAGGGGTGCTCTGCATTTATGTTTTGCGGTCTCAGAAAGGGCTAGCGAGATACCATCTTGTTATATCATGTTATGATTGTTTTGAGAAAGTGTTGTCATCCGAGATTTATTATTATTGCTCGCTAGTTGATTATGCCATTGATATGAGTAAACATAAGACCTAAATGTTATTGCGAATGTGGTTAGTTCATAATCTTTACTGAAAACTTGAATGCTGGCTTTACATATTTGCAACAACAAGATCAAACAGAGTTTGTATAAGTTTTTCTTTATCACTTTCAGTTTGTCAACTAAATTGCTTGAGGACAAGCAAAGGTTTAAGCTTGGGGGAGTTGATACGTCTCCAACGTATCTACTTTTCCAAACACTTTTGCCCTGGTTTTGGACTCTAACTTGCATGATTTGAATGGAACTAACCCGTACTGACGCTGTTTTCAGCAGAATTGCCATGGTGTTATTTTTCTGCAGAAATAAAAGTTCTTGGAATGACCTGAAAATCCATGGAGACACGTTTTGGAATTCATAAAAAATACTGGCGAAAGAATCAGCATCAGGGGTCCCACGCCCTGTCCACGAGGGTGTAGGGTGCGCCCCCCTGGGGCGCGCCCCTTGCCTCGTGGGCCCCCTGGGACTCCACCGAGCTCAACTCCAACTCCATATATTCATGTTCGGGGAGAAAAAAACAGAGAGAAGGATTCATCGGGTTTGATGATACGGAGCCGCCACCAAGCCCAATCTTCCTTGGGAGGGCTGACCTGGAGTCCATTTGGGGCTCCGGAGAGGGGAATCCGTCGCCATCGTCATCGTCAACCTTCCTCCATCACCAATTTCATGATGCTCACCGCCGTGCATGAGTAATCCCATCATAGTCTTGCTGGAAGGTGATGGGTTGGATGAGATTTACCATGTAATCGAGTTAGTTTTGTTAGGGTTTGATCCCTAGTATCCATTATGTTCTAAGATTGATGTTGCTATGACTTTGCTATGCTTAATGCTTGTCACTAGGGCCCGGGTGCCATGATTTCAGATCTGAACCTATTATTTTTGCATGAATATATGTGAGTTATTGATCCTATTTTGCAAGTCAATAGTCACCTACTATGTGTTACGATCCGGCAACCCCGAAGTGACAATAATCGGGACCACTCCCGGTGATGACCGTAGTTTGAGGAGTTCATGTATTCACTAAGTGTTAATGCTTTGGTCCGGTACTCTATTAAAGGAGGCCTTAATATCCCTTAGTTTCCAATAGGACCCCGCTGCCACGGGAGGGTAGGACAAAAGATGTCATGCAAGTTCTTTTCCATAAGCACGTATGACTATATTCGGAACACATGCCTACATTACATTGATGAACTGGAGCTAGTTCTGTGTCATCCTATGTTATAACTGTTGCATGAGGAATCGCATCCGACATAATTATCCGTCATTGATCCATTGCCTACGAGCTTTTCACATATTGATCTTTGCTTAGTTACTTTTCCGTTGCCACTGTTACGATTGCTACAAAAACTATTACTGTTACTTTTGCCACCATTACCGTTACTTCCATACTTCTTTGCTACTAAATATTTTCTGCAGATATTAAGTCTTTCAGGTGTGGTTGAATTGACAACTCAACTGCTAATAGTTGAGAATATTCTTTGGCTCCCCTTGTGTCGAATCAATAAATTTGGGTTGAATACTCTACCCTCGAAAACTGTTGCGAGCCTCTATACTGGTGGGTTATCAAGACTATTTTCTGGCGCCGTTGCCGGGGAGCATAGCTCTATTCTTTGAGTCACATGGGATTTATATTTGCTGATCACTATGAGGAACTTGAAAGATGAAAGAACCAAGATTTTTCCCTCAACTACGAGGGGAGGTAAGGAACTGCCTCGGGGATCTCGAATGCAATATTCACTTCTGGTCCCTTGCCTCCTTTTCTGAGGTCTCTTGCCATCAGCCATTTTCTTCAGCTGAGGGTTTTGAACAATGGTATTCTCTGAAGATGTATGCACTTTGTCTTCGAGGAACACTGCAAATGAGTTAAGTTGATGAGAACCTAGTGATTTAGCAGCGGACATGTGTACCCGTGAACAGAGTATAGGTGCGAAGAATTTGGAGAGGTCATATGCATTCTTAGAAGTTTTTGCAAAAAAGAAACAAGTTTGAGGAATTTGACCAGAGGTTTCTTGAGGAATTTCACTAAGCGTTCTTTGACTTAGGTTCCAGAGTTGTATACATTGGAAAATCCACACAATTTAGGAATCTTGAAGAAAAATGTTGCTTAGAGAAATAGATCAAGAACAGATGCTTGTGAGGTGTTTCCGTGTGTGAAAGTTGAAGAATAAACACCTTTTGAAGATTTTGTGGAAATCATCAGAATCAACAATGGCAGTAAAAATAAATTTTATTTACCCTGACGAAGAACACGACGAACTGGGAGTTGTAGATTGGAAGTTCGTCTGTTCAGATCTTCCACGCCGTAACTTGGCAGAGGAAGACGGCTACGACGGCGGCGGAGTGAAGATTTCCGCGGCTGCCGCGAGTACGACGGCGACGAGGTCGAGGCAGTGAAGCTCTTCCTCACCGGCGACGATGGAAGTAGCGGCGGTGCTAGGTCAGAGAGTTCGAGCGAGGGGAGTGAGGTCAAGCAGGGTAAATGCGGTCTGAGGAGGGTGAGGGGTATTTATAACCGAGGTGAAAAACCGCTTGCCCAAGGAAAATGGATGAACGTGCCCCTGACCCTTCTCATCCTAGCGACATGTGTCACCCACGTACAGTGAGGTGGAGGTCGTGTGAGTGATACGTCTCCAACGTATCTATAATTTTTTATTGTTCCATGCTATATTATATTCTTGGGACTAACCTATTACCGGAGGCCCAGCCCAAATTGCTGTTTTTTTGCCTATTTCAGTGTTTCGCAGAAAAAGAATATCAAACGGAGTCCAAACGCAATGAAACCTTCAAGAACGCGATTTTCAGAACAAACGTGATCTAGAGGACTTGGAGTCTACGTCAAGAAAGCAACCAGGAGAGCACGAGGCAGGGGGCGCGCCTACCCCCCGGCACGCCCTCCACCCTCGTGGGGCCCATGTTGCTCCACCGACGTACTTCTTCCTCCTATATATACCTACGTACCTCCAAACCATAAGAGGCATCCACGAAAACCTAATTCCACCGCCGCAACCTTCTGTACCCGTGAGATCCATCTTGGGGCCTTTTCTGGTGTCCTGCCGGAGGGGACATTGATCACGGAGGGCTTCTACATCAACACCATAGCCTCTCCGATGATGTGTGAGTAGTTTACCTCAGACCTTCGGGTCCATAGTTATTAGCTAGATGGCTTCTTCTCTCTCTTTGGATCTCAATACAAAGTTCTCCACGATTCTCGTTGAGATCTATTCGATGTAATCTTCTTTTGCGGTGTGTTTGTCGGGACCGATGAATTGTGGGTTGATGATCAAGTTTATCTATGAACAATATTTGAATCTTCTCTGAATTCTTTTATGTATGATTGGTTATCTTTGCAAGTCTCTTCGAATTATCAGTTTGGTTTGGCCTACTAGATTGATCTTTCTTGCAATGGGAGAAGTGCTAGCTTTGGGTTCAATCTTGCGGTGCTCGATCCCAGTGACAGAAAGGGAAATGACACGTATTGTATTGTTGCCATCGAGGATAACAAGATGGGGTTTATATCATATTGCATGAGTTTATCCCTCTACATCATGTCATCTTGCTTAAAACGTTACTCTGTTCTTATGAACTTAATACTCTAGATGCATGCTGGATAGTGGTCGATGTGTGGAGTAATAGTAGTAGATGCAGGCAGGAGTCGGTCTACTTGTCACGGACGTGATGCCTATATACATGATCTATACCTACTAATAAAGCAAGGTGTGTTTCACCAAATTTTTAATCCGTTCACCCATATTATTATTGTTGATGTTCTAACTGAGGTGGTACTAAATTTCTCGTTGAAAATATTATTCGGCTGCGTTGTGTTTGTTATTGGGCTCCTGGAATATTTATTGGGCCAGGCCATGTTTACTATGTTTTTGTGCTTGCCGTGAACTGACCACAGTTGGGCCTAAGAAAACAAAGCACAGCCGGCTCGATCTCCTCTTTCTTCTTCTCTGACTCGGTCTCCTCTTTCTTCTTCTCTGTGTGCCCGCCGTCACCGCCGTCGCCCGCCGCCCGCAGCCATCCCGCCCGCCGTAGCCACCTTCGTCGCAGGGATGCAGACCAACATCGTGTCACCCCAATCTCGCCCCTCCCAGCCGGCTAGATCTCCTCTATCCTCTTCTCTGGCTCGGCCTCCTCTTTCTTCTTCTATGCGTGCCCGTCGTCGCCGCCGCCGCCCGCCGCCGCAGCCATCCCCGCCCGCCCCCACATCCATCCCCGCCCGCCGTGGCCACCTCCGTTGCAGGGATGCAGACCAACATCGTCTCGCCCCAATCTCGCCCCTCCCTACGTCCTCGAGCTCCCCACACATCTCGGATTCGAAGAAGAGTGCATGTTGCACGGGGTCGTACGGTACACCGAAATTGATGCTATAGGAAGGAACCCCTCGGCCACGATTAGATCGCATCGCAAGTTTCTTGCCCGACATCGCCGTTCCTCTACACCATCGATTTCGTTGGAGATCCGTCTGCAGGTGCTCCACCGCCCGCTGGAATTTCGCCTGGCCTGAGGTACATACTATAGTCTCATCAGTTTATACATCTATCATGAACGGCGATGATTACATGCCTCAAGAAGTCAATTCTGCCTGATGGTTTCTAAATAATGGAAACCAGAAGGAAACTTAAGCATGTCCCAGAGATCTCACATTTGGTAGCACCAATAAGGATGAATAATGGTCTGACAAGTAGTTAAAATATGCACCAGATAGCTACTGGAGGGCATCATCTTTTCCATGCTTCCTCATCCAGATTCGGGTAGCATATCAGCTAAGAACTATCTAATCTATACATATAGTATGCACTTTTTAGGCCTGATAGATTAGCCAAAATTAGGCTACCTGGAGATGAAATATATACACACCAGAGAACAATGATTTATCTATGAATATGTATTTATATGCACACCAGAGAACAATGATTTATGTATAGCACTGGTCTTACCAAAATAAACGAAAACACAGAGATCTTTTCAATTCTAAATCAGTAGGTTGAGGTCAGTGCTATATGGTTCCACTCTACTGAAGGTGGTCTTTATAAGTATTTTACATCTGTCATCAAGTACTACTCATTAATTCTGTATGTTTTTAGTACATGCTCTGTAAGCTTTAAACATGTTAATGCCTAAAAGGGTCACAACATTGCTTTTGCATGCCCTTCAGTTTTACAATTGAGTTGGCTACCTGAATTTCCACTATGTTAATTCTGCAGCCTTTCTTAGCACTAAATAGAAGTAAACCAATAGATACAAGTAACAGAAGCAAGGCTTTCTTAGCATGAGCAGGAGGCTTCTATTTAAATACAATTTTCAATGGAAGTAGTTTCTCTGAATTTGTACTTATTTAATTGACTATTTTCGTGTCAAGATCCAATAGCATGATGTTGGTTAATGCTTTATTACTATTTCTTCTAACAAAACTAATATATGTTTTTAGAAAAACAATGACTCGACGTCGCCGGGTCGCAGCACAAAATTCGACCAGTCCCAGCAAAAAAAAGAACAGTTACAGCAAAAAAAATCTCCGTCGTGGTCAGAGGTACTATATGGTTCCACTCTATGTCTTTGTAGTTATTTGGCTGAAGGTGTGCATTAGTGGTTGGTTGTGATTGCATGTTATACCAGCGACTAGAACTTGACGGAAATTTGCTAGAGGAGTTGCAACAGCCTTGATCAAATATGAGTTTTATTATTCCTTCTTGATTTTAGACAATAACAGTAGAGAATCTAAATCCTTGTACTGTAGCAGTACCTGTAATAGAGCAACTTTTCTATGGAAATATACATATAGTAAGTTTTCATATTATACCAGTTAGAAGAAATTGGTACAGGAATTGCTTCAGTCTTGATCAAGTATTTTATTATTATTCCTTCTTGGTTCAACTTTGTAATAATCCCGAATATGGTTTGAACAATATGACTGGAACGTTTAACTATTCTTTTTCTTGTCATTGCAGAAAATGGATGACAACACTGAATTGACCATTGTTGAGGATTTTGATAACCGACCTTAAAAAAAATGTATGGAATCCAGTGTTTTGGATAGGTTCAAATAAGTTCAAATTCTTGGGTGGGTTCAAATATTTTGTCATGAGAAGTCCATATGTTCAGTTTTGGGAAAGTATACCTGCCGCTGAAAGAACAGGGAAAAGACCGTTTCATTTACGCCAAGGTTGCCCTGATGCTGATCACCAGCGGGGCGTTGCCAGTAGCATGCCGCCTGGCCAGCTCTGCAACTACACGGTTAAGGAGGAGATAGGTGAGGTCGAGCCTGAGATCTGTAGCATGCATGACTGCGTGGACATGGCGGTGGCCATGGCCCGGTAGCGGTGTTGATTTCTGTGTGTAGGTTTTTTTTGGTAGTGACACCTATGAAGAAGGTCACCAAACATAACATGTGCTTCTTACTCTGTGTATGGCTTGCTGTCAAAACACCAAACATAACATGTGCTTGGTTAGTTTAGTCAAGCCATTAGTTGTCTATAAGTACGAAATTGTAATGTGTGTTATGATGTTTCAAGTATACTACTTCTCTGTTTTCTCGGAAAAAAGTATACTACTTCTCTTAAGAAGGTCGGAGCCAACGAGGCATCACATAACTGTGTTTGATGCATTCTTCAGGTCGAGGGTTTGATAATGGACATAACACAGCTACTGGAGAGGAGATTAAAATATGGAAGATAGTAACAGAGGAGGAAGCTGAGGCTGGTAGATCAATTGAGCAAGAGTCCCGTACCCAGGTGTGTTTATAATGGAGCTGTTTGTAAGATCAATGCTGCATGGATGGTTGCACTCAGAGTCTCTGTAGTTATTTAGCTGAAGGTGTGCATGAGTTTGAGCTATATATTATTTTTGTAGTTTTAACTTTAGAACCATGAAAGTTGTCCCTTTTTTATAAATAACTTCATGTGGAGAAATATTGTTTTTGAGGGAAACAAGGTCAAGAATTCGCATTAGTGGTTGGTAGTGGTAATATAATAAGTTCGCATTTTATACCAGCTAGCAAGACTTCACAGAAATTTGTTAGAGGAATTGCAGCACCTTTATCAAATATTATTTTACTTATTCTTTTTAGTTTTAGACAAGAACAACAGAGAATCTCAACCTTCTACTATTACAGTACCTGTAGTAGAACAACCGCTAACTCAAACTTCAGAGAAGATGGGCATGCATGACTGTTTTGGTTGCAACTTCCAACAACAAGTGCATCATATTTGTGTGTATCCGGCAGCTTATGCAGCCCATAATTAGTTTCCCGGCAGATTGATGATTGGGAGAAGTACATGGAATGCCCCTGTATAGGTGCGTACTGAATGACGATTGGGAGTTTTCTGAAGGTTAGAATTCCAGCATATTAGTATCTTCATTTTCCAACAGACTAAAAGGATATAAGTTTTGGCTGTGTGCCCATTTGTGTGTGCACGTGGGTAAAAGATCCTTGGAGATTTTCGTTTTTTAGATCTCTGATGCACCTTGAGCTAGCAATCCAACCTACAATATCATTCGTATGAACAAAGCTCAAAAGAAAATATTCTGAATATTGTCCTGACATTCTTGTGAATCTGCACCTCAAAGTTTTAATTTTTGCAGCAAACAATGCAGAGAAACAAGAGTAACAAGTACGGAGTAATAGATCGTATAAATGTATGGTGGTGATCAGTCATGGTCCAAGAACGACAGGGAAATTAAAACTAAGCACCACATGCCTGTATAATAGCAGAACTAGAGCAAGAGAAGAATGTTGGCTAGCAGGTCGACAACGACGCCTGCTAAGGGAGCATCCACACGTGCATCCTTTTGCCACTGCCGAAGCCCCCTATCCTCGAGCTTGACAGGCTCGTGTGCCATCCTGGACGACGTCCTCGCCATGGCCCCAAGCCTCGCAACCACGTCGCCAGCTGCCGCCAAGCTGAGCATGTTGGCAGACCAGGATGAGGACAACCCATACCGCACCCAAGGTAGTACTTTCAGTCATGCTTAAAAGCAAGTTTTTTTCTACGAAAACACAACTTTTGTTTCTGGGCAGCATGTTCCTCCCGGGTATCAACAGTGTGGAACTTTGAACCAAAGGGTGAGGGAGCTAGCTCCCTTACTGCTGTTTTATTTGATTTTCCTAAGGCATTACATACATAATTGTAACCCGGCCTAAGCTTCCTAGAAATACATACATCTCGCTAGGAAGTTTGGATATGTTCTAACTCTTCTCAGTTAGGATTAGCTAGATATATTCCAACTGTTCTCAGTTTGGATATGCTCTAACTCTTCACAGCGAGGAGTATATATTGATCTTAGAAATTTGTCAGTGATGTAATGTTTTGTGTACAAGCTGATTCGTCTTTTTGGTGACATCAGGTTTTTAGTAGATGAAGGAGAAAGTCCGCGCCAAGAAGACCATTATGATGGATTCAAGAGAATCAAGAGTGAAGCATCAAGATACGATAAATATGTCGATGACAAATATGCCTACCGAGACACGAGTGGTTTCAGATATCTTTGGTTGATTAGGATTTGCTCACATAGAGAAAGGATGGCCACATATATATGGTAGTTACTTCCATGTCACAAATGTGTTCTTTCAGTGGGTATTGCACAATCACGTTGAAGTTTCACAACAAACACATTTTCAGTGTTGCTGTCATGTCATATATCTCTACAGTGTTTGATCACAATTTAGACAATTGATCTGATGTTGCTCATCTTTTCGTATAATGTCTTCTTTTTCCAGATTTACATTTCCATTCTGCGGGACGAACTATGCTTTAGCATGTTGATCTATTTTTTAATTTTCATGTTTCTATATACTTTTGTCCTAGCTTAAGGACCTTGGCGATTCAAGAGTTGTAGGACATGATACATACTGTCAGTGTTAGTAGGAGCTGTGAGCGTTAGCCCCTTGTCGAGTATTGCATATTTAGTATGTGCAAGTCTGCTAGGCCTTGAGATATGCTTACTTATGGTGATAGATCTTTTTTTCCCCGTTGCAACGCACGGGCCTTTTTGCTAGTCATACCTAGATATTCTCATAACTATGCTCAATTCTATCAATTGCTCGACGGTAATTTATTCACCCACCGTAATACTTATGCTATCTTGAGAGAAGCCACTAGTGAAACCTATGGCCCCCGGGTCTATTCTCCATCATATTAATCTTTCAATACTTAGCTATTTTCATTGCCTTTTATTTTACTTTGCATCTTTATTTCTCTTTATCATAAAAATATCAAAAATATTATCTTATCATATCTATCAGATCTCACTCTCATAAGTGACCGTGAAGTGATTGACAACCTCTTTATCGCGTTGGTTAAGAGGTTCTTATTTGTTTGTGTAGGTGCGAGGGACTCGTGTGTAGCCTCCTACTGGACGGATACCTTGGTTCTAAAAAACTGAGGGAAATACTTACGCTACTTTACTGCATCACCCTTTCCTCTTCAAGGGAAAACCAACGCAGTGCTCAAGAGGTAGCAAGAAGGATTTCTGGCGCCGTTGCCGGGGAGGCTTACGCAAAGTCAAGACAAGATTTGGACTCCCGACAACGAGCCATTTCTGGTGCCGTTGCCGGGGAGTCTACGCAAAAGTCAACATACCAAGTACCCATCACAAACCCTTATCCCTCACATTACATTATTTGCCATTTGCCTCTCGTTTTCCTCTCCCCCACTTCACCCTTGCCGTTTTATTCGCCCTCTCTTTCCGTTTGCCTCTTTTTCACTTTTTTGTCGCTATGGCTAGTCCTTTATCTACTCCGCTGTCTCCCGAGAATGAAGTTCTTAATTTTAAACAAAGAAAGGGAGAAAGTCTAAAAGATGCTTGGTATAGAATCTATAACGCTCAAAATAAATATGCTAGAAAGCAATCTACTACCATTTCACAATTTTTATGTAGGCATCACCCCTTGGCATAGATATATTCTTGATACCATTACCGAAGGAAACATTTTTGGTAGCCATACGTTTGATTCTTATAATGCTATGATAGATTTGTTTGGCTCACCACCTCTTTTGGTTAATGGAACTATTTTAACTTTGGAACATGTGATGCAACGGCTTGAAATTATTGAAAATAAAATTGCCACCGTAGAGTTGATTGAAAATTTGGATAAAAAGATCCATAATCAAATTACCCAATACGGATCTAAGATAGGAGTTGCTCTTAATTTTTTTAAAGAAAAGGAACCTATGGTTAATGAAAGGATAGATCAAGATTCCACTAGAATTAATAAAATTGAGGATATTATTACTAACCTAGGATCTGCCTTTTCTTCCGTGAAAAACACTTCTTCCAATGCTAAGCTTGCCAAGTTAATGTATGTTCCTAAGAATAAGGGTGAAACTTCTAGTAAAGGGAAGGCGGACCTTAAATCCATAAGTGTTCACCCTGATCTTTTCGCTATCCTTAAGGAACCTTTTGCCACAAGAGATTTCTTTGATTTCGTGCCTAGAAGTTTGATTATTAATAAAAAGAAAGAAACCCGTAGGGGTGATAGGCGCCTTATTGAAGAATTGCCTACCAAAGATGGCAATACCTAGATCTATCCGTGTTTTTATGCCTAGCTAGGGGCGTTAAACGATAGCGCTTGTTGGGAGGCAACCCAATTTTATTTTTAGTTTTTAGTTTTTTGTTTCTGTTTAGGAATAAATCTTTGATCTAGCCTCTGGTTAGATTTGTTTTTAAGTTTTAATTAGTGTTTGTGCCAAGTTAAACCTATAGGATCTTCTTGGATGATAGTTATTTGATCTTGCTGAAAATTCCAGAACTTTCTATTCACGAAAACAATTGTTAAAAATTACCAGAACATGATATAATATTGATTCCAATTGCAGAAGATCAATAAACAAATTATTTAGGTCTTCCTATTTTGGCTGAACTTTTAGAGTTCCAGAAGTTTGCGTTAGTTACAGATTACTACAAACTGTTCTGTTTTTGACAGATTCTGTTTTTCGTGTGTTGTTTGCTTATTTTGATGAATCTATGGCCAGTAAAATAGTTTATAAACCATAGAGAAGTTGGAATACAGTAGGTTTAACACCAATATAAATAAAGAATTAGTTCAATACAGTACCTTGAAGTGGTGTTTTGTTTTCTTTCGCTAATGGAGCTCACGAGATTTTCGGTTAAATTTTGTGTTGTGAGGTTTTCAAGTTTTGGGTAAAGCTTTGATGGAGTATGGAACAAGGAGTGGCAAAAGCCTAGGGATTCCCATGGCACCCCAAGATAATATAAGGACACCAAAAAGCCAAAGCTTGGGTATGCCCCGGAAGGCATCCCCTCTTTCGTCCTCATCCATCGGTAAATTTACTTGGAGCTATATTTTTATTCACCACATGATATGTGTTTTGCTTGGAGCATCTTGTATGATTTGAGTCTTTATTTGTTAGTTTGCCATAATCATCCTTGCTGTATACACCTTTTGAGAGAGACACACATGGTTCGGAATTTGTTAGAATACTCTATGTGCTTCACTTATATTCTTTGAGCTATATAGTTTTGGTCTAGAGCTTCACTTATATCTTTTAGAGCATGGCGGTGGTTATATTTTATAGAAATTGTTGAACTCTCATGCTTCACTTATATTATTTTGAGAGTCTTAAATAGCATGGTAATTTGCTCTAATTGTGAAATTAATCTTCTATATTGAGTTTATTGAATATCATGAGAAGTTAGATACTTGATAAGTGTTTTGAGATATAAAGGTGGTAATATTAGAGTGTGCTAGTTGAGTAATTGTGAAATTGAGAAATACTCTTGTTAAAGTTGGCAAGTCCCGTAGCATGCACGTATGGTAAAAGTTGTGTAGCAATTTTGACACATAGGTGTTCTTTTATTGCTTTCCTTATGAGTGGCGGTCGGGGACGAGCGATGGTCTTTTCCTACCAATCTATCCCTCTAGGGGCATGCGTAGTAGTACTTTGCTTCGAGGGCTAATAAACTTTTGCAATAAGTATATGAGTTTTTTATGACTAATGTGAGTCCATGGATTATACGCACTCTCAACCTTCCACAATTTTCTAGCCTCTATGGTACCGCGCATTGCCCTTTCTCACATTGAGAGTTGGTGCAAACTTCGCCGGTGCATCCAAACCCCATGATACGATACGCTCCATCACACATAAACCTCCCTATATCTTCCTCAAAACAGCCACCATACCTACCTATTATGGCATTTCCATAGCCATTCCGAGATATATTGCCATGCAATTTTCCACCGTTTCGTTTATTATGACACGCTTCATCATTGTCATATTGCTTTGCATGATCATGTAGTTGACATCGTATTTTGTGGAAAAGCCACTATTCATAATTTTTTCATACATGTCACTCTTGATTCATCGCATATCCCGGTACACCGCCGGAGGCATTCACATAGAGTCATATCTTGTTCTAAGTATTGAGTTGTAATTGTTGAGTTGTAAGTAATAAAAGTGTGATGATCATCATTATTAGAGCATTGTCCCATGTGAGGAAAGGATGATGGAGACTATGATTCCCCCACAAGTCGGGATGAGATTCCGAACTAAAGAAAAGAGAAAAGAGGCCAAAGCAAAAAAACAAGAGAAGGCCCAAACAAAAAAATGAGAGAAAATGAGAGAAGGGACAATGCTACTATCCTTTTCCACACTTGTGCTTCAAAGTAGCACCATGATTTTTATGATAGAGAGTCTCCTATGTTGTCACTTTCATATACTAGTGGGAATTTTTCATTATAGAACTTGGCTTGTATATTCCAATGATGGGCTTCCTCAAAATACCCTAGGTCTTCATGAGCAAGCAAGTTGGATGCACACCCACTTAGTTTCTTTTGTTGAGCTTTCACATATTTATAGCTCTAGTGCATCCGTTGCATGGCAATCCCTACTCCTCTCATTGACATCAATCGATGGGCATCTCCATAGCCTATTGATTAGCCGCGTCAATGTGAGACTTTCTACCTTTTTGTCTTCTCTCATAACCCCCATCATTATACTTTACTCCACGCATAGTGCTATATCCATGGCTTCCGCTCATGTATTGCGTAAGAGTTGAAAAGGCTGAAGCGCGTTAAAAGTATGAACCAATTGCTCGGCTTGTCATCGGGGTTATGCATGATGAGAACGTTTGTGTGACAATATTGAAACATAGCCTAACTATATGATTTTGTAGGGATAAGCTTTCTTTGGCTATGTTATTTTGATAAGACATAATTGCTAGGTTAGCATGTTTGAAGTATTATTGTTTTTATGTCAACATTAAACTTTTATCTTGAATCTTTCGGACCTAGATATTCATGCCACAATAAAAATGGATTACATTAAAAAGTATGTAAAGAAGCATTCCACATCAAAAATTCTGTTTTTATCATTTACCTACTCGAGGACGAGCAGGAATTAAGCTTGGGGATGCTTGATACGTCTCCAACGTATCTATAATTTTTGATTGTTCCATGCTATATTATATTCTGTTTTGGATGTTTAATGGGCTTTATTATACACTTTTATATTATTTTTGGGACTAACCTATTAACCGGAGGCCCAGCCCAAATTGCAGTATTTTTTGCCTATTTCAGTGTTTCGCAGAAAAAGAATATCAAACGGAGTCCAAACGGAATGAAACCTTCGGGAACGTGATTTTCGGAACAAACGTGATCCAGAGGACTTGGAGTCTACGTCAAGAAAGCAACGAGGAGAGCACAAGGCAGGGGGCGCGCCTACCCCCCTCCAGGCGCGCCCTCCACCCTCGTGGGGCCCATGTTGCTCCACCGACATACTTCTTCCTCCTATATATACCTACGTACCCCCAAACCATCAAAGGCATCCACGAAAACCTAATTCCACCGCCGCAACCTTCTGTACCCATGAGATCCCATCTTGGGGCCTTTTCCGGCGTCCTGCCGGAGGGGGCATTGATCACGGAGGGCTTCTACATCAACACCATAGCCTCTCCGATGATGTGTGAGTAGTTTACCTCGGACCTTCGGGTCCATAGTTATTAGCTAGATGGCTTCTTCTCTCTCTTTGGATCTCAATACAAAGTTCTCCATGATTCTCGTTGAGATCTATTCGATGTAATCTTCTTTTACGGTGTGTTTGCCGGACCGATGAATTGTGGGTTTATGATCAAGTTTATCTATGAACAATATTTGAATCTTCTCTGAATTATTTTATGTATGATTGGTTATCTTTGCAAGTCTCTTTGAATTATCAGTTTGGTTTGGCCTACTAGATTGATCTTTCTTGCAATGGGAGAAGTGCTTAGCTTTGGGTTCAATCTTGCGGTGCTCGATCCCAGTGACAGAAAGGGAAACAACATGTATTGTATTGTTGCCATCAAGGATAACAAGATGGGGTTTATATCATATTGCATGAGTTTATCCCTTTACATCATGTCATCTTGCTTAAAGCGTTACTCTGTTCTTATGAACTTAATACTCTAGATGCATGCTGGATAGCGGTCGATGTGTGGAGTAATAGTAGTAGATGCAGGCAGGAGTCGGTCTACTTGTCACGGACATGATGCCTATATATATGATCATACCTAGATATTCTCATAACCATGCTCAATTCTATCAATTGCTCGACAGTAATTTGTTCACCCACCGTAATACTTATGCTATCTTGAGAGAAGCCACTAGTGAAACCTATGCCCCCCGGGTCTATTCTCCATCATATTAATCTTCCAATACTTAGCTATTTCCATTGCCTTTTATTTTACTTTGCATCTTTATTTCTCTTTATCATAAGAATACCAAAAATATTATCTTATCATATCTATCAGATCTCACTCTCGTAAGTGACCGTGAAGGGATTGACAACCCCTTTATCGCGTTGGTTGCGAGGTTCTTATTTGTTTGTGTAGGTGCGAGGGACTCGTGCGTAGCCTCCTACTGGATTGATACCTTGGTTCTAAAAAATTGAGAGAAATACTTACGCTACTTTACTGCATCACCCTTTCCTCTTCAAGGGAAAAACCAACGCAGTGCTCAAGAGGTAGCAGTGAGATCGTGGGTGAATAGATAAATCGTATCGTGGGATGCAGAACAATTTGATTGGCAAAAGCCGAAAATTGAGATATGAATATTTTAAAGTGTCATTCGCAAATTCTTCAGCTGACAAGGACATATTGAAGATTTTGAACGGGTTTCAAATAGAACGCACATGAAGAATTTGTGAACATAGTAGGTTGAGTTTAGCATAGAGGGGGAAGGGTCCGATCACATTCACTTAGCAGAAAAGTCAACTTGAAGAAATAGCAATAAGTGAATGCTGTAGAGGACAGACAACTCAAATAAATATATAGTCAATGAAGTACAACAACGGAAAGAGTGAAGACTCTGCAAAGTTGAAGAATGTGAACAACTGAGGAACTTGAAAAATTGAAGAAAAACTCAAATTGAAGATTTTCAACTATCGTTGGTTGCGTGACCCACCATATAAGAATGATGATTTCAGACGCCGCCTACAATTGTCGTAGGGCTCTGAGAATCAAATTCTTCGTTAATTTCTTCACACTTATAGGGTTAGTCTTCATTGATTGAAGAAAAACGTTACTTCGTGTGTTTCACATCTAAGTCATCAATTTTGTATAAGTGTTAGGATATGTGTCCTTTTCAAAGAAATTCGAAGATTGTAAGATATTTAGCTCACACCGCAACTTGCTAAATCTCTTCTCATCCAAGGGCTTAGTGAAGATATCGGCTAGTTGTTCTTCAATCTTCACGTGCTCGATAGAGATGTCGCCCTTCAACACATGATCACGAAGAAAATGATGACGAATCTGGATGTGCTTTGTCTTCGAGTGCTAAACTGGGTTATGAGCAATCTTGATGGCACTCTCATTGTCACGGTAGAGAGGCACATTCTTCATGTTGATGTCGTAGTCCTTGAGGGTTTGCTTCATCCATAGCAATTGAGCACAGCATGAACCAGCAGCAATGTACTCAGCTTCAGCAGTAGAGAGTGATACGCAGTTCTGTTTCTTCGAGGACCAACATACCAAGGAAGGCCTGAGGAAATGGCATGTGCCTGATGTTGACTTGCGGTCCACACGATAACCAGCATAGTCGGAGTCTGAATATCCAATGAGGTCAAAATCTGAGCCCTTGGGATACCATAATCCAAGTGTTGGAGTGTGAGCTAGATATCGAAGAATATGCTTCACAGCCTTATGGTGTGATTCCTTTGGTGTAGCTTGAAAATGGGCACACATGCAAACACTAAGCATAATATATGGCCTAGATGCACATAGATACAATAAAGAACCAATCATGGAGCGGTATACCTTTTGATCGAAGTCAATACCATTTTCATCAGCGCTTAGATGGCCATTTGTGGGCATAGGGATTTTCACGCCTTTGCAATCTTGCATGCCGAATTTCCTCAACACATCCTTGAGGTATTTCTCCTGAGATATGAAGATGCCGTTGTGCTGTTGACGTATTTGAAGACCTAAGAAGAATTTCAATTCTCCCATCATAGACATTTGATATTCTTAACTCATCATATAGGCAAATTCATCACTGTAATGTTGGTCAGTACAGCCAAAGATGATATCATCAACATATATTTGGCACATGAATAATTCATCATCATAGGTTTTGGTGAAAAGAGTTGGGTCAAGTGAACCAGGTTTGAAGCCTTTCTTCATGAGGAATTCCTTCAAAGTATCATACCACGCCCGAGGGGCTTGCTTGAGGCCATAGAGGGCCTTATTGAGTCTGAAGTCCTTGTCAGGATGCTTTGGATCTTCAAAACCTGGGGGGTTGAGCAACATATACTTCTTCCTCAATCTTACCATTGAGGAATGCACTTTTCACATCCATTTGATATAAGATGATATTATGATGGTTAGCATAAGCAAGCAATATGCGAATAGCCTCAAGTCTAGCAACAGGTGCAAAAGTTTCATCGAAATCAATTCCTTCAACCTGTGTGTAGCCTTGAGCTACAAGTCGTGCCTTATTCCTCACCACAAGGCCATTTTCATCTTGCTTGTTGCGGTAGATCCATTTGGTGCCGATGATATTGTGCTTGCGAGAGTCTGGTCGCTTGACAAGTTCCAGACATTGTTGAGATCAAATTGATGTAATTCCTCTTGCATCGCTTGAATCCACTCAGGCTCCAGAAATGCCTCATCTACTTTGGTGGGCTCTGTGATAGAGACAAAAGCAAAGTGCCCACAAAAGTTAGACAGATGTGAAGCCTTTGAGCGTGTGAGAGGACCTGGTGCATTGATATCGCTGATGATTTTCTCAATCTGCACTTCAGTTGCAACGCGAGGATGAGCAGGTTGACGACGTTGAGTCGGCTCGGCATTTTCTTCAGAGCCATTTTCCTCAGGTGCATGATACGTCTCCAACGTATCTATAATTTTTTATTGTTCCATGCTATTATATATTCTGTTTTGGACGTTTAATGGGATTTATATACACTTCTATATTATTTTTGGGACTAACCTATTAACCGGAGGCCCAACCCAAATTGCTGTTTTTTTGTATATTTCAGTGTTTTGAAGGAAAAGGATATCAAACGGAGTCCAAACGGAATGAAACCTCCGGGAACGTGATTTTTGGAACAAACGTGATCCAGAGGACTTGGAGTGGACGTCAAGCAATCAACGAGGAGGCCACGAGGCAGGGGGGCGCTGAGGGAGTCCTGGACTAAGGGGTCCTCGGGCGTCCGGTCTGTTATCCATGGGCCGGACTGATGGGCTGTGAAGACACGAAGGCCGAAGACTGTACCCGTGTCCGGATAGGACTCTCCTTGGCATGGAAGGCAAGCTTGGCGATCAACTATGAAGATTCCTTCCTATGTAACCGACTCTATGTAACCCTAGATCCCCCCCCCCCGGTGTCTATATAAACCGGAGGGTTTAGTCTTGAAAGGATATACTCATTACCATAGTCATACAGGTTAGGCTTATAGGGTTTAGCCATTACAATCTCGTGGTAGATCAACTCTTGTAATACTCATATTCATCAAGATCAATCAAGTAGGAAGTAGGGTATTACCTCCATATGGAGGGCCCGAACCTGGGTAAACATCGTGTCCCCTATCTCCTGTAACCATCGACCTTAGACGCACAGTTCGGGACCCCCTACCCGAGATCCGCCGGTTTTGATACCGACATTGGTGCTTTCATCGAGAGTTCCACTGTGACGTCGATGATCGGATCGATGGCTCGCCTTGTCCTTAAAGACAACATCACCTCCTGGGGAGTACTGGCCCCGGGCCAAACCCTCCGGCTAGGCGGCTTTACCATGATTGCTCGTTCGGCCGTTGAGCCGACGATGACCTCTCCGGCCATCGAAAATCCCCTTCGCATCAACTCCGAACACTCCAAGCAGATGGATCCGGCAGAATTTTCGTCCTTGAACGAGCTCCTAGATCGCATCGCCGCTTTGGGAATTGCCACATATTATGATCGGATCGGGCCTAAAACCGATCAAGGAGAAATCAAAACTCCACCGATCACCCACCAGATAGCGGTAATCGAGGAACAGGACGGCGAGTCTTCTTCTATATCGAAGACGGACTATGTTCGGATCGCCAGTGAAAGGATGCGACCGGCCCTCCAAACATAGAATCGGACGGTGGTCCTAAACAATCAGAAGATACTCCAGAGCCCGGACTGTTGAGTATGGAGGGTCTTCAGACTCCGGATAATCGGTTGGGTCTGGGTTCGGATTTAATTCCACCCACCCACCTGGACATAGGCGCTCTCATGAGCATAAAACAACAGTCTCAGGAAACGGTCCACCACTTTTGGGCCAGATTCCTCCTTGTCAAAGACAAGGTAAAAGATTGCCGCGACGAGGACGCGATATCAGCGTTCTGCAACAATTGCACGGACGAAGGAATTCTCAACGCCATCAATCGCCGCTGTATACTAAAGTTCGCTGACTTAGCAACTATCGTACAGAAGTACAACACGATGGAAAGCACCTGGAGAACTCAGGCAGCTTGCTGCGAGCCGTCGTTCCCAACTCAACTCCTCTTACAGGCGAAGAGGGCGCACCCCCGTGGCACGCCCAGTCCAACAGTCAAGAAACACGAACCCATTACGTGGCACGGAACCGTTCTGGAGGGATGGCTCGATGGCCCATGCAAAATACACACGACACCGGATACCGTGGCAACCCACAGCCTTAGAGCATGTTGGATACTCCGGCAGGTAGCCAAGAGCGGCGAGGACATCCTTATCAAGGACATCCCAGAGCAGCACCATCCAGAAAACGACGACACAAGAGTATTGACGGTCTTCGAGACATTCGCTTCAAACAACAAGCGCAAAAGGGCACTTCGCGACCTCGCTGAAGTCTGCCAAATCGCTACAATAAACCCTTGGAACGACACGGCTATAACATTTAATGCCGGTGACGAACCGAAGTACAGGACAGTCCGAGTGCCAGTCGCATTAGTCCTCAGTCCCATCGTGGACGAGTTTCGACTAACCAAGGTCCTCATGGACGGCGGTAGCGGACTAAACCTCATTTATGAGGACACGCTCCACAAAATGGAAATAGACAGGAGCCACATCAAGCAAAGTAGCACAACCTTCCAAGGAATCATTCCCAGTCGGGAGGCGCGGTGCGCGGGAAAAATCACACTTGACGTGGTATTCGGCACGCCGGAGAATTATCGGTCCGAAGAAATCACCTTTCAAGTCGCCCCTTTCAGCGGCGGATACCACGCCCTGTTGGGGCGGGATGCTTTTACACGCTTCCAAGCTATACCTCATTACGGGTATGTGAAGCTCAAAATGCCCGGACCAAACGGTATAATCACTCTCGTCAGCGATCCGGACATATCACTCCATGCTGAAAACAAAACCGCATCCCTGGCCCTTGAGGCGCTATCCGAAGCCCTCACAGCCAAAGAATTAACCGCACTTCGCTCCACGGTGGACAGAGATGACGTGATCCTCGACAAACGCCCCAAATCCACCTCCTTCAAACTAGCAGAAGAAATAGTCAGATTCCAGGTCCACCCAACGGACCCCAAGAAGACAGCATCTATCAGAGCGCAACTAAACCCAACAGTTGACACCGCACTACGAGAATTCTTGCGCAAAAACTGGGACATATTCGCCTGGCACCCCTCCGATATGCCAGGGATCCCACGCAGGCTGGCCGAACATAGCCTCGATATATTAAAGGGATTTAAACCGGTCAAGCAAACACTGCGGCGCTTTTCTGAACCCAAGCGACAAGCCATGGGGGAGGAGCTGGCCAAGCTTATCGAGGCCGGATTCATTAGAGAAATCAAACATCCGGACTGGCTGGCAAACCTGGTGATCATACCAAAGAAGGACAAATCCTGGCGCCTATGTGTCGATTTCAAAGACCTCAACAAGGCTTGCCCTAAGGATCCCTTCCCCCTCCCCCGCATTGATCAAATCATTGACGCCACCGCAGGACACGACTCACTGTGTTTCCTCGATGCATATTCCGGATACCATCAAATCAAAATGAAGGAGTCCGATCAAGCTGCAACAACATTCATTACCCCATACGGGCCATTCTGCTTCAACACCATGCCCTTTGGGCTCAAGAACGCCGGCGCCACATACCAACGCATGATTCAAACATGCTTGGAGAAGCAGATCGGCAAACAGTAGAAGCTTACGTCGATGATGTCGTCATCAAAACTAGGCACGTCGAAACACTAATAGACGACTTACGTCTTACATTCGATAACCTCCGTGCGTATGACATTAAGCTCAACCCAGAAAAGTGTGTCTTTGGCGTCCCCACTGGAAAACTATTGGGCTTCATCGTTTCCAATAGAGGAATCGAAACAAATCCAGCCAAAATCCGAGCTCTGTCACAGGTGGCTACGCCAACAGACCTCAAACAAGTCCAAAAACTAGCTGGTTGCATGGCAGCGTTAAGTCGCTTTATCTCCAGATTAGGAGAAAAGGCACTACCACTCTACCGCCTCTTACGGCGCACCGATAACTTCGAATGGACAGACGCGGCGACTACTAGACTGGAAGAAATAAAGGCCCTCCTAGCAAGCAACCCAATCCTGGCCGCACCAAACGCTCGCGAACCCATGTTGCTATACATATCGGCAACACATCAGGTGGTGAGCGCCGTGCTCGTCGTTGAACGAGAACAGGACAGACACAAATTCCCTCTTCAAAAACCAGTATACTACGTATCTACTGTCCTCACACCATGCAAATCCCGGTACCCCCATTACCAAAAGATAGCATACACGGTCTTCATGGCATCCCGAAAGCTACGACGTTTCTTCCAGGAGTGTTAAATCATGGTGGCTGATACGTCTCCAACGTATCTATAATTTATGAAATATTCATGCTATTATATTATCCTTCTAGGATGTTTTATATGCATTTATATGATATTTTATATGATTTTTGGGACTAACCTATTAACCTAGAGCCCAGTGCTAGTTTATGTTTTTTCCTTGTTTTTGAGTTTTGCAGAAAAGGAAAACCAAACGGAGTCCAATTGAGCTGAAATTTGACGGAGATCATTTTTGGACCAGAAGAAGCCCACGGAGTACCGGAAGTGGGCCAGAAGAGCACCGAGGCCACCACGAGGATGGGGGGCGCGCCCTACCCACCTGGCCGCCCCCCTGCCTCGTGGCCGCCCCGGGGACCCCCTAACTTGTTCCTGACTCCAACACCTCTTATATAACCCCAAACTTCCAGAAAGAAACCTAGATCAGAAGTTCCGCCGCCGCAAGCCTCTATAACCACGAGAAATCAATCTAGGTCCTCTCCGGCACCCTGCCGGAGGGGGCCATCATCACCGGTGGCCATGGAGGAGTATCCCGGAGAGGCCATCATCGCCATGAAGGCCAAGGACCAGAGGGAGAACCTTTCCCCATCCAGGGGGGAGGCCATGGAGGAGGAAGCACAAGCGGGAGAAGCTCTCCTCCTCTCTCTTGGTGGCACCGGCGTGCCATCGAGAGGGGAATCATCGCCACGGTGATCGTCTTCATCAACATCACCACCATCATCACCATCCTCATCTCTTTTACGCGGTCCACTCTCCCACACCCCGCTGTAATCCCTACTTGAACATGGTGCTTTATGCCACATATTATGATCCAATGATGTGTTGCCATCCTATGATGTTTTGAGTAGATATCCTTTGTCTTTGGGTTGATTGATGATCTAGATTGGTACGAGTTGTATGTTTTATTTTGGTGCTGTCCTTTGCCCTCCGTGTCGTGCAAGCGTGAGGGATTCCCGCTGTAGGGTGTTGCAATACGTTCATGATTCGCTTATAGTGGGTTGGTGAGTGACTGAAACACAAACCCGAGTAAGGGGGTTGTTGCGTATGGGAATAAAGAGGACTTGATGCTTTAATGCTATGGTTGGGTTTTACCTTAATGATCTTTAGTAGTTGCGGATGCTTGCTAGAGTTCCAATCATAAGTGCATATGATCCAAGTAGAGAAAGTATGTTAGCTTATGCCTCTCCCTCATATGAAATTGCAATGACGACTATCGGTCTTGTTAACAATTGCCTAGGACAATTCCGCACACCGATCCATCATTATTCCACACTCGCTATTTATATTATTTAGTAATATATTCTAACTTTATGATAACAACACCTACTTTTATATTTTAGCTCTCCGATACCATGCAAAGTTATCCTCTTCATACCCACAACGTAGTTTTATTTCTCGTTTCTAGTTGGAAGCAAACGTTCGGTATACGTAGCGTCGTATCAGTAGCAGATAGGGCTTGAGAGAATATTGATCTTACCTTTAGTTCCTTGTGGGTTAGACACTCCATACTTATCACTTCCACCTTTGGAAATTGCTACGATGATTCCCTTCACTTGGGGATTATCAAGCTCTTTTCTGGCGCCGTTGCCGGGGAGCAATATCGTGGGGTTGATATTCTCGTGTGTGCTTGTTTGCTTTCTTCACTAAGTAGATTTTTTTTTTTTGCTTTTTGTTTCTGTTTAGTTGTGGGTGAAACATACAATTTTTTTAAAAGAATGAAAATACAAAAAGATTCATTTGCCTCTCATGCCTAAAAAGTTTTTCAAAAAAGCGAAGTGATTGGAAAGTTATGCATTGAAGAAGTGAGGGTCGACCTTGAGCACTTGTGTTCATGCTCACGGAAACAATGTAGAATTTTTCATGGAAGTTTCTCTGTAAATAATTATCCCCTTGTATATATCCATTGCATTATAAAAATAGAGTGCCAAGCTTTGGTTTTAGGATGATTAGATTGCTTGTTTACTATGTGCAGAACAAAAAAAGAAACTTTGGCTGTAGCGCTTGATTTTAAATTTTTTACTGGAAAGTCAAATGGGTCTGAAACTATTTGCACATTACTTCTGTACAAATTTTTCAAATTGTCAAATTTATTTCATAATTTTTGGAGTTACAGAAGTTTTCTAAACTTCCAGATTACTACAGACTGTCCTGTTTAAGACAGATTCTGTTTTTGATGCATTGCTTGCTTGTTTTGATGAAACTATCGATTTCTATCAGTGGATTAAGCCATGTAAAAGTTATATTACAGTAGCTATAATGCAAAAACAAAATATGAATTGGTTTGGAACAGTAATTATGGTAGTGATTTGTTTCAGTATACTAACGGATCTCACAAAGTTTTTGTGGATGAAGTGTTCGAAGAATGAGGAGTTACCGATATGAGAAGAATAAAGAGAGTCAAGAGTTCAATCTTGGGGATGCCCAAGGCACCCCAAGTAAATATTTCAAAGGATACTCAAGCATCTAAGCTTGGGGATGCCCCGGTTGGCATCCCATCTTTCTTCTTCAACAAATATCGGTATACCTCGGTTTTTGTTTTGTTCACATGATTTGTGTCCTTTGGGTTTTTGTTTTTCCTTTAAGAACCATGATAGTATGATATACCCTTCATTGTTTTATAGAATGCTTCATGTGCTTCACTTATATATTTCGAGCTTGGATATCAGTTAGTCTATATTAATTGTAGAATTCTCCATGAACTTCACTTATATCTTTTGGAGTATGAATAATACTATAATCTAAAGTGGGTTTGGAAGAGTGTCAACTTTAGGAATTAGTGATCCCACTATTTTGGAGGGTGTTGAATCTTAGTGTGATATATATGAAAGTGGATTTGGCAGAGTGTCAACTTTAGTTAGTAATGATTCCACTATTTCGGAAGAGGTTCCAATTGATTATGAGAACAAAGTTGCTATCTATGATGATTATTGTGATGACATGTATGCTATAAAGAATAATTTTAACCATGAAACTTGTCATCATGATTTTAATTTTCAACTGGATTATGCCTCACATGACGGTTATGTTGTTGAGTTTACTCCCACTATTCCGAATGAGAAGAATTTTTGCTTATGTGGAGAGCAGAAAAATTTCTATGCTTGTAGATCATGAAAAGAATGCTTTATGTGATGGTTATATTGTTGAATTCATTCATGATGCTACTGAAAATTATTATGAGGGAGGACTAGATGCTTGTAGGAGTTACAATAATATCAAGTTTCCTCTCTATGTGCTTAAAGCTTTGAAGTTATACTTGTTTTGCCTTCCTATGCTAGTTGATTCTTGTTCCTATAAATTATGTGTTCACAAAATCTCTAGGCATAGGAAGTTGGTTAGATTCAAATGTGCTAGTCATATTCTTCATGATGCTCTCTTTATGTTTCAATTCTTATCTTTTATGTGAGCATCATTGAAATCATCATGCCTAGCTAAAAGGCATTAAAGAAAAGCGCTTGTTGGGAGACAACCCAATATTTACCCTTTCTGTTTTTGTGTGTTTACATGATTAAGATACTGTAGTAATCATGATTTATAGCTTTTGTTTCAATAAAGTTCCAAGTAAGACCTTTGGGAAGACTTGGGTGAAAGTTGATGTGATCTTGCTGTAAAAAACAGAAACTTTGCGCTCACGAGATTAGCTACCATTTTTTTACAGAAGAGTGCTTTTGAGTTTATTCTTTTTGAAGAAGATTAACAGACAAATTCCTCACGTCCACCAATTTATTTCATAATTTTTGGAGTATCATAAGTATGGTTTCTGTTCAAATCATTACAGGCTGTTCTGTTTCTGACAGATTCTGTTTTCATTGCATAGTTTGCTTGTTTTCTAGTTTCTATGGCTTATATTTCTCAAATATAAATTGTAGAAATGATATGGTACAGTAGACATTGTGTGGGAACAATTATGAACCTTGTCTTTGACAGTACCAAAGTGGATGGTTTACTCTTTATCATACTAACCTATCTCACGAAGTTTTGTTAAGTTTTGTGTGATTGAAGTTTTCAAGCTTTGGGTGAGATATCGATATGAGGAGAATAAGGAGTGGAGATACCCTAAGCTTGGGGATGACCAAGGCACCCCAAGGTAATATTCAAGGAAGACTCAAGCGACTAAGCTTGGGGATGCCCCGGAAGGCATCCCCTCTTTCGTCTTCAAAACTATCGGTATACCTTACTCGGAGCTATATTTTTATTCGTCACATGATATGTGTTTTGCTTGGAGCGTATTTTCAATTTTACTTGCTGTTTGAATAAAATCATTGGATCTGAAATATTGAATGAAAAAGAATCCTCCCATGGCTAGTTAATTATTTGACTACTCAGTGTTCTTCGCTTATATCTTTTGGAGTAGTTTGTCATTTACTCATGTGCTTCACGTATATCCTATGAGTAAATGGTTGAATGAAGTGTATGTCATAAATCTGAATTTATATATGTTTCATATGCTTATAACATGGGGAGTAATGACTTCACACCTAATAAGTATAAATAGTAAACTTATTGAAAGTTAGCAAACGTAGAATTGGTCACTTGAACAATTCATGAAAGAATATTGAAGGAAGAGAGATTTCACATATAAATATACTATCTTGGACATCTTTTGCAATTGTGAGCACTCATTAAAATATGACATGCGAAAAGGTTGATGTTGGACAAGGAAGACAATGTAATGGGTTATGTTCTCTTATATCCGAAATAAAGTATATTGTCTTGGATCATCCAACATGCTGAGCTTGCCTTTCCCCCTCATGCTAGCCAAATTCTTTGCACCAAGTAGAGATACTACTTGTGCTTCCAAACATCCCTTAAAACGAGTTTTGCCATGAGAGTCCAGCATACCTACCTATGGATTGAGTAAGATCCTTCAAGTAAGTTGTCATCGGTGCATGCAATAAAACTTGCCCTCTAAATATGTATGATCTATTAATGTGGAGAAAATAAGCTTTATACGATCTTGTGATGTGGAAGAAATAAAAGCGACGGACTGCATAATAAAGGTCCATATCACAAGTGGCAATATAAAGTGACGTTCTTTTGCATTAAGATTTTGTGCATCCAACCATAAAAGCGCATGACAACCTCTGCTTCCCTCTGCGAAGGGCCTATCTTTTACTTTTTATCTTCTACCTTATGCTAGAGTCATGGTGATCTTCACCTTTCCCTTTTTTACATTTTATCCTTTGGAAGCACATTGTGTTGGAAAGATCCTGATATATATATCCAATTGGATGTAAGTTATCATGAACTATTATTGTTGACATTACCATTGAGGTAAAAGGTTGGGAGGCGAATCTATAAGCCCCTATCTTTCTCTGTGTCCGATTAAAACTTTGAACCCATAAATATCGCGTGAGTGTTAGCAATTGTGAAAGATTAAATGATAGTTGAGTATGTGGAGTTTGCTAAATCAAAGCTCTGACATAGACCCTTCCTGAAAATAAGATGAATTGCAATTGTTTGATGACTGAGAATATAGTTTGTTAGTTTCAAGAAAGTTTATGATCTATACTTTAACATGTGAATAGCTTGTTACTTGATCATGAATTTTTTTATGAGATGAGCTACTGTTATGACATATAATGATGCTAGAAAAGGTGATTGAAATTATCATTGAGCAAACTTGTGCACCTGCTAGCATTCACACTTCATAAATTATTTCTTTTATCATTTACCTACTCGAGGACGAGCAGGAATTAAGCTTGGGGATGCTGATACGTCTCCAACATATCTATAATTTATGAAGTATTCATGCTATTATATTATCCTTCTAGGATGTTTTATATGCATTTATATGATATTTTATATGATTTTTGGGACTAACCTATTAACCTAGAGCCCAGTGCTAGTTTCTGTTTTTCCTTGTTTTTGAGTTTCGCAGAAAAGGAAAACCAAACGGAGTCCAATTGAGCTGAAATTTGACGGAGATCATTTTTGGACCAGAAGAAGCCCACGGAGTACCGAAAGTGGGCCAGAAGAGCACCGAGGCCACCAAGAGGGTGGGGGGCGCGCCCTACCCACCTGGGTGCGCCCCCTTGCCTCGTGGCCGCCCCGGGGACCCCCCTGACTTGTTCCCGACTCCAACACCTCTTATATAACCACAAACTTCCAAAAAGAAACCTAGATCGGAAGTTCTGCCGCCGCAAGCCTCTGTAGCCACGAGAAATCAATCTAGGCCCTCTCCGGCATCCTGCCGGAGGGGGCCATCATCACCGGTGGCCATGGAGGAGTATCCCGGAGAGGCCATCATCGCCATGAAGGCCAAGGACCAGAGGGAGAACCTTTCCCCATCCAGGGGGGATTCCATGGAGGAGGAAGCACAAGCGGGAGAAGCTCTCCTCCTCTCTCTTGGTGGCACCGGAGTGCCATCGAGAGGGGAATCATCACCAGAGTGATCGTCTTCATCAACATCACCACCATCATCACCATCCTCATCTCTTTTACGCGGTCCACTCTCCCGTACCCCGCTGTAATCCCTACTTGAACATGGTGCTTTATGCCACATATTATGATCCAATGATGTGTTGCCATCCTATGATGTTTTGAGTAGATATCCTTTGTCTTTGGGTTGATTGATGATCTAGATTGGTACGAGTTGTATGTTTCATTTTGGTGCTGTCCTATGGTGCCCTCCGTGTCGTGCAAGCATGAGGGATTCCCGCTGTAGGGTGTTGCAATACGTTCATGATTCGCTTATAGTGGGTTGCTGAGTGACTGGAACACAAACCCGAGTAAGGGGGTTGTTGCATATGGGAATAAAGAGGACTTGATGGTTTAATGCTATGGATGGGTTTTACCTTAATGATCTTTAGTAGTTGCGGATTCTTGCTAGAGTTCCAATCATAAGTGCATATGATCCAAGTAGAGAAAGTATGTTAGCTTATGCCTCTCCCTCATATGAAATTGCAATGACGACTATCGGTCTTGTTAACAATTGCCTAGGACAATTCCGCACACCGATCCATCATTATTCCACACTTGCTATTTATATTATTTAGTAATATATTCTAACTTTATGATAACAACACCTACTTTTATATTTTAGCTCTCCGATACCATGCAAAGTTATCCTCTTCATACCCACAACATAGTTTTATTTCTCGTTTCTAGTTGGAAGCAAACGTTCGGTATACGTAGAGTCGTATCAGTGGAAGATAGGGCTCGAGAGAATATTGATCTTACCTTTAGCTCCTTGTGGGTTCGACACTCCATACTTATCACTTCCACCTTTGGAAATTGCTACGATGATTCCCTTCACTTGGGGGTTATCAGTGGCCTCTGAAGTCCCACTCAATGACATAATAAACAACCGCGATGCCACGGGACAGATCACCAAATGGGCCATAGAGCTACTACCATTTGACATAACATACAAGCCACGTCGAGCCATCAAATCCCATGTACTGGCTGACTTTGTCACCGAATGGACAGAGGCCGAACTCCCTAAAGAGTATGACGCATATTCCAATTGGGTTATGTATTTTGACGGCTCCAAAATGCTGGCGGGGCTAGGAGGGGGAGTCGTGTTAACATCCCCTACTGGAGATGTCGTCCAGTATGTACTCAAAATACTATACACAGACTGCAACAACGCAGCCGAATACGAGGCCTTATTACATGGTCTTCGAATGGCCGTATCCATGGGCATACAACGCCTAGAGGTGCGCGGGGATTCAAACCTCGCAATATCTCAAATAAACGGAGACTTTTATGCCAAAGATCCAAAGATGGCAGCTTATCGTAATGCCGTCTTAAAAATGTCGGCTCGGTTCGAGGGGCTCGAATTTCATCACGTCGCCTGAGAAAGTAATCAGGCAGCGGACGTCCTTGCTCACATTGGCGCCAAGCGCGACCCCGTCCCACCCAACATCTTCCTGGAAAAGCTTTTCAAGCCATCCGTGGTGTGGCAAGGGGAGGTCGGCGACAACAGTCCAGATCTGGACACAACCCCAAATCCCGAACACACCAATAGCATCGGGGGCTCAGCCACCGAAATAACACTGTTGGCCCATCTCATTATGGCAGTCATTGCCCCATGGACCGAACCCTTCTTGGCCTACATTAATAGGAAGGAGCTTCCCGAAGACCAGAATGAGGCTCGCCGCATTGTCCGGCGTTCGAAGGCCTACAAGGTTCACGACGGAGAGCTCTACAAGAAAAGTACTACCGGAGTACTTCAAAGATGTATCTCCGAGGAAGAGGGGCGGCAGCTTTTAGCGGAAATTCACATTGGTCTCGGCGGACACCACGCCGCAGCTCGGGCCCTTGTTAGCAAGGCCTTCTGTACTGGGTTTTATTGGCCGACGGCCCGAGCAGACGCACAGGACCTTGTCCAACGCTGCGTCGGATGCCAACTCTTCGCCAACCAAAGCCATATGCCCCCAACTGCCTTACAAACTATCCCCATTACTTGGCCTTTCGCGGTCTGGGGACTGGATATGCTTGGACCCCTTAAAGGGGGAAGCCATAAGAAAAAATATCTGCTGGTCATGGTGGACAAATTCACTAAGTGGATAGAGGCTAAACCGGTCAAAACGGCTGAGTTCGGGCCGGTGATAGAATTCATATCCGGTGTTGTGCACCGTTATGGTGTCCCGCACAGCATCATCACTGACAACGGCTCTAATTTCACAGCCGACGAGGTGAAAACCTGGTGTACTAATCTTGGCATTAAACTCGATTACGCCTCCGTCTACCACCCGCAAACCAACGGTCAAGTCGAACGAGCCAATGGTCTTATTATGAGTGGCATCAAGCCCAGACTAGTGCGGTCTTTGAGAGAATCAGACAAGCACTGGGTTGAGGAGCTCGACTCCGTACTCTGGGGGCTTCGAACCATGCTCAACCGTACTACCGAATACACACCTTTCTTCATGGTGTATGGCGCGGAGGCTGTGTTGCCCTGCGATATTATTCACGACTCACCTCGAGTGTGTATGTACGAAGAGAGAGAAGCCGAGCTTGATCGGCAGGACAACCTAGATGCCCTGGAGGAGGAGCGCGATGTCGCAAAAGCCCGTTCAGCATTTTACCAACAGCAGGCTCGAAGATATCAAAGCAGAGAAGTACGGGCTAAGACTTACAAACGTTGGCGAACTCGTTCTACGCCTGCCGGAGAAGAAAAAGGACAAACTAAAGCCCAAATGGGAGGGTCCCTTCATAATTGACAAAGTTCTCACCGGAGGAGCTTACCGTCTTCGTGATGCATCAGACCATCGCCTCGAGCCGAACCCCTGGAACGCAGCCAGACTCAGAAGATTCTATGCCTAGTGCCGAACTCTTTGTTCGTCTCCTTCTCCCCTGTAGTTTCCATTATTTTTTCTCTCTTTTCCGATTATTCTTTTTTTTCTCGCTTTAAAGCTCTCGTACGGCTAGACCGCACACCCATGACGCATACATCTTTAAATATGTACGTCCATTATACCTGGGGGCTTCTCGGACAGAAGCTTTTTATTATTTTTTGAGCATCAAGCTCTTCACATATCCGTTTTTCCATATGTACCTTTTCTTCGCCACTATATGCATCGATATGACTTAAGTTTTGGACAAGATGGGTTGCCTGGCTCCTGTGCTTATGCCCTACGTTCCTGTTAGTTCAGCTAGGGCATAAAGGGAGCACCTCTGCGATTGTTACTGCCGGGTCATCCGGATGTGTACATAAGATTGGGTGAAGCCGAAAGCTAGCGTTCTTAAGGGAATATTCGGTCGGTGAATTAAAGATGTTTTTTGCACTCGCTCCATTGTGAACCCCCAGAAGTTATACACACTGTGATTTTCACATCACAATTTGGACATGTACACTAATGCATGCACACCGAGGTAAAGGAACCTTTAACGGAACTATTCTCTCTGGAAGATGTTTCTTACAATCTCAATGTAATATAACATAGCTAGCCGGATACAACTTGTCTGTTCAAGCAACTATGACCCCTACGCCTAGTTTCCACGCATACCCCGGTCTATTCGACCGTGCTGGTATTCGGAAACACTCCGCACCTTCAGGTCCGGAGGTTGAAGTGCAAAGGTCTGCCATGACAAATGCTATACAATTCAGCTAGAGTTACATATATCAAGGAAAGTACATAGTCACTTGGACTCAAACACTTCCTCCTCTACACCGTCCAAAAGGCGGTCTAACTTACAATCCTATTGGGAATATTTGGCGGCCACCTCTACTTCGCCATATACTAAACTAACGGGAATTTCTTCCCCATTCGACCCTAGCGGTCCGACACAGGCCATGTGATTAGGATCCAGCTTGGTATATCACGTTTTCACCATGGCCCAGGCCTCTCGCGCACCCTCTCGGCAGGCCGATATCTTCCATAGTCGGATACGCCGCCGCGCTCCTTTGAACAACTCTACAAGCTTATCCATACTTCCTGGAGGGGAGGCGGATGGCCATAGGGCCTTGGCAACACTCCGCATCGCCAGCCGAGCCTGTTCGTGCACTTGAGACAGCCCTTGCAGTAGATCACTTGATGATCCGGACACCTCCTCTTCAGGACGGCCCATCAATATACCTGCAATCATAACTATGTCAGTTCCATTTATCTCTGAACTACTCTAAAGATAGTTTAGACACATACTGAATATGCCACCCCGCAGCTTCTTGTTCTCCTTCACGGAGTCGGCTAGCTGGGCCCACACATCTTTCAATTCTTCGCCCAATGTAGTATTGGAATCCTGAAGCTTGTTTTTCTCCTCTCTGACTTGGGTCAGAACACGCTCGCCTGCGGCGTGTAGCCTTTTCGCCTCTTTCTCTCCCGTTTGGGCGACCTTCAACTTCTCTTCAAGTTGATCTGGCGATCCTATTTTGCGATCAGCAACAGTATTAGTACAAGTTGGTATACAATTATTTGTTCCTCAATGGAGGGGAATGTTACCAGAAGACGCCTTCTTGAAGTTTTCCAGTTCGGCGGTAGCAGCATTTAGCTGTGCCCGACACTGCTCCAGCTCTTGGGCTAGCAGGCCATTCTTCTCTGTAAGGACCTGGTTATACAACGATCCTTAAATCAGTTGTACCAACTGCTTTCAGTCTCGGGGGCTACGGGCATATGGTTATCCTTTTCGGACAAAGAAAACTTACCTGCACATCTGTCAAATGTTGCTTTGTGGCTTTTCTAATCCCATCTCGAGCAGCTCGGATGTATGCGCCAGCCGAGCTGAAGGCATTGAATGCCTCTTCCGAGAACTTGGGGTCTCGTAAGACAGCCCTGCAGCACCGATGATTCATGGTGCTCTCCACTTCCGAGTTGGTAACGGACATATCTTCCGAACCCTCGGCCGAAGGACAGTCCAACGTTGTCCCCATAGCGGCCCCCACCTCTCCGGTGGGATCTAAATCCCGGTTGTTGGGAGTGCGACCGGCCGGATCCCCGGACATAGTCCGGTGAACCTTTTTCCTGATACAGGACCAACATAACAATCACGGTTGGGTACGACTGCTAAAGCATACCTTCAAATTCCTACCTCTTCGACGAAGGACCGGCCTTGTCTTCGCCGACGTTCCTTTTCGAGGCCTTGATCGACGCGGGAGTCGCTCTTCTTGGAGTCATCCCCGGCGTAGCATGACGTGCCGAACGCCTCCCCTTTGAAGCATGAGACTGTGCAGTGGGTGAGGCAGTGCGAGGAAACTCTTTCAAGGGGGATTTCTCCTGATTACTTACGTGGGAAGCTGGAAGAAGACCAGGATAATCGGCGATGATGGCCACTTCCATGCCGTCATAGCTCGCCTGGTAGAACACCCCTTCTGCGAGTACCACGAATATATCCGGGTCCTCTGTGAACCTAGGATCAAGCTCCCGGTTGTGGTTCTCCAGCTGAGGGGCGGGGCTATTAAGCCCCTCAGTTACCTTCCGCCAGTGTTGTTTCAAAATAAATAGATTGGTTATTCGTTAAAAATGGCTAAGAGAGCGAAGTGAATAAAAGCAAAGGGGTTAGGACTTACCCAGCTAGGAGGGTTGTGCATGGATTACCCGTCTCTGCGATTGATGCGGAGAAATTCTTCTTCCTCCCCTTTGAACAGCTCGACCAGTATCTTGGCTAGAGCGGCGGGGGTGTCCGGACCTTTCTGACCGCAACGGGAGGCATCATCCTCCCCATTGTAGTGCCACATTGGGAGCCCTCTATATTGAAGTGGTTGAACCCCTCGCACTATGGAGGTCGCCATTACCTCTACAATTGTAAAACTGGACTGGGTAAGCATCCTTATCTTGCCCAGGAGCTGACGAACTTCCGCACTGTCCTTCTCTTCAAGACTTCGGGGACGCCAGCTGTGACGTTTCTTCAGTGGAACGCTTGCAAATTCCGGGAGACCCTTGCGAACTGGGTCGGGAAGAGCGACGTCTTCTATATAGAACCATTCGGAAGGCCATTCTTCAGATGCCTTCCTTGGTGTGCCGGACAGGTATCCGGTATCGGCGACGCGCCATACTTCGGCTCCACCCACTTCAAATATTGACCCCTGGTGGTTGCGCGGGACAAGACAGAACAACTTTCTCCACAGTTCGAAATGGGCCTCAATACCCAGGAATAGTTCGCACAAAGCAACGTAGCCCGCAATATGCAGAATGGAGGCGGGAGTAAAGTTATGCAGCTGAAGGCCATAGTATTCCAGAAGCCCCCGGAGGAATGGATGGATTGGAAACTCAACGCCCCTTAGCAGATAAGGGACGAAACAAACTCGCTCCCCCGGATGGATTGGGAAAATCCTCCGCCTGGGTCTCACCGTTAAGGGAGGCTAGCCCTGCTCGAACAGGGACCAGATCTGCAGGGGGGAGAAATCCCTGCATTTGCAGCTTCTCTAATTGGCTGTGGGCCACTGAGCACCTATCCCACTCGCCTCTCTCTGAGTCGAAGGAGGAATTGGGAATGCTAGCCATGTTGGAATGGCTTCTCCTAGTAGTCTTTGGGGATTTTTCTCCGCGGGATGGTGAATGGATCTAAGACTCGATCTCTTTAAATAGGCGCTCTTCCTGGCCTAAACCGGGTGTTATTTGCAAAAAATACCCTGACCTCCCGCACTCACTCGACACGTGGAAGACGAGGTTATTAACGCGCAGAAGCCGAGGGGAGACATTGAATCTACGGCCGAATACATTACTTGGAAATCAGTAAAGGAGGAACCCACCTTGCAATGCCGAAGACAATTTGTGTGCCGAACACCTCACTATTGAAGACTGGTTCGGGGGCTACTGAGGGAGTCCTGGACAAAGGGGTCCTCGGGCGTCCAGCCTGTTATCCATGGGCCGGACTGATGGGCTGTGAAGACACGAAGGCCGAAGATTGTACCCGTGTCCGGATAGGACTCTCCTTGGCGTGGAAGGCAAGCTTGGCGATCAACTATGAAGATTCCTTCCTACGTAACCGACTCTATGTAACCCTAGATCCCCCCGGTGTCTATATAAACCGGAGGGTTTAGTCCGGAAAGGATATACTCATTACCATAGTCATACAGGCTAGGCTTCTAGGGCTAGCCATTACGATCTCGTGGTAGATCAACTCTTGTAATACTCATATTCATCAAGATCAATCAAGCAGGAAGTAGGGTATTACCTCCATAGAGAGGGCTCGAACCTGGGTAAACATTGTGTCCCCTGTCTCCTGTAACCATCGACCTTAGACGCACAGTTCGGGACCCCCTACCCGAGATCTGCCAGTTTTGACACCGACAGGCGCGCCTACCCCCCTGGGCGTGCCCTCCACCCTCGTGGGCCCCTCGTAGCTCTCCTGACCGAACTCCTTCGCCTATATATACTCATATACCCTGGAAACATCAGACACGGAGCCAAAACCCTATTTCCACCGCCACAACCTTCTGTACCCGTGAGATCCCATCTTGGGGCCTTTTCCGGTGCTCCGCCGGAGGGGGCATTGATCACGGAGGGCTTCTACATCAACACCATAGCCTCTCCGATGATGTGTGAGTAGTTTACCTCAGACCTTGGGGTCCATAGTTATTAGCTAGATGGCTTCTTCTCTCTCTTTGGATCTCAATACAAAGTTCTCCTCGATTCTCTTGGAGATCTATTTGATGTAACTCTTCTTTTGCGGTGTGTTTGTCGAGATCCGATGAATTGTGGGTTTATGATCAAGATTATTTTTCGTGTGTTGTTTGCTTATTTTGATGAATCTATGGCTAGTAAAATAGTTTATAAACCATAGAGAAGTTGGAATACAGTAGGTTTAACACCAATATACATAAAGAATGAGTTCAATACAGTACCTTGAAGTAGTGTTTTGTTTTCTTTCGCTCACGGAGCTCACGATATTTTCTATTAAGTTTTGTGTTATGAAGTTTTCAAGTTTTGGGTAAAGCTTTGATGGGGTATGGAACAAGAAGTGGCAAGAGCCTAAGCTTGGGGATGCCCATGGCACCCCAAGATAATCTAAGGACACCAAAAAGCCAAAGCTTGGGGATGCCCCGGAAGGCATCCCCTCTTTCGTCCTCATCCATCGGTAAATTTACTTGGAGCTATATTTTTATTCACCACATGATATGTGTTTTGCTTGGAGCGTCTTGTACAGCATGGTAATTTGCTTTAATTGTGAAATTAATCTTCTATATTGAGTTTATTGAATATCATGAGAAGTTAGATACTTGATAAGTGTTTTGAGATATAAAGTTGGTAATATTAGAGTGTGCTTGTTGAGTAATTGTGAAATTGAGAAATACTCTTGTTAAAGTTGGCAAGTCCCGTAGCATGCAAGTATGGTAAAAGTTGTGTAGCAATTTTGACACATAGGTGTTCTTTTATTGCTTTCCTTATGAGTGGCGGTCGGGGACGAGCGATGGTCTTTTCCTACCAATCTATCCCTCTAGGGTCATGCGTAGTAGTACTTTGCTTCGAGGGCTAATAAACTTTTGCAATAAGTATATGAGTTCTTTATGACTAATGTGAGTCCATGGATTATACGCACTCTCAACCTTCCACAATTTTCTAGCCTCTATGGTACCGCACATTGCCCTTTCTCACATTGCGAGTTGGTGCAAACTTCGCCGGTGCATCCAAACCCCATGATACGATACGCTCTATCACACATAAACCTCCTTATATGTTCCTCAAAACAGCCACCATACCTACCTATTATGGCATTTCCATAGTCATTCCGAGATATATTGCCATGCAACTTTCCACCGTTCCGTTTATTATGACACGCTTCATCATTGTCATATTGCTTTGCATGACCATGTAGTTGACATCGTATTTTGTGGAAAAGCCACTATTCATAATTTTTTCATACATGTCACTCTTGATTCATCGCATATCCCGGTACAACGCCGGAGGCATTCACATAGAGTCATATCTTGTTCTAAGTATTGAGTTGTAATTGTTGAGTTGTAAGTAATAAAAGTGTGATGATCATCATTATTAGAGCATTGTCCCATGTGAGGAAAGGATGATGGAGACTATGATTCCCCCACAAGTTGGGATTAGATTCCGAACAAAAAGAAATAGAAAAGAGGTCAAAGAGAAAAAAAGAAGAGAAGGTCCAAACAAAAAAATGAGAGAAAAAGAGAGAAGGGACAATGCTACTATCCTTTTCCACACTTGTGCTTCAAAGTAGCACCATGATTTTTATGATAGAGAGTCTCCTATGTTGTCACTTTCATATACTAGTGGGAATTTTTCATTATAGAACTTGGCTTGTATATTCCAATGATGGGCTTCCTCAAAATGCCCTAGGTCTTCATGAGCAAGCAAGTTGGATGCACACCCACTTAGTTTCTTTTGTTGAGCTTTCACATATTTATAGCTCTAGTGCATCCGTTGCATGGCAATCCCTACTCCTCTCATTGACATCAATCGATGGGCATCTCCATAGCCTATTGATTAGCCGCATCAATGTGAGACTTTCTACCTTTTTGTCTTCTCTCATAACCCCCATCATTATACTTTACTCCACGCATAGTGCTATATCCATGGCTTGCGCTCATGTATTGCGTAAGAGTTGAAAAGGCTGAAGCGCGTTAAAAGTATGAACCAATTGCTCGGCTTGTCATCGGGGTTATGCATGATGAGAACGTTTGTGTGACAATATTGAAACATAGCCTAACTATATGATTTTGTAGGGATAAGATTTCTTTTGCTATGTTATTTTGATAAGACATAATTGCTAGGTTAGCATGTCTGAAGTATTATTGTTTTTATGTCAACATTAAACTTTTATCTTGAATCTTTCGGACCTAGATATTCATGCCACAATAAAAAGGGATTACATTAAAAAGTATGTAAAGAAGCATTCCACATCAAAACTTTAGTTTTTATCATTTACCTACTCGAGGATGAGCAGGAATTAAGCTTGGGGATGCTTGATACGTCTCCAGCGTATCTATAATTTTTGATTGTTCCATGCTATATTATATTCTGTTTTGGATGTTTGATGGGCTTTTTATACACTTTTATATTATTTTTGGGACTAACCTATAAACCGAAGGCCCAGCCCAAATTGCAGTTTTTTTTCCTATTTCAGTGTTTCGCAGAAAAAGAATATCAAACGGAGTCCAAACGGAATGAAACCTTCGGGAACGTGATTTTCGGAACAAACGTGATCCAGAGGACTTGGAGTCTACGTCAAGAAAGCAACAAGGAGAGCACGAGGCAGGGGGCGCGCCTACCCCCCCAGGCGCACCCTCCACCCTCGTGGGGCCCACGTTGCTCCACCACGTACTTCTTCCTCCTATATATACCTACGTACCCCCAAACCACCAGAGGCATCCACGAAAACCTAATTCCACCGCCGCAACCTTCTGTACCCGTGAGATCCCATCTTGGGGCCTTTTCCGGCGTCCTGCCGGAGGGGGCATTGATCACGGAGGGCTTCTACATCAACACCATAGCCTCTCCGATGATGTGTGAGTTGTTTACCTCAGACCTTCGGGTTCATAGTTATTAGCTAGATGGCTTCTTCTCTCTCTTTGGATCTCAATACAAAGTTCTCCACGATTCTCGTGGAGACTATTCGATGTAATCTTCTTTTGCGGTGTGTTTGTCGGGACCGATGAATTGTGGGTTTATGGTCAAGTTTATCTATGAACAATATTTGAATCTTCTATGAATTCTTTTATGTATGCTTGGTTATCTTTGCAAGCCTCTTCGAATTATCAGTTTTGTTTGGCCTACTAGATTGATATTTCTTGCAATGGGAGAAGTGCTTAGCTTTGGGTTCAATCTTGCGGTGCTCGATCCCAGTGACAGTAGGGGAAACGACACGTATTGTATTGTTGCCATCGAGGATAAAAAGATGGGGTTTATATCATATTGCATGACTTTATCCCTCTGCATCATGTCATCTTGCTTAAAGCGTTACTTTGTTCTTATGAACTTAATACTCTAGATGCATGCTGGATAGCGGTCGATGTGTGGAGTAATAGTAGTAGATGCAGGCAGGAGTCGGTCTACTTGTCACGGACGTGATGCCTATATACATGATCATACGTAGATATTCTCATAACTATGCTCACTTCTATCAATTGCTCGACAGTAATTTGTTTACCCACCGTAATGCTTATGCTATCTTGAGAGAAGCCACTAGTGAAACCTATGGTCCCCGGGTCTATTTTCCATCATATTAATCTCCCGCCAACAGGCTATTTCTGGCACCGTTTATTTTGCTTTCTTTACTTTCAGTATTTATCATAAAAATACCAAAAATATTATTATCTTATCATCTCTATCAGATCTCACTTTTGCAAGTGGCCGTGAAAGGATTGACAACCCATTTATCGCGTCGGTTGCAAGGTTCTTATTTGTTTGTGTAGGTGCGTGGGACTCGAGCGTGGTCTCCTACTGGATTGATATCTTGGTTCTCAAAAACTGAGGGAATACTTACGCTACTTTACTACATCACCCTTTCCTCTTCAAGGGAAAACCAACGCAGTGCTCAAGAGGTAGTAGTGCACTAGCATGATGTTCTTCACGTTCTGGAATGACTTCTTCAGCGGATTCTTCGGTAGGAACGACATCCTCAGTAGCCTTGAACTTGATGGGTTCCTTAGGTGACTTTTCATCTAGCACAAGAGGTAGGTGCTCTCTGTGCGAGCCATTAGTTTCGTCGAACCGCACATTTACAGTTTCAACAACCTTGTGATGAACGGTGTTGAAGACTCTGTAGGTGCGCGAGTCCTTTCCGTAACCAAGTATAAAACCTTCATGTGCTTTCAGTGCAAATTTAGAATTGTGATGAGGATCTCTAATCCAACATTTAGCACCGAAGACTTTGAAATAACTCACATTGGGTTTCTTGTTAGTGAGGAGTTCATATGAGGTCTTTTTGAAGAATTTGTGAAGATATACCCTGTTGATGATGTGGCACGCAGTATCAATTTCCTCAGGTCAAAAGTGATGAGGCATCTTGTATTCGTCAAGCATAGTGCGAGCCATCTCAACAAGAGTCTTGTTCTTGCGCTCCACGACGCCATTCTGCTGAGGAGTATAAGGAGCAGATAACTCGTGAGTAATACCAAGTTCATCAAGATAATCATCAAGATCAGTATTCTTGGACTCGGTCCCATTGTCACTTCTGATGTGCTTGATCTTCACACCAAAGTTGGTTGAAGCCCTCTAGGAAAATCATTTGAAGACTTCCTGCACTTCATATTTGTAAGTGACGATATGCACCCATGTGTAACGAGAATAATCATCAACAATAACAGAGCCATATAAAGATGCTTCATTCGTGAATGCGGCATAATGATTCGGGCCAAAGAGTGTTGGGGAACGTAGTATTCCAAAAAAATTGCCTACGATCATGCAAGATCTATCTAGGAGAAGCATAGCAACAAGCGGGGAAAGTGTATCCATGTACCCTCGTAGCCCGAAAGCGGAAGCGTTTAATAACGCGGTTGATGTAGTCGAACGTCTTCATGATCCAACCGATCCATGTACCGAACGCACGGCACCTCCGCGATCTGCACACGTTCAGCTCGGTGACGTCCCTTGAACTCTTGATCTAGTTGAGGCCGAGGGAGAGTTTCGTCACCACAATGGTGTGGTGACGGTGATGATGAAGTTACCGGCGCAGGGCTTCGCCTAAGCACTACGACGATATGACCGAGGTGTGTTTCTGTGGAGGGGGGCACCGCACACGGCTAAAGATCAACTTGTGTGTCTATGGGGTGCCCCCTTCCCCGTATATAAAGGAGGGGACGAGGAGGCCGGCCGGCCCTAGGGGGCGCGCACAAGGAGGGGAGTCCTACTAGGACTCCAAGTCCTAGTAGGATTCCACCAAGAGGGAGAGAGGGGGAGGAAGGAGAGGGAGAGAAGGAGAAGGAAAGGGGGCGTTGCCCCACTTCCCTTGTCCAATTCGGACTGCAAGGGGGCGCGCGGCCTGCCCTGGCTGCCCTCCTCTCTCTCCACTAAGGCCCATGGTGGCCCATTAGTTCCCCCGGGGTTTCCGGTAACCCCTCCGGCACTCTGGTTTTACCCGAAACTATCCGGAACACTTCCGGTGTTCGACTAACATGGTCCATTATATCAATATTTATGTCTCGACCATTTTGAGACTCCTCGTCATGTCCGTGATCACATTCGGGACTCCGAACAACCTTCGGTACATCAAATCACATAACTCATAATACAAATCGTCATCGAACGTTAAGCGTGCGGACCCTACGGGTTCGAGAACTATGTAGACATGACCGAGACACATCTCCGGTCAATAACGAATAGCGGAACCGGGGATGCTCATATTGGCTCCTACATATTCTACGAAGATCTTTATCGGTCAAACCGGAAGATTAACTCCTAGTTGAGTCAAGTGATTCTGGTACGCAGACATTCTGAGTATATGCTCACTGATAGAACTATTCTCCTCCATTTTGCAGCTATAGAACTTACTGGAGTCAATCTCTCAATCCGAGCATTTGCTTGAAATATTAACTTCAACTCCTGGAACATCTCATATGCTCCATGACATTCAAAATGTCGTTGAAGTCCCGGTTCTAAGCCGTAAAGCATGGCACACTGAACTATCGAGTAGTCATCAGCTTTGCTCTGCCAGGCGTTCACAATGTCTGGTGTTGCTCCTGCAGCGGGTCTTGCACCTAGCGGTGCTTCCAGGACGTAATTCTTTTGTGCAGTAATGAGGATAATCCTCAAGTTACGGACCCAGTCCGTGTAGTTGCTATGATCATCTTCAACTTAGCTTTCTGTAGGAACACATTAAAATTCAACGGAACAGTAGCACGGGCCATTTATCGACAATAATATAGACATGTAAAATACTATCAAGTACTAAGTTCATGATAAATTAAAGTTCAGTTAATCATATTACTTAAGAACTCCCACTTAGATAGACATCCCTCTAATCATCTAAGTGATCACGTGATCCATATCAACTAAACCATGTCCGATCATCACGTGAGATGGAGCAGTTTTCAATGGTGAACATCACTATGTTGATCATATGTACTATATGATTCATGCTCGACCTTTCGGTCTCGGTGTTCCGAGGCCATATCTACATATGCTAGGCTCGTCAAGTTTAACCCGAGTATTCTGCGTTGCAAAACTGGCTTGCACCCGTTGTATGTGAAATTAGAGCTTATCACACCCGATCATCACGTGGTGTCTCGGCATGGCGAACTGTCGCAACGGTGCATACTCAGGGAGAACACTTATACCTTGCAATTTAGTGAGAGGTCATCTTATAATGCTACCGCCGTACGAAGCAAAATAAGATGCATAAAAAGATAAGCATCACATGCAATCAAAAAAGTGATATGATATGGCCATCATCATCTTGTGCCTTTGATCTCCATCTCCAAAGCACCGTCATGATCACCATCCTCACCGGCTTGACACCTTGATCTCCATCGAAGCATCGTTGTCGTCTCGCCAACTATTGCTTCAACGACTATCGCTACCGCTTAGTGATAAACTAAAGCAATTACATGGCGATTGCATTTCATACAACAAAGCGACAACCATATGGCTCCTGCCAGTTGCCGATAACTGTTACAAAACATGATCATCTCATACAACAATTTATATATCATCACGTCTTGACCATATCACATCACAGCAGGCCCTGCAAAAACAAGTTAGACGTCCTCTACTTTGTTGTTGCAAGTTTTACGTGGTTGCTACGGGCTTAGCTAGAACCGTTCTTACCTACGCATCAAAACCACTACGATTTTTCGTCAAGTGTGCTGTTTTAACCACCAACAAGGACCGGGCATAGTCAAACTCGATTCAACTAAAGTTGGAGAAACAGACACCCACTAGCCACCTGTGTGCAAAGCACGGCGGTAGAACCAGTCTCATGAACGCGGTCATGTAATGTCGGTCTGGGCCACTTCATCCAACAATACCGCTGAATCAAAGTATGACATGCTGATACGTCTCCGTCGTATCTATAATTTTTGATTGTTCCATGCCAATATTCTACAACTTTCATATACTTTTGGCAACTTTTTATACTATTTTTGGGACTAACATATTGATCTAGTGCCAAGTGGTAGTTCCTGTTTGTTGCATCTTTTTTGTTTCGCAGAAAATCCATATCAAACGGAGTCCAAACGGGATAAAAACTGACGGAGATTTTTTTTGGAATATTCGTGATTTTGGGAAGAAGAATCAACGCGATACGATACCCATGGGGGGCCACGAGGCAGGGGGCGCGCTCCAGGGGGTCAGGCGCGCCCTGGACCCTCGTGGCCACCCCGTAAGGTGGTTGGAGCCCTTCTTTCGCCACAAGAAAGATAATTTCCGGATAGAGATTGTGTCCAAAATTCAGCCCAATCGGAGTTGCGGATCTTCGGTTATAAAAGAAACAGTGAAAGGCCAGATCTGAGAGCGCAGGAACAGAGAGAGACAGAGAGACAGATCCAATCTCGGAGGGGCTCTCGCCCCTCCCACGCCATGGAGACCATGGACCAGAGGGGAAACCCTTCTCCCATCTAGGGAGAATGTCAAGGAAGAAGAAGAAGGAGGGGGCTCTCTCCCCCTCACTTCAGGTGGCGCCGGAACGCCGCCGGGGCCATCATCATCACCGCGATCTACACCAACACCTCCGCCATCTTCACCAACATCTCCATCACCTTGCCCCCTCTATCTACAGCAGTCCACTCTCCCGCAACCCGCTGTACCCTCTACCTTAACATGGTGCTTTATGCTTCATATTATTATCCAATGATGTGTTGCCATCCTATGATGTCTGAGTAGATTTTGGTTGTCCTATCGGTAATTGGTGAATTAGTATGATTGGTTTAATTTGCTTGTGATTATGTTGCTGTCGTTTGGTGCCCATCATATGAGCGCGCGCGTGGATCACACCATAGGGTTAGTTGTATGATGATAAGACTATGTATTGGAGGGCAAGAGTGACAAAAGCTTCAACCTAGCATAGAAATTGATGCATACGGTATTTAAGGGGGGTCAATATATCTTAATGCTATGGTTGGGCTTTACCTTAATGAACGTTAGTAGTTGCGGATGCTTGCTAATAGTTCCAATCATAAGTGCATAGAATTCCAAGTCAGGGATGACATGCTAGCAGTGGCCTCTCCCACATAAAACTTGCTATCGGTCTAGTAAAGTAGTCAATTGCTTAGGGACAATTTCGCAACTCCGACCACCACTTTTCCACACTCGCTATACTAATTTTATTGTTTCTTTATCTAAACAGCCCCTACTTTTTATTTACGTGCTCTTTATATTCTTGCAAACCTATCCAAAAACACCTACAAAGTACTTCTAGTTTCATACTTGTTCTAGGTAAAGTGAACGTTAAGCGTGCGTAGAGTTGTATCGGTGGTCGATAGAACTTGAGGGAATATTTGTTCTACCTTTAGCTCCTCGTTGGGTTCGACACTCTTACTTATCGAAAGAGGCTAGAATTGATCCTCTATACTTGTGGGTTATCAAGACACAACTCTTTGTGTTCTACTCATGCATATAACATCTACGCATAGACCTGGCTCGGATGCCACTATTGGGGAACGTAGTATTTCAAAATTTTTGCCTACGATCACACAAGATCTATCTAGGAGAAGCATAGCAACAAGAGGGGAGAGTGTGTCCACATACCCTCGTAGACCAAAGAGTTTAGTAACGCGGTTGATGTAGTAGAACATCTTCGCGATCCAACCGCGATCCAAGTACCGAACGCACGGCACCTCCGCGATCTGCACACGTTCAGCTCGGTGACGTCCCTCGAACTCTTGATCCAGTTGAGGCCGAGGGAGAGTTTCGTCAGCACGAAGGCGTGGTGATGGTGATGATGAAGTTACCGGTGCAGGGCTTCGCCTAAGCACTATGACGATATGACCGAGGTGTGTTTCTGTGGAGGGGGCCACCGTACACGGCTAAAGATCAACTTGTGTGTCTATGGGGTGACCCCCTCCCCCGTATATAAAGGAGGGGAGGAGGAGGCAGGCCGGCCCTAGGGGGCGTTCCCAAGGAGGGGAGTCCTACTAGGACTCCAAGTCCTAGTAGGATTCCACCAAGAGGGAGAGAGGGGGAAGGAACGAGAGGGAGATAGGGAGAAGGAAAGGGGGGCACCGCCCCCCTTCCCTTGTCCTATTCGGACTGCACGGGGGGGGGGGGGGGGCTACCCTGGCTGCCCTCCTCTCTCTCCACTAAGGCCCATGGTGGCCCATTAGTTCCCCCGGGGTTTCCGGTAACCTCTCCAGCACTCCGGTTTTACCCGAAACTATCCGGAACACTTCCGGTGTTCGAATAACATGTTCCAATATATCAATCTTTATGTCTCAACCATTTCAAGATTCCTCGTCATGTCCGTGATCTCATCCGGGACTCCGAACAACCTTCGGTACATCAAATCACATAACTCATAATACAAGTCGTCATCGATCGTTAAGCGTGCGGACCCTACGGGTTCGAGAAATATGTAGACATGACCGAGACACATCTCTGGTCAATAGCCAATAGCGGAACCTGGATGCTCATATTGGCTCCTACATATTCTACGAAGATCTTTATCGGTCAAACCGCATCCCTTTGTCATCGGTATGTTACTTGCCTGAGATTCGATCGTCGGTATCACTATACCTAGTTCAATCTCGTTACCGGCAAGTCTCTTTACTCGTTCCATAATGCATCATCCCGCAACTAACTCATTAGTTACATTGCTTGCAAGGCTTATAGTGATGTGCATTACCGAGAGGGCCCAGAGATACCTCTCCGACAATCGGAGCGACAAATCCTTATCTCGATCTATGCCAACTCAACAAACACCATCGGAGACACCAATAGAGCATCTTTATAATCACCCAGTTACGTTGTGACGTTTGATAGCACACTAAGTGTTCCTCCGGTATTCGGGAGTTGCATAATCTCAGTCATAGGAACATGTATAAGTCATGAAGAAAGCAACAACAAAAAACTAAACGATCATAGTGATAAGCTAACGGATGGGTCTTGTCCATCACATCATCCTCTAATGATGTGATCATGTTCATCAAATGACAACACATGTCTATGGCTAGGAAATTTAACCATCTTTGATTAACGAGCTAGTCTAGTAGACGCATACTAGGGACACTCTGTTTGTCTATGTATTCACACATGTACTAAGTTTCCGGTTAATACAATTCTAGCATGAATAATAAACATTTATCATGATATAAGGAAATATAAATAACAACTTTATTATTGCCTCCAGGGCATATTTCCTTCAAAGAGATCCATGTGAATCAATTCAAATGGACGAGTGGTAGTCATGATGGTCTTTGAGGGATGCTTGGCCTTGGTCATCTTTCCAGCTTCACAAGCTCCACACAGGTGATCCTTGAGGAATTTGACATCCTCGATGCCAATGACATGCTTGTTCTTCGCGAGAGTGTGCATGTTCCTCATGCCAGCATGACCAAGTCATCGATGCCATAGCCAGCCTTCTAAAGCTTTTGCAAGTAGACATGTAGCAGGTTGTGGTTCTGTAGAGAAATCAACAATATACAAGTCTCCTCTCCTAAAGCCTTCGAAGACTTGTTTTTGCCTTTGTCAGCGTAGGTGATATGCTTCAGATGCGATGGAGATAAAGCAGTGTCTATCAATAAGTTCCTGTCACCAGTCATGTGATTTGTACATCCACTATCGAGGCCCCACTCGGTGACTTTGGGTTGATCATCCTGCAGATGAATTAGTGCAACTTACGAACTCATATACTTCATCAGTGAAGAATATGACATCAGATTCATCAGATCAATATCATCACGCAATAGAAGGGATATAGCAGCATGAGGACGTGCGAAATGAAAATTCATTTCTTCATGATTAGCTTGCGTTCTTTCAAGCATATTCAGGTCTCCAACAATTCTTCAGACGTTTAAGTTCGTCTGGAGACCTGACCCTACATAAGAGATTAGTTCTTTTTCTTCACCACCCACATCTGGAGGGGTGGCAAAGAGTTCATCATTTTGTGAGCTCCATAAGAGAAAGATGGCATAGACGCTGGTCCACTTCGTTTCACATAAGAGGTGTTAGGGTAAGCATATGAATAAGCAGAGAAATTCTTCGAGGACATATGAACATAATGATTTGAAGAATAATGCACATATTCATAGCCCTTAGATCTTTCCTGCGAAACAGAAGTGTTAGCATGATGATGTTCATATGAGGACTTTGATCCATGTGAGGAATGTGGTCCATATGAGGACTTGGATCCATATGAAGAGTTTGGTCCATATGAAGAATTTGATCTGGGGTTCCTATTCTTCACAGGCGGTGTTATGATGACATTCACCTGAAGACTTTCAAGGCACCTTTTGGTAACCTAGATTTTCTTCATAGGGGGGCCATTCCTGCAGTTAGTGCCAACATATCTAGCAAATACTTCACCATTCTGATTTTTGAACGGTTTATAGTTGGAGTCAATTGACTCATTAGAAGAATATGAAGATTCACATGTAAAGCCAGATAAAGTGGATGGATCTACGGGAGGTCCTTTTGCAGCAACCCATGAGGTTTTGGGGTACTGCTCAGGTTTCCAGTAGGTCCCATCAGCATTGAGTTTCCTCTCAAAGGCAATACCCTCTTTCCTAGGGTTCCTGTTGAGGATCTGCTGTTTAAGCACATCACAAAGTGCCTGATGCCCCTTGAGGCTTTTGTACATGCCTGTCACATACAATTCCTTCAGCCCTGCATTGTCAGTGATACTAGTAGCATCCTCAGATGAGGAATTTTTGATAGCAGAGACAGTTGAAGAATTTGCAGCAATAGAAGCATTTGAACATTCAGGTGAAGAATTAGTAGATTCATGTTCAATGCATTTCAAACATGGTCGAATGAATTCTTCCTGAGCGGCACTGATCTATTGAGCAAGCGATGAATCACGCTCATTTTGAAGATCTTCATAACTCACCCTTAGCTTCTAAAGATCTTTCTTTCCTTGAAGGAATTCATAAGAAAGCTTCTCATGATCAGATAAGAGAGTGTTATGATGACTCTGAAGGTTATCAAACTTGGACTGAAGTCTCTGAAGATTTTCAGTCAAAGTTTTAGTACGATCCATTTCTTCACCCAACATATCATCGCTCTCATCTAGCATGTTTTTAACTTTTTCCAAAGCTCTTTGTTGTTTAGTGGCAAGGGAAGCAAGTTTGGTATAGCTGGGTCCAAATTCATCACCAGATTCATCATCACTAGACTCATATAGGTAGCATTCAGTTACCTTGGCACCTTTCGCCATAAGGCATGGCACATAGGATGATGATTCTGGACCAAAAGTCATCGCCTTGAGCGATTCATTGAAATCCTCAAACCAGGGGTCATGAGTTCAATGACCTTCATAGACCTCAGAGAGTCAGTCCCAGATAAACTTCGCATGGTTGGTATGCATAATGTTCCTGAATTGATTTTGGGACTGACAGGAGCAGATGATGTCCTTCGCCGTGAAGTTAAGTAGAGTGTACTTGCGAATATCATCAGCCTCCGCCATCTTGCATAGATCAGTAAGACCAATCTCAGTGACGGTCCACAGCTCGCTGTTCATCGCCATGAGGCACTTCTTCATCATGGCCTTCCACTTGGGATAATCATGACCGTCAAAGATGGGGCATGACACAGTCTTCATTCCTGCGGTCGACATAACTAAAACTCCAGGCGGTTAAACCAAAATGACACAAAACAAGGGAGTACCCTACTCTGATACCAATTGAAAGTGCATTATATTGACTAGAGGGGGGAGGGTGAATAGGAGATTTTTACAAATTCATCACTGAGGAATTTCAGGGTGAGGAAATTCCTAAGTCACGAACAACTAGCAGCGGAATAAGTACTCAGATGCAAGCATAACAGAACAGAAGCACAATCATCATGATGAAATGAAAACAAGCACAGAGTACAAGAAGCGTATAATCAGGATAAGCAGGCTGAAAACAAACTGACTGAAGAAATTGAACTGAGGAAATTGAGAAATTCTTCAGTCAAAGTCTTTAAACAGTAACGATCAAGTACAACAGTATCTGAATGAGGAAATGAAAGGGTTGAGGAAATAGAACCAGTAGCTCGGTGAAGACAGTGATTTGGTAGACTAGTTCCAACTGCTGTGACAGTCGTACGTCTGGTTGGAGCGGCTAGGTATTTAAACCTGAGGACACACTGTCCCGGACAAACAGTCCTCACCATATTCTCCTTGAGCTAAGGTCACACAGACGTCGCCCAATCACTCGTGGTAAGTCTTTAGGTGACTTCCAATCCTTCACAGACTCGTCACTCGGCGATCCACAATTTCCTCTTGGATGCTCTAGACCATGACGCCTAACCGTCTTGAGGATGCACAGTCCTCAAAGGTAACAAGCATCGGTTCCACATAGGAACAATCTCTTCAGTGATGCTCAATCACTTTGGGTTTGTAGGTGTTTAGGTTTGGGTTTTCCTCACTTGATGATTTTCTCTCAAAGTCCTCGGAGGATGGGATGCTCTCAATGACAAGTGTCAGTTTCTCTCGGAGCAGCCAACCAACTAGTGGTTGTAGGGGGCGGCTATTTATAGTCTAGGGAGCAGCCCAACATGATAAGACATAAATGCCCTTCAATGATATGACCGTTAGGTGGGTAGATATTTTGGGACAGCTGGCGCGTAGCATAGCAACGGTCGGAAATTTGAGCTCTCAAATTCCTCAGGGCTATCATGTTCCTCACTAGTAGGCAATCCGCACTGGTGAATTCCTAACTCCTCAGTCAGAACAAATTCCTCAGAGACCAGAAGATCTTCGTCTCTGTCACTGAAGAAATTGACTGAACTGTATGAGATTTCCAATGGCTTCACTCGAAAGGATTGGTAGGTGTAGGATTTTGAGATGAACATCACTTGGAAACTTTTACTTAGTTTTACCTCGACCCCTTTAACAGTACGGTGTTTCCTATGACTCAAGAAAGAGAAAAAGAAACTACGGAAACAAAAGTCTTCACGCTTCATATTGCTCACATGAATATCAAGTCTTCACGGTCACACCAATTTCTTCACTTTCAAAGTCTTCATAAAGCCAAAGTCTTCGGTAGAAGACATTCATTTTTATGGGTCAAATTTCTCTATAAATATCAAACTCATCAGACTTATAGACTTGTGTACACTCACAAACACATTAGTCCCTTAACCAATAAGTCTTCAATACACCAAAATCACTAAGGGGCACTAGATGCACTTACAAGTGCCACAAATAAGTTGCACTATCATTATTAACCTTGCATCTTTTGGCTTCAATATTATGAATATGTTTATAACTACAATCGAGATTCAACAAAAATAGACCACTCATCAAGGGTGCATGACCATAAAATATATTACTCATATAAATAGAACAACCATTATTCTCTGATTTAAATGAATAACCATCTCGCATCAAACAAGATCCAGATATAATGTTCATGCTTAATGCTGGCACCAAATAACAATTATTCAGGTCTAAAACTAATCCCGAAGGTAGATGTAGAGGTAGCGTGCCGAGGGCGATCACATCGACTTTGGAACCTTTTCACACGTGCATCGTCACCTCGTCCTTAGCCAATCTTCGTTTAATCTGTAGCCCCTGTTTCGAGTTGCAAATATGAGCAACAGAACTATGAGCATTAGTAAGGTACACATCAATAACATGTATATCAAATATACCTTTCACTTTGCCATCCTTCTTATCCACCAAATACTTGGGGCAGTTCCACTTCCAGTGACCAGTCCCTTTGTAGTAGAAGCACTCAGTCTCAGGCTTAGGTCCAGACTTGGGCTTCTTCACTTGAGCAGCAACTTGCTTGCCGTTCTTCTTGAAGTTCCCCTTCTTCCCTTTGCCCTTTTTCTTGAAACTAGTGGTCTTGTTAACCCTCAATACTTGATGCTCCTTCTTGATTTCTACCTCCGCAGCCTTTAGCATCGCGAAGAGCTCGGGAATTGACTTATCCATCCCTTGCATATTATAGTTCATCACAAAGCTTTTGTAGCTTGGTGGCAGTGATTGAAGAACTCTGTCAATGACACTATCATCAGGAAGATTAACTCCCAGTTGAATCAAGTGGTTGTGGTACCCGTACATTCTGTGTATATGTTCAATGACAGAACTATTCTCCTCCATCTTGTAGCTATAGAACTTATTGAAGACTTCATATCTCTCAATTCGGGCATTTGCTTGAAATATTAATTTCAACTCCTGGAACATCTCATATGCTCCATGACGTTCGAAACGTCTTTGAGGTCTCGATTCTAAGCTGTAAAGCATGGCACGCTGAACTATCGAGTAGTCATCAGCTTTGCTCTGCCAGACGTTCATAACGTTCGGAGTTGCTCCTGAAGCGGGTCTTGCACCTAGCGGTCCTTCCAGGACGTAATTCTTCTGTGCAGCAATGAGGATAATCCTCAAGTTTCGGACCCAGTTGTTTGGGAATGCAATATTTCAAACAAATTCATACGATCACGCAAGATCTACCTAGGAGATGCATAGCAACGAGCCAGGAGAGTGTGTCCATGTACCCTCGTAGACCGAAAGTGGAAGCGTTTAGTAAAGCGGTTGATTTAGTCGAACGTCTTCACAATCCAACTGATCCAAGTACCGAACGTATGGCACCTCCGTGTTTAGCACACGTTCAGCACGATGACGTCCCTCGAGCTCTTGATCCAGTTGAGAACGAGGGAGAGTTCCGTCAGTACGTCGGCATGGCGACGGTGATTATGAAGTTACCGGCGCAGGGCTTTGCCTAATCACTACGACGATATGACCGAGGTGGTAAACTATGGAGGGGGGCACCGCACACGGCTAAGGGATGTCTGTTGTGCCTTTGGGGTGCCCCCTCCTCCGTATATAAAGGGGGGGAGGAGGAGGTGGCCGGCCTTGGGGGGCGCGCCATAAGGGGGGAGTCCTACTTGGACTCCTAGTCCAAGTAGGATTCAGCCCCCCCTCCTTCCTTCCACCGGAGAGGGAAAGGGGGAAGGGAGAGACAGGGAGAAGGAAAGAGGGGGGTCGGCCCCCTCCCCTAGTCCAAATCAGTTTGGGCAAGGGGGGGCACCCCCCTCACGTGGCCTTTCTCCTCTCCTCCAATAGGGCCCAATAGGCCCAATACTTCTCCCGGGGGGTTCCGGTAACCTCCCAGTTCTCCGGAAAAATGCCCGAACCACTCAGAACCATTCCGATGTCCAAATGCAACCTTCCAATATATGAATCTTTACCTCTCGACCATTTCGAGACTCCTCGTCATGTCTGTGATCTCATCCGGGACTCCGCACAAACTTCAGTGAGCAAAACACATAACTCATAATACAAATCGTCATCGAACGTTAAGCATGCGAACCTACGGGTTCGAGAACTGTGTAGACATGACCGAGAGACATCTCCGGTCAATAACCAATAGCAGAACCTGGATGCTCATATCGGTTCCTACATATTCTATGAAGATCTTTATCGGTCAAACTGCATAACAACATACGTCATTCCCTTTGTCATCGGTATGTTACTTGCCCGAGATTAGATCGTCGGTATCCTCTACCTAGTTCAATCTCATTACCGGCAAGTCTCTTCACTCGTTCTGTAATGCATCATCCCACAACTAACTCATTAGTCACATTGCTTGCAAGGCTTATAGTGATGTGCATTACCGAGAGGGCCCAGGGATACCTCTTTGATACTCGGAGTGTCAAATCCTAATATCGATCTATGCCAACCCAACAAACACCTTTGGAGACACCTGTAGAGCATCTTTATAATCACCCAGTTACGTTGTGACATTTGATAAGCACACAAGGTGTTCCTCCGGTATTCGGGAGTTGCATATTCTCATAGTCAAAGGAATATGTATAAGTCATGAAGAAAGCAATAGCAATAAAACTGAACGATCAACATGCTAAGATAACGGATGGGTCTTGTCCATCTCATCATTCTCCTAATGATGTGATCCCGTTCATCAAATGACAACACATGTCTATGGTAGGAAACTTAACTATCTTTGATTAACGAGCTAGTCAAGTAGAGGCATACTAGGGACATTCTGTTTTGTCTATGTATTCACACATGTACTAAGTTTCCGATTAATTCAATTCTAGCATGAATAATAAACATTTATCCTGATATAAGGAAATATAAATAAGAACTTTATTATTGCCTCTAGGGAATATTTCCTTCACCAGTCTATGTAATTGCTAACATCATCTTTCAACTTAGCTTTCTCTAGGAACGCGTTAAAATTCAAAGGAATGGTAGCACGGGCCATTGATCTACAACAACATAGACATGCAAAAACTATCAGGTACTAAGTTCATGATAAATTAAACTTCAATTAATCATAGTACTTAAGAACTCCCACTTAGATATAGACATCCCTCTTGTCATCTAAATGATCACGTGATCAATATCAACTAAACCATGTCCAATCATGACGTGAGATGGAGTATTCACACATGTACTAAGTTTCCGGTTAATACAATTCTAGCATGAATAATAAACATTTATCATGATATAAGGAAATATAAATAACAACTTTATTATTGCCTCTAGTGCATATTTCCTTCAGTCTCCCACTTGCACTAGAGTCAATAATCTAGTTCACATCGTCATGTGATTTAACACCAATAGTTCACATCTTTATGTGATTAGTTCACACTCCATGTGACTAATACCCAAAGTGTTTACTAGAGTCAATAATCTAGTTCACATCCCAATTTGATTAACACCCAAAGAGTGATCATGTTTTGCTTGTGAGAGAAGTTTAGTCAATGGGTCTGCCACATTCAGAGCCATATGTATTTTGCAAATTTTCTATGTCTACAATGCTCTGCACGGAGCTACTCTAGCTAATCGCTCCCACTTTCAATATGTATCCAGATTGAGACTTAGAGTCGTCTGTATCAGTGTCAAAGCTTGCATTGATGTAACCCTTTACGACGAACTTTTGTCACCTCCATAACCGAGAAACATGTCCTTATTCCACTAAGGATAATTTTGACCGCTGTCCAGTGATCCACTCCTGGATCACTATTGTACCCTGTGATGCCCCCGATTCGATCGTACACTAATCATGCACGCAAACGTGTACGATCAAGATCAAGGACTCATGGGAAGATATCACAACACAACTCTAAAACCATAAATAAGTCATACAAGCATCATAATATAAGCCAGGGGCCTCGAGGGCTCGAATACAAGTGCTCAATCATAGACGAGTCAGTGGAAGCAACAATATCTAAGTACAGACATAAGTTAAACAAGTTGCCATAAGATCGCTAGCACAAACTGGGATACAGATCGAACGAGGCGCAAGTCTCCTGCCTGGGATCCTCCTAAACTACTCCTGGTCGTCAGCGGCGGCCTGCACGTAGTAGTAGGCACCCGCGGTGTAGTAGGAGTCATCGTCGACGGTGGTGTATGGCTCATGGGCTCCAACATCTAGTTGCGACGTCCGAGAAGAAGAGGAAAAGGGGAAAAGAGGGAGCAAATCAACCGTGAGTACTCATCCAAAGTACTCGCTAGCAAGGATCTACACTGCATATGCATGGGTATCTGTGTAAAGGGGCAATATTTGTGGACTAAAGTGCAGAATGCCAGAATAAGAGGGGGATAGCTAGTCCTGTCGAAGACTACGCTTCTGGCAGCCTCCATCTTGCAGCATGTAGAAGAGATTAGATGGTAAGTTCACCAAGTATCATCGCATAGCATAATCCTACCCAGCGATCCCCTCCTCGTCGCCCTGTGAGAGAGTGATCACCGGGTTGTATCTACCACTTGAATGGGTGTGTTTTATTAAGTATCTGGTTCTAGTTGTCATAAGGTCGAGGTACAACTCCGGGTCGTCCTTTTACCGAGGATCACGGCCGGCTATTCGAATAGATAAACTTCCCTACAGGGGTGCACCACATAACCCAACACGCTCGATCCCTCTGGCCGGACACACTTTCCTGGGTCATGCCCGGCCTCGGAAGATCAACATGTCGCAGCCCCACCTAGGCACAACAGAGAGGTCAGCATGCCAGTCTAAATCCTAAGCGCGCAGGGTCTGGGCCCATCGCCCATTGCACACCTGCACGTTGCGTGGGCAGCCGGAAGCAGACCTAGCCTCCCTAATACAAGAGCAGGCGTTCCAGTCCAATCCGGCGCGTGCCGCTCAGTCGCTGACGTCAAGAAGGCTTCAGCTGATACCACGACGTCAAGTGCCCATAACTGTTCCCGCGTAGTTGGTTAGTGCGTATAGGCCAGTGGCCAGACTCAGATCAAATACTAAGATCTCGTTAAGCGTGTTAATTGATGTAACCGCGGACGCCGACCAGGGCTAGGCCCACCTCTCACCTAGGTGGTCCCAACCTGCCCCATCGCTCCGCCACAAAGATCCACTCAGAGGGCCGTCGGGAAATTATGCCCTTTCAGCCCCCAATCCATGAATGAACCGCGGGTACTCAACGAGCCGACCCGACTTTAGTCACCACATCTATCATATATTATGTATATAAGTATATACCCGTGATCACCTCCCGAGTGATCACGGCCCGGTAGTATAGCATGGCAGATGGACAAGAATGTAGGGCCACTGATGGAATATTAGCATCCTATACTAAGCATTTAGGATTGCAGGTAAGGGTAACAACTATAGCAACAATGACAGGCTATGCAGCAGAATAGGATTAACCGAAAACAGTAACATGCTACACTACTCTAATGCAAGCGGTAGAGAGAAGGAATAGGCGATATCGGGTTGACCAAGGGGGGGCTTGCCTGGAAGCTCTGTTGCACCAGAAGAAGGGTCGTCGGTGACATAGTCTTACTCAATCGCATCAACACCGGTCTCGGGGTCTACAGGAGAAGAAGAGGGGGGAGAAACAGTAAATACAGAGCAAACAAAGCATCACAAAATATAACAAGGCAATACATGGTGCCAGGGGTAATTTAACGTAGGGATAGGTGATACTGGCGAAGGGGGAAAACATTCGCGTTTTCAGACAGACGGACCGGAGGGGAAAAGTTCCATCTTCGCTATGCTAGGGACATGTGGCTGACAAACGGACTGCGTAATCGGATTTGTCTCGTCGTTCTGAGCAACTTTCGTGTACAAACTTTTTCCATCCGAGCTACGGTTTATTTTATATTAATTTAAAAAGGATTTAATCAGTTTTTAAATTATTACTATTAATTTAATTTGAAAATAGTATTTCTGCATCAGCATGACGTCAGCAGTCAACATAAGTGTTGACTGGGTTGTCGACGTCTGGGCCCCGCATGTCATTGACTGTTTAGTTAATTAATAGTAGTTAATTAGGTTAATTAGTTAATTAGGTTAATTTATCAGACTTAATTAAGTTAAATATTTATTTAACTTAATAATTAATTATTTAACTATTTATTTTTAAATTATTATTATTATTTTAATAAAAACGTTCTGGGGGCTGGGCTCCGGCTGTCATTGGGCCAGAGCCTTAGTGGTTCAGGCTAACGGGCGCGTGGAGTGGGCGCTGGGCACCCGCCCAGGTCGACACGGGGGGGGGGGCACGGGCGTTGGGCGCCAGCGGCTACCACGACGAGCGGCAGAAGTGGCGCGGGGGGCCGGGGCTGCACGCCGGTGCGACACAGCAGCAAGGCCGCCGCGGGACGGAAACGGGGCGGCGGTCCCTGTCGGTGTTCTGGGATCGGGGGTCCTCAGACTTGCCTGCCTGCGGCCCACGGCGTGGCTAAGCTAGCGGGCCATACGACCCATCTTCATCGACAAAGCATACAAGACCCTCGCGAGGCGGACGACGCAAGACCTCATCAGGAGCGGCCCCTCTAGGTGGGCTCACGAGGAGTGGAGATATCAAGGCGGGGCAAACCTCGCGAGGCTCAAGTGAAGTGAGCCATGATGATCGAGACCAAGCGGGCGCCAGCACGCGCAGCGTCCTTGTTTCCTCTTTGGTGCTAAGGAGGCAAGCGCAGGCGAGGAGTACCGAGGTATCAGGCAAAGGTTGCCATATCGGTGCAACGAGACCAAGACCAGAATGACGGCAAGACGGAGGTCATCATGGAGCCCAAGACAGCGTCACCACCAGAGCCTCTTGCAGGCGAAGACCGCTTTTGTCAGGATAGCTTGTACTCGCTGTGCCCTTTCAAATTCGCCCGCCGATCATTGGCTCCCTTCCCGCTCAATATTTGGTGAGAGGACCAGGGCCTATATAAGTAGAGCTAGCCACCACAGTAGGGGCGATCTCATCTCGGATTAGATCCAACTCACCCTCACACCCACCAAGCACAAGAAAACCTCAACCTCAGGAAGCTGTTCTTCCCCTTGTACTGTTCATCATCAGCCCAAGAGGCAATCCACCACCACACACACTGGAGTAGGGTATTACACCACAATGGTGGCCTGAACCAGTATAAATCCCGTGTCTTTCTGTGTTGTGAGTTCCTCGAGTTTGGCCGCGAGATCTTAGCGAGCTAGGGAGTAGATCGGTAGGGGGAAGATCTTCGCGCGCACCCCAGAGTTTGAACCTTAAGGGTTTTGCCAGAACCCCACATCCGACATTTGGCACGCCAGGTAGGGGTGCGCCGGAGCTTCCTCTCTGCCAATCAGCTTGCCGACACTCCGCATCCACGATCTCCGGCGACCCAAGGGCTGACTCCGACCGCTGGGCAGCTTGGCCAGCCCGGGCGGTGAAATCTGCCCATGAGGACCTCGACCCTGCGCTCCGGGCGGCGCGAGCGCCGCCCAACGCTGCGGGGCGCGGGCGGCGCGGCCAGGCATCGTCCACCCATACTCCGCGAGAAGCGCGAGCCGCTGCAAGGGTAGCAAGCCATGTCGCAGCGACGGCGCCGCACACGCGGCGGGAGCAGGCGAACATGCGGGCAACACTCACAGTGGCGAGAGAGCTGCTGCGGTGCCGGCTGATGGAGAGCGGCCGGGACGCGCTGCTGGAGCGCGTTGCCGAGCTGCTGGACGCGGCGGCATCGGGAGCACCTCCCTTCTGCTATCGGATCCCTTCTCAGGCCGTTACGGGGTCTCATGGCGGGCCTCGCCGCAACCACGCGCCGTCAGGCGCGCATGGGGGCTTCGTCAATACCAGCGCGGCCGGCGGCACCGGGGGCTCCGCCGCCCCCATACCGCCCGTGACAAGCACGAGCGCAAACGTCGCCCCCCATGGTCCCAGCGAGATGCCGCCCTACTATCCTCAGGACACCACGCTGGGCCGGGCAACATGGAGTGTGGGGCACTACGGCGAGGTGTTCGGGGTAACAGCCCCGGAGGCCTACGTGCCCCGCATGATGGACCAGGAGTACGCGCCGGAGGACGACCCCGGCTCGTTCCTCGGAGAGGATTGGGAAGAAGGGGTGCTAGGAGTGGAAGCCTTCCAGGAACCGACGGAGGACCGCAATGATCGCACCAGCAACAACGACTACATGGTACCACTAACCTCTCAGGAACAAGCTTACGCTAACCATGGGCTTCCAGTGAACCAGGTCACAGCCTCGGCGGACCACCCTGGCGCAGCGACACCTCTCCCGCCAGGGGAAGCTCGTTGGGGGTTGCGCCGAGGGGGCCAGGAGCAGGGCCCCTCCCCACGCCATGCGAAGTCGGGCGACACCCGGAGGTAGGCCCTCTGCCGGGGAGGCCTCGACGACCCTTCCCCCGGCAGAGGACCTGTGGTCGCCGAGGGCGCCGCTGGCATCCCCTTTCCCCCCTTTGAGTCGTCCAGGTTGCCGGTCGAGGGTGGTCGAGGGTGGCGCAAGGAGGGGCCCTCGTCTGGCGATATGAAGCAAGGCTGGTACCTGTGAAGAAGGCCCAGTGCCTGTGAAGCTCGCCGCCTGTGACACTCTCACGTAATAATGAGTTGGGGCTGTACACGCCCCGGAGTCTCAGGGGTGCCGGCCTCAGGCCCTGGGGCTCCCTCCCACGCCTAGTGGCAGCACTTAGCTCCGCGCTGGTGAGAAGACTTGAAGACCAGAAGACTAGAATAGGTGCCGAACGCGGCCTTTTGTTTTGGACCTCTTTTTTCTGTAGCCTTGCTTTCTGGATCTGGATTTAAGTTGAAGTCGAATTTTTGTCGATGCGCGCGGGGGAGCCTTTTCTCGTTCGAGCAATTTCTTGCTTTCTGGATTTCGTTCTGCCTGGGACTCATGTCCGTCGCCTTCCCCTCACGAGCCCCTCACGAGCGGGACTGCGCGCAGCGCATGCGTGCCGAGCGCATGTTGACGCTGCAATCGGTGCTTGCCTCTTGCAGGGCCCCTCCTTACGGGTCGACAAGCTCCGCAGGATTCTCGGAAACTCGTCGCCTCACGACCCAGCTCGAGGCTGGCACTGACTAAGGTAACCCACGACGGAAACTCACCCCTGGACTTACGAGTTCGCGAGGGCACATACTCAATAACGCGTAGGAAAGTAAAGGCCGCAACTTGCTTACATGAGGGGCTTCCCCTCTCAAAATGCTCTTACAAGTTTTCCAAGGGCCGCGCCCAAGTTTTTACGTACAGGATGCAACAACAGGAGAACATGGGATCAGCCAGATACGTCGCTCGCTGCATCACCCTCGGGCGCGTCACTCACATCGTCTTCCTCTTCGCCGGCACCGTCGCCACCTTCGGCGACGCCTTCATCGCCATTGTCAACCACGTCGCCTTCGTCTGCGATGACCACCACCGCGTCGTCGTCAGAAGCAAAGGCTCTGACCAGCGCATCCACGTTGTCCTCCACCCACCACGCCAGGTCACCCCGGACGGCCTACAGCACGGGGGCAATGGCGGCGTCGAAGTCGAAGTCAGGAAAGGTGTTCCTGAGGTAGCTAAAGACGCGAGAGAACGCGCGCTCGAGCAGGCCCCGGCTTCTCTCTTCCACGAGCCAGTGAGCCCTGTTAGACCGGCTTTCCAGGCGCGTCACCACGTCGGTGAAGAAGGTCAGGTGGCTGGCATAGTCACTCGAGCGGGGGTGCGGAGCATTCTCGTCGCAGATGTGGCCCAGGGCGGTATTAGCCCTGTTCCGGAGATCCTGAAGCATGGGGGAGTGCTCGCGCTCCAGCGTCCGCCGTTGGAGCACCTCCTCCCTGTTGAGCCGCGCGACGGCCTCGGCGTCCTCAACCCGCTTCCGAAGAGAAAGCAGCTCGGCACGGGCGGAGACCAAATCCGCCTGCGTCGTGACCAGGGCGGCGGCCGTGGCCTCCCCACGCCTCTCCGCCTCATCCAACCTGGGCCTGAGGGCAGCGGCCCTGCCCGCATCCTCTGTCCCTGCGAGCTTCAGCTTCAAGTCATACCTGCTTTCCAGATCTGCGCGAACCTCGGCGACCCGGCGGTCGAGTTCTTCCTGTACCTTGGCCTCCCGAACCCCAACGACATCTTCTGCTTGAGCAACTTGATGCTCCCTCGTCTCCAGTCGCTCGAGCTCAAGGCTGCGTTCCACGGCTTCTAGGGCCAGCGCCTCCTGATGCTTCTGGACGTCCTTCTCCTCGGCAGGCGCACCCCTCAACGACGCAAGAGCGGCTCTGCGCGCCTCCAACTGCTGCTCGCGGGACGCACTCCAGGCCTGGAGCTCCCACGTGCGCTTCTCCGTAGCCTCGCGACGACGGTCAGCCTCGCGAGCCTCCTCCAAGGCTCGGGAGCGAGCCTCGCGAGAAACCTTGAGGGACGCCTCGGCCTTCGCGTTCTCAAGATCACGCTGGTAATGGCCAAGGTTGATAGCCACCTTCAGCTGCGCCATTCCTCCACCAGCCGAAGACCCTCCGCCTTGAGGCGCGAGTGAACACCTGCGAGCTCTTCACCAAGTCGGCTCATTGCGCCCATTGCCTCCTGGAAGAGCTCATGACGAAATACGCTCCGCCCGCGCTCGAGCTCGAATGCACGACCCGCCTCGTCCTCCACCTCGGGGGCTGCGGGCGGGGCACCGAGCGGCACACCACTTCTCGGTAGGGGCTGGGGGCTGGTGCTGCACCTGGCGTCAACTGGCCCTCACGAGGAGTCCAAGCCCATCGGGGCTCACTGCTTGAAGAGGGGCTGAGGATCGAAGCCGACCAGCTGCTGCCCATGACCAGAGGAGGGGTCTTGGGCATGGCCGCCAAGCTCCACGCCAGGCCATGGGGGAGGGACGACGAAGCCGCAGGCTCAGCGTGCCATGAAGGCAGGAGCGCTCCTTCAACCAACCCCGCTCCAGGGGCGGCAAGCGGACCCGAAACGCTCGAGGCCGATGGGGGAGTCGAAGAAGGAGGAAGTCGTCTCTCGGGAGACGCGGCAGCCCGACGTCAGGAGAAGAAAACAGCGCGCAAGAAGCCATAATAGTAAGGTACTTACGCGTCGATGGCGATGTACTTTCGTCGCTTCAGCGGCCCGAAGATGTTGCTGCTGCTCGGGGATCCTTTCCTCTTGCGGAGCTCCTAGAAGTCCACGCAAAGCCGACCGAAGCGCTGGACGTGGCGGCCAACGCGGGGCGAAGTCTAGGAAGAGCTTAGAGAGACAGCTTCAGGGGTGCCTGGCTGCGGCGAGCAGCCGGGCGCCGCCTCACCACAACATCCCAAAGCTTCCGGGGCCTTGGTCTCGGGAGCCGCATGCCGCGTCTCCTGAGTGACTGACGCCTCAGGAGAGGGGTCGCAAGCTCCCGAGGACGATGCCTCAGGATCACCATGCAACATGTGCTCCTCAGCACTCGAGTCACCGGCCCCCGTTGGAGCTCGCCCTCCTGCACCGTCACCTGGGGCGAGCTCGGCACCGGCGGCGAGGAAGGGAACCATGTTGACGGGGTTCTCGTGGGGCCCCACCAGGCTGATCGGGCGCAGCCCCCACTCGTCGAAGGTGGGCATGCTCTCTGCAAACTCATCCTTGTTCTCGCAGCGGTACAGCAGACAACTCTTCCTGGGCATGTCGCCCGGCAGAGGGGCACCGGTCAGGACCATAAGCACTGTCCCCCGTGTCTCAAGAGGTAGCCCCTCCTCTTGAAACCTCATGTGGTCCTGGCTGCTGAGCAAGGTCCACATCGGGCGGGAATGGCGCTGGAGCGGTGCGACTCGGCGCTTGACGAACTCCTTCACCACCATAGGTGCAGTCACGCCGCGGTCCTTCAACCTCCTCAGCCTAGACCAGACGGGAGCGAGGTGGGGGCTCGTGAGCTCCTGATGGCACCAGCCGGAGTTTGGAATAGCAGGCCCCGCCGGAGCGTGAAGCAGAGGGCTGAGCACGTCGGCATCTAAAAACACCCATCGTGTACAGAACTCGCTCGTGGATGAAGGAAGCTTGAAGTCATTCCCTGCGCCCGCCATCGCGGCCACGGCCTGGAAGCTCACGCACCCCAAGCTCTGATGAGGATCAGCTAGATGCAATGAGAAGAAATGGCGAAGGAGGGCCACCGAGGGAGCGATGCCCACCATGGCTTCGCACAAGAAGGCGAAGACGGCAAGAAGGGTCACAGATTGAGGGTCAAGATGCAGCATGTGGATCTGATAATGCTCGAGCACCGCATTGAAGAAGGTGGAGAAGGGAGGAATCAGGCCGGCCCAGAGGGCATCTATGAAGATTGGGACTTCAGTAGCTGCCCGGGCCATGCGAGTGCGAGACGCAGGCCAAGCCACCGTCTCTCCCCACTCGTTGAAGTGGGAAGCGAGCATTGGACGCACCTTGTCCATGGCCTCGTCATTGAGCACCCGGGGTCGGCCGAGCGCCGGCTCAGCGGCCGGAGGCGCGCTTGGCGAAGGCAGGGGTTTCTCCCCCTTGTCTACTTGTTTCGGCGCCATAGCGATGAGGCTGGCAAGGGGCAGGTCAGATCAGAGAGGAGAAGCGAAGTCTCGAGGAAGTAGAGAGGTTAGGGAAGCAAGGCGCATGCGGCGGAGGAATAACTGTGTAGGCTGCGGGGGCCGCATAGCCAGGCGGATTCAAAGGCAACGCGGGGAAGCGGAGACGCCCACGTCCAATCAACCGCCACGCGCCAACCGAGGCCGCAGGCTTTTGGGGCCGCGGTGCTCCGTACATGACCCTTGGCTTCGCCGCGAAGCCAAGCCCGAGCGCACCTTGGGCCCGGGGGCTACTGTCGGTGTTCTGAGATCGGGGGTCCCCAGACTTGCCTGCCTGCGGCCCACGGCATGGCTAAGCTAGTGGGCCATACGGCCCATCTTCATCGACAAAGCATCCAAGACCCTCGCGAGGCGGACGACGCAAGACCTCCTCAGGAGCGGCCCCTCTAGGTGGGCTCATGAGGAGCGGAGATATCAAGGCGGGGCAAACCTCGCGAGGCTCAAGTGACGTGAGCCATGACGATCGAGACCAGACGGGCGCCAGCACGCGCAGCGTCCTTGTTTCCTCTTTGGTGCTAAGGGGGCAAGCGCAGGGGAGGAGTACCGAGGCATCAGGCAAACACTACAAAAAAATACACTTCCGTGATGATAACTGTTTGTCACAGTAGGTCGCGTTTTCTGTCATGCATGTACATCCATGACGATGTTATGACAGAATCAAGATAGTCATACCTGTGCTGTCGTAGAAGTGTTCCATGACATTACCAAAATTATCATCACGGAAGTGTCCACTTCCATGACGATAAATCGCGCGTCACAGAAGTGCTTTCGTCAAGGGTGACCGACATGTGGCATCCACCGTAACGGAACGCTGTTAAGCTATCGGGTCGGGTTTCGGACCCGATAACCCGTTAACAGCCCCGACCAATGGGGACTTTCCACGTGTAAAATCATCATTGGCTAGAGGAAACACGTGTCGGCTCATCGCTGGGACAGATGTCATCCACTCATTGGACAGAAGGCGCCTATGATACGTCGACACGTGGCACGGCCCAACAGAGGCCCATTCCTGTGAAAAGGCCGGCCCGTTTGACATGGTCAAAAGGTGGCGGGCCGGCCCATGGAAAGCCTGTTAACGGCATGTTCGCATATAGCCCATTTACAGCCCGCTAACCCAAGGCCCGTTACGCCCTATTCGAATTAGGCCCAGTAGCGTCATCTGGGCCATCCAATATGATTTCAGCCCGTTTTCACTTCTGGCCCATGTATGGCCCCTGACATCTTTCGGCCCATATGAGGCCCTATGTAACTCTTGGCCTATTAACGGCCCGTGGTGAAACTGGCCCGTAATGAACAGTGTATCACTTTACACCCATTAACGGCCCGTAAAGAACAGTGTATCACTTTATACCCATTAACGGCCCGTTATTCCGTTGGCCCGTTTCCAGCCCATGTTATCTTTCGGCCTTCTCAGAGCCCATTTATTCTTGGGCTATTTTCCAGCATTCGTTTACTTACGGCCCGTTACTGTCATTTTCTGCTTGTGGGCCAAATTCAGCCCGTGGTTACAGTCGGCCCGTTTGTGGTCCGTTAATACGTTGGACCGTTTTCATAGCGTCATCAAATATGGCCTATTAATGATGGCCTATTATGGTCGGCCGATGAACGGACGATTCCAACTCTAGCCCGTTTACGGCCAGAATGCGGTCTGTTTGGCCCATGTTTGGCCAGTCGATCATACGGCCCGTATAAGGCCCATTGATGATACGACCCGTAGAAGGCCCATTGTTTCTACGGCTCGTAGAAGGCCCACTGTTTCTACGGCCCGTAGAAGGCCCATTGTTTATACGGCCCGTAGAAGGCCCACTGTTTCTACGGCCCGTAGGAGGCCCAGTGTCACTACAGTAAATATTAGCCCATGGTTATTGTGGCCTAGTTTTAAAAATAGGTTATTGCAGCCACTAGCAAAGCGCAGAAAAAGAACTGCACTGACTACAAGCCAACAAATAAACAAGACAACAAGGAAATAAATAAGCAAGCAACTTACACTAGGCTATCACGGCTATTACACATATTACATCCACTGGGCATCAAAGTTCGCCACCAGTGCAAATATAGGGAACACAACAACATATAAACGCCGTAGCAAAACAAGTCCAGAACTGAAACCACTTCAGAAGAGCTCAAGAAACAATATCCTGGGTACCCATAATGCTGGCAAGATGCTTAGCAAGCTTATTAACTTTCTCTTGTTTGGCGCTTAAGTCCTCCAGCGCTTGCTGTTACACCAGAAAGTATGCATCTGAATTCTGCAGGGACTTCCTCAGTCCTTCGGCTTCCTGTCGCATAACATCTGATCGATGTCTTTCAACTTGAAGTTGAGACTCAAGAAGCCGAACTGATTTAGGCAACGAGTTCGAAGAGCTGGTGCCAGCAGTGGTAGCCAGTAACTCGAACACTACATCAAGCTAGGACTTTGGGGTTGTCTCAGTGTCTTCAATATAGTTTTTATCAGCTTTCTTGGAGACCAACAGGGATGTCTCACTATCTTGAACCTTATCTGCATTACTTCCTTTACCATTGCATAACGGGGTACTCTTCTCCAATATTTTATCCGCGTTCTAAAAGAGAAACAAACAAACACACTCAGGTTTACAATGTAGTATATGAAACTCATTTTGGTAAACCAGTTCAATAGTAAGGTGGACAGGATAACAGCACGAAACAAACATATATCTATGTAGTATGGTCACTGTATGGTCTATATCATTCTAGTTTATGTTGCCAAATCAAGATAGATATAGTTCGAATCATATCTATTTAAGACAAAGCAGCATAGACAGAATATAAGTGTAGGAAACTACACAGCAATAACAACACTTGTAATGTGCATGGCATGAGAACATAACTGTTTATTCAATTGAAACTAAAATCAACATAGAGCAAGTTACAACAGCAAACAGCCAAACACGTTGAAGAAACAGGTTTAAAACATACCTGTTGCACCATTGGAGTTTCAATTGCATCCTTCAAATTTGAAATTAGTTGGTATCAGTAAATACAGTGATGCAAGAGCAAAGTAGTATGAACCATAGCTACGGAACCTAGCCTGAGAACATTTCTTCTTCTGCTTTAAGCGTTGACTTCGGGTTCGGAGTGGTGGTCCTCGTGATTTGGGCACTGCAGTTGCCTTACTAACTGCTCGTCTTTGGGTGCTCTGTGGTGGAGACGGTGCTGTGTCAACGGGAACTGAGTGTCTATCTGCTGGGGTTGGGGTTAGAAGGGGTGTAGCTGGTTCTCTGTCCAACTGGGTAGGGGTACAATCTGCATGAGTGTGGGTTATGTGTGGTGGGGCTGGTTCTTGGGCAAGTACAACCGTGGTTCTATCTGCATCGACAGGTAGCACGATCTATTCTGAAGACCGTGTTTTTACTCCCACAGATACTGCCATCACTCCCTCCAATTGAAATGGCTGATAAACAAGAAAAGTAATTGAATGTACAGACATTGTAAGATAGACAGGTGCAATCGATAGTAGGGAAGAAAACCGGGCATGAATTAATTCACATTTATGTTGTCTAAGCAAACAGAATAGCAGGACATAATTTCACATATATGATGGCTAATTAAACAGGATAGCATGACTATGTAAACAGGATGTATGATAGCTAACTGAACAGGATAGAATGACATACTTCAAAATATGATGACTATGTAAACAGGATGACATGATATAACTATACGATGTGTCTATTAAAGTGGTTGGCATGCCATAAATCACAAACATGCCGTCGATGGAAACATGATGGCATCATATAATTCACGGATAGAATGACATAATTTAAAATATGATGACTATGTAAACAGGATGAGATGATATAACTATATTATGTCTTAAGAAAATGGGTTGGCATGCCATAATTCAGATACATGCTGTCTATGTAAACATCATGGCATGACATAATTCAAATATATGATTTATATACTAAGGAAGTGAGCAGAGGGCAATCGCATATATGATGTGTCAACTAAGGAGATGGCATTCAATATTGTGTATATGATGTAAAAACTAAGCATTGCAATACAACATATGCATTATATGAGTAATATAACCCTGCCAAGTTTGAGCATACACCTTAGGGGGATAATAGGACTGGTCATCTGCCTCTGAATCCTCCTCTGAAGAGCTATCCGTAACCAGCAAGATATCTGCTTCAGCAGGTAGCATTGTCTGCTCTGAAGACCTTGTTTTCACTCCAGATTTCTCCATCACCAATTCAAATGGCTGATGCACAGGAAGAGCAGTTGAATATGCAAACATTGTCGACAAAAGCAATGAGAAATACAAAAAAAGGGACGGCATGATATAATTCACATATATGACGCTTGCCTAAACAACATGGCATTGCATAATTCACATACATAATGCCTTGCAACAAGATAACATTGCATAATTCACATATATAATGTCTTGCAACAAGATGGCATTGCATAATTCACATATATGGTAATTAGACACTAAACAGGTGGCATTCACACAAAGCATGTCTAAACTAAGCAAATGACATAGCAATGCAAGATACCATACGCACGATATGAGCAACATAACCCTGCCAAGTTAGGGCATGCACCTCGGGGGGGGGGATATGACTGGTCATCTGTCTCTGAATCCTCCTCTAAGGAGCTATCGGTAACCAGCAAGACATGCGCTTCGTCAGATAGCATTGTCTGCTCTCAAGACCTTGTTTCCACTCCAGATTTTTCCATGACCGTACCGAATGGCTGATGCACAGGAAGAGTAATTGAATGTACTAAAATTGTTGACAAATTTAACACGTAATAAAAAAATGATGGCATGATATAATTCACATATAAGATGACTGGCTAACCAGGGTGGCATTGCAAAATTCACATATATGATGCCTGGCTAGACAAGATGGCATTGCATGATTCACATATATGATAAAGAAACTAAACCGATGGCATTGACACAAAGCATGTCTAAACTAAGCAGATGACATCTTTAATGTATACAGTAAGCAATGCAAGGCACCATATGCATGATATTACCAACATCAGCATGCCAAGTTAGAGCGAAGACCTCATGGGGTAAATAGGAGTGGTCTTCTCCTTCTGAATCCCCCTCAGAACAGTTATCTTCCTCTTGATTATGATCCGAAATGGGTGGAGGGGGGCTGCCTTTGCGCCCACCATGGAACGACGTCTGCATGAAATTTTATTGCCACACAAGGCTCATCTCTTTTGCTCTACATGATCAGTTCCATTGTGTACAATAACTGGCATGCATAGGAATAAAACATAGTGAGATTATGTAAGGAGTGCATGCACAAATCCAGAGTGATGGTAGCAAACTGTGGATAGACCCAAAACCAATGATAGCAGGCAGATAATAGCTTTAGTTAAAAAATACAGATAATGGCTCCTTTAATGTTTGTTTGCACCCAACATGAAACTCATAGTAGACACCGGAGATTAACCAGATAGTAGACAGATAGTACTGATTGTTGCCCCAATATGTACCCCACAACCATTTAAAAACTCATGTTTCAGCATTAGTTTGGACCTGACTCGGAGTCTAATAGGTGAACACGACGATAATGTAGCATGTCATCATATTAAGCGACGCATAACGTAAGCAGACACGGAAGAGTGCGACCTCTCTTGCGGACCCGTGTAGTCCTCATGGTCATCTGCTCAGTTGATGATGGTAATGTAGTTGCCGTGGCTGCCGGCGGCGGGGAAGAAGATCTGAGGCGGCGAAAGACAGTCTGGAGAGTGGATCCCTGCTGTGGTGAACCCTTCCGTCGTTGGAGCAGCTGAGCTGGGGTGGAACACAGCGCCGCAGGAGCAGGACAAACCACACAAGGTTTTCTTTGACACATATCTGTAACAGAAGTAATTGAGTAAGGGCTTATTTGAATTTGAGGATTCTAACAATGCAGGGATAGGAAATAGACAGGAATAGGATAGGAATGCACGTGCAAAACAGAGAATTTAAAAACACAGGATTTCTGCCAATCTGGGTGTTTGATTCACAACAATTGGAAGATCACAGGATGCAAAAAAGCATGGTGAGATTATGTCAAACCACAAGAAAATGTACGGTTATAATGCTATTATGCTACTATCTCTTAGTCTTGTGCTTGATGAATAGGAATATGAAAAGGAGGAGAAGTGGAAATTAGAATTCCTACGGTTTTTCTTTCAAGGAGACACTAAAGGAACAAATCCTACAGTTTTCCTTTGCTCCATTCCTTTGCACCAAATTCATGTAAAGTAGTACCATAGGAAACTTCTCAATTCCGATGTTTTTCATTCACTTTTCCTTTCAAGCACTGGCGATTCTAGTAGGCAGGCTTGAGCAAGGAAAATCCTACACTAAAAAAATGTTTTTGTGCTACTTCTATTACTTAGGACCCAGGCCACTGCCATACTAGCTCAACTCCCAGGCCCATCGAGAAATGCACAGCTCAAACGCGCAGAGATAAATAATGATGGCGTTCAAGAGAGTCCATCACGGATAGCTAAGTTGCCTGGTACCTCACTGCTTGTCATATAGTAGGATAAAATAATCGTATTTCCCGTTACTATGAGTGCTCAGTCGACAATATATATAACATGTAGAGTAAAAAGAGATGCAACAAGTGTACAACCTCTTTGGCGAAGCCATGTCGATCTCAGCGTGATTGGGTTGGCCAGTGAGGATGCTCCGGCTGACTTGGCTATCGGAGGAGGGGAAGAAGATCTTAGGCGTCTGGAGATGGAGCCCGTGGTACTGCTCCGCTGTGATGGAGGGTTTCGTCGTTGGAGCAGCTCCGGTGAGTTGTACGACGCCGGGGCTGAAGCAGGACAAGAGAGACAACGAACAACGTTAACCTGAGTGGAATTCTAATAGCATCTCCAATACATGACGTAAAATACATAACCACAAAGTGCTAGATGTAAAATACATCAGCCGCTCATCTCTGAACTTAACTGTCGAAACTGAATTTAACTGTCGAAACTGAACTTAACTGTCGAAACTGAATTTTGCTGTCGAAACTGAATTTTGCTGTCGAAACTGAACGCACTAGCAAGGTGAGGCTACACGTCAGTTGACTGACTTTTTCATCTCTGGTCAGTCGATTTTATAGCGGTTGGATACGAAATCAAGGGCCTGTGGTTCATCTTCAACCTCCACCCCCCTGAGCCGCCAGCCACCACCGGCCAAACAGCAGCCCCCCGCCGCCGCGGCCAGCGGTGCGCCGCCCCGCCTGCCCCGAAAACACTCCCCACCGCCGGTCCGCCGCCGCCCCGGCCATCCCTCTAGCCCCCCCCCCCCCGTGCCTAGCTTTTTCTCCGGCGATCCCCATGCCACCGCCCCGCCAACGCCCCGCCATCGCCGGCAACCACCGCCCCCATCCTGAACCCTAAGATAGGTAGTGGGGTACCTCTCCGGCGAGCCCCCCTCCCCGCTGTGGCTGGTTCTTCCTTCACCCCGGCGAGCCCCCCCACCCCCTGAAAATCGACTGACCCAAAAGTCGATTCAGTCGACTGAAGTGTAGCTAAATCGGAGCAGCATCGCAAGCAAGAGCAAGAGTGAGAGCAGCAGCGCGAGCAAGAGCAATAGCAAGAGCAGACCAGGAAGGGGACCGAGAGCAAGAGCAGAGCAGCAGCACGAGCGAGAGCTAAAGCAGCAGCAGCTCCTACTGATGTGGACGTCGCCGCCGAGGGAGCGACGCCGTGGAGGAAGTGGCCCGCGACGTCGCCATGGATGGAGCCGCGCCGTGTCGGCTCGGGACCGAGCGCCAGCAGCACCGTGAGATTGAATCAAGAAGAAAATGCGGCGATTAGTGTACAACCTGTTTGGTGGCGCCGATTAGGCCGCAGCTTCATCCGAGGAAACGGTGATGATGATGCTCTTCCGGTGGTGCAGGTGAAAACGGGGTTGTGGGAATAGAGGTGGCGCGAAAGACGAGGGGAACATCGGGGCAGCTCCTTGGAGGTGGAGGACGGGGTGGCTGAACCGGCGGGACGATGAGATCGACGATGGATCCTCATCCGGTACGGTGGATGAGGAACGTCGAGGTGTTGCTGTGGATGACGTCGTCGGGGAAGAGGCTCCGGCTGGGTGGCGGACGGAGCAGGGTGTGAGGTTTCGCCGGGGTTTTTTGCGGCCTCGGTGTACGAATGGGTGGGCGGATGGGATGGCAGTGGAGAACCATGGCTTATAGACGCGCTTGTCCGAAATGTGGGGTAAGTTACGAAAGTACCCCCACCGATTTGAGGCGGTTCTTTCGGTTCAGGGGTACCACGGGCATTTCGCGTGTCGGGATTTCACAGGAGGTGGGAGTTTTCGCGCGCATTGTAATTTCGGAATAGCAAGGCGCGGGTTGAGATGGAGGGAGTTGTCGGAGCACAACGAGACAAAGATATATCTTAAATATTTCGGGCTAACAAGGCGCGGGTTGAAGAGGCGGGAGTTTCGCAGCACGATAGACAAAGACGCTAGCTTGAATTTTCGGCATAACAAGGCGCAGCTTGAAATTTCGGAAGAACAAGCTTAACGTGTACCCAAAAAAAGACAATTTGCACCTCAACACGCACAACACACACACAAACACCATTTAGACTAGAGTAAGGTGCATGTGCATTGCACGCATGAGATTTGGCAACCAAATTATGAATAAATACCACATTATAGCATGCAAGCTTTGAGTCATATATGCATGATGTAGATGTTCGTTTAATTCTTATAGTTCATTTCATTCAAAATCATCTAGTTTTTATAAGAAAGCTAATCTATTTTAAGATTCATGGAATTGTGCGTCGTAAGACATAAAGTAAAAACAAATAATGGCAAATCATGTAGAAAAACATTTGGGCAATTCTGATACGGAAGATTCTAGAACAAATAAGAAGTGCTTGTGATTTGATGTTTGTGCATTATGCTGAAGTTCAACCATGGAGTCTTCTAGATTATACATGTGGGGAAATCTGGTGGAATCTAGATGATATCCAACGGCTAGTAGTGCTCAAATTTGCCATCTTTGGACCATCGGATTCGCCTCATCCAACGACCATCTTTCAAAGTTAAAGTTACCCGCACACAATATAAAAAATAAAAAATATAATATATATATATAGGGGTATAGATATAGGTATGTGATGCGAAAGCCGCCCATCATCTCCAATTAGAATAGTGTGTCCATGCACGGATGCGACGTGGCCAAATGATGTCTGCCATCGGTATCTCAAATTCAAATCAGTCTGACCTTGTTCAATGTGTATACATTACAACATGCTCGTTTCCAAACCACACCGCGCAGATCTCCGTTAGATTCATGCATGCATGGGTTTCAAACATCAGGATCTCTTATTCAAATATTTGAATTCAACTTTACATTGATTATGACCTCACCTATTCTTTTACACCCAGACAGTAGTCTTCTCTTTATAATTGTACCACTAACTTTCTCTCGTGCATGCATGCACACACACTACCAGTCGGCATTATCCATCGCACGCATGCAATCTTTTTCTTCAGGTCGGTCTCCCATGAAGGCACACACCCACACACATCCCCCTCTCCATCATATCGGGCATTCTTTATCTCTCATGCGTGCATGCGCAACGATCGATGTTCCTCTATGTATGTGTGTATATAGCTAGGTCTTTAATAGTTTTCCACACAAACCGATCAATCGATATATCCAGTGAGGTCTCACCCTCTTTCCCACGTCCACATCGATCAATCTATACCTCTCTATATAGGATTAACATATATAGCTAATACACCCACATTAATTATATATCCAACGTCCCCCTCTCATCATCCATGCCTTCTGCTTCATCTCTCAGACGCGTGCACAATGGCGAAGACAGGGGGCAGTAAGGGCCCTGCCCCCCTCCCCCCTAAGATCACTATATATCGAGGCTAATATGAATGTGATCATTAGACAACTGCTGCTAAAAATGGTTTAAGTTCATGAATTTACCCTCCTCGTAAAGGATTAGCAATGCTTGGCCCCCTAGCTCATTTATTTTTCATGGCTCCGCCACTGCGCGCAACAGCGCACGTGTTCGCCCCCTCTCTCTAAATATCGATCTCGCACGTGTGCATTCCTTCATAGTCTCCCTCCACTCGGGCCCTCGCACCATCTTCTAGCCCCCACCGGATTTTGCCACATGTACAATCTAGCAGACTCCATGGTTGAACTTAAGCATAATGCACAAACCTCAAAACAACAGTGGTTCTCTTTTGTTCTAGAATCTTCCGTATCATAACTGACCAAACTTTTTTTCTAGTTGAATTGCCATTATTTGTTTTACTTTATGCTTTACAACGCACAATTCCATGAATCATAAAATAGATTAAGGGCTTCTTTGATTCAAAGGATTCTCAAAGGAATTTTGGAGGATTCTAATCATTAGGAATTTTTCCTATCTTGGTTGTTTGATTCGTAGGATTGTAAACCATAGAAATTTTTCCATATGATTCATTTGCACTAGATTTCATAGGAAACATCCCATCCACTCAAACCTCTTTGAAAGAATTCTGCGTTTTTTCTATGCACAATCAAACACTCATACAATCGGGTAGGATTCAAGACGACATTCCACTATAATCCCATGTTTTTCCTATTCCCGCGTCCTTAGATTTTTTATAAAAACTAATTGATTTTGAATGAGATGAACTATAAGAATTAAACGAAGGGCTACATCAAGCATATATGACTCAGAGCTTACATGCTATAGTGTGGTATTTATTCATAATTTGGTTGCAAAATCTGATGCGTGCAATGCACGTGTACCTTACTAGTACTTCGAGTATGTGCAAAACACGTAAATTAGAATACCAATGGCACGCTACACAGTGTCTCTCTTACAGTTCATGAAGCCACGTGGCACATGTGGAGGCATTGTCGCGACCTCCTTGCGTGGATTGATCACAGTGACGTGCTGTTGGTTCCATAAGAATGTACTCGTCCTCCCTGAGCCATACTGGCGGTACATGCACGAAGCGAAGATGTGCACGCACGCCACGCACGCACTCATTCCCTCGCACGCACACGCGGGTACACGGGCGGACGCAATTTTGTACCAAGATCCACCCCATGTGATAATTTAATGCGTGTAAAGTCGTTCACTTCAATGATGGTCAATTAATACAGCGCATGCAAATTGAGTGGACGTGAGGGCGGAAGAAAGACATTATTACTCCACTGCGCGCATGCGAGTAGTTAAATCGTGGGTTGCTAGTAGTACTTCCATTGGTCTCCTTCGTATTTTGTGCCAATTTTTGACAGTAACATAATATTTACGCATTTGAGCAGTGTAGTACTTGAAATTTATGTTCCGCTAAACTCATCGGGAGCCGTTTCGGGCCTCGAAACCAAAACCATCAATTAATCTTTACCTTGTTCCCATCACAATCGAAAGCCTGCTCACACCTACTAGTACGTACCAAACCTGAACGTGTTCCCACTATGCAGGTATTAGTACTAGTGCTAGTACTTAGGTTATAAAAAGGGGAACTACCTAACTGTCGTGGAATTGTCACGGCAGATGTCCTAGCGAAAGGACTTAGTCGTGGAGCCATCGCAACGGGTTAGCTTAAAGGGGTTAAACCGGACAAGGGACACGAGAGTTTTATACTAGTTCGGCCCCTTATGATGAAGGTAAAAGCCTATGTCTAGTTGTGATGGAATTGCTGGGGTTTCGATGATCAGGGAGCAAATATGCTTCGCCTGAGTCTCGAGTTGTTATCTGTCCTCCTTGAACCGCCGCCGGGTCGTGCCTTTATATACACAGGTCGACGCCCGCCGGCTTATAGAGCCCCGATGCCGGTTTATACACATACCGGCTCGGTCTCTACTTTGTCATATCTTACAATACAAGCTATGTACTATATGGCAGTTTATAACTACATGCCTTAATCTACCTTTGGGCCTCGGGCCTTCGAGTCTTTGTAGTAAGCCGCTTTATTCCCTGTCTTCATGGGCTTTTAAGCATAAACAATCCATTATGGGGATAACCCGGCTTCCTTGGCCGGTTTACACCTAGTAGTAATATCCCCAACATTAGGCCCCAGATTGATTCGAACTGGTTCATGTCAATCTCCGAAACCTTGAGAAAATTTCTTCCATATCTTCGCATAAATCTTGTAAACCGCCATGACGTCATCATCCAGAATCATCATAAACCGCCATGACGTCATTTGTCATTTTAAATGGTATATTCCTCACCTTCATTAATGAGCCTCCGATAATCGAGGCGACAAATGTGTCACATATCCATTTGTTAAGCTCCTCGATTCTCGCGCTTGACCCTTATCCTTTCGTCCTTATAAATACGGCCGAGGGCCCTTTCCATCTTTCCCTTTTCCTCTTCAAGTCTTCTTCTTCCTCGCGACGCCTCAGCGCCCGAACTCTGCCGCCGCCGTCGACCTTCGCGTCTGCACCAACCCAGGCCGCTGCATCAACCTGTTTTGACCAGAGAACTACGACGCACCTCCACTCTTCAGCAGCACCAGTAAGTATTCCTCTCCTCGAACGTCAGATCTGCATTAGGGTTTCCACTGTTCTTCGGTGTTCTTCACCGTTCATCTTTCCTTTCCTAGATCACATAGTTTTGATCTGAATCTGATAGCAAAGGCGAGCTTCAGTAGTTTAGCGCCCCTTTTAATCCTCAAAAAGCACCCTTTCCTTCATAAGATCCCATCCAAGCATATGTGTTCTTCCACTGTCATAGCTTTAGGTTAGATTTATTTCCTCTTTTTAGAACTGTGGCAGATCTAGATTTATATCACCGATCTGTGAAATCTGTTAGCACCATACTTAGAAATTTTTGCAAATGTGTAGCCTCTTTACCATTGTGGGTTGTTAATCCTTGAACCTGTGATAACTCATCATATACCATTAGCCCTCTATTAAACCGCCAACCTATTTTAAACCGGATATTGTACTTCCATCATTGCACCGGTTTATAAGTTATAACCATGAACTTTAAACCAGATATTGTGCTTTTTTCCAGCTTGTCACCAAAAATGGCCAAACAATTCTTTTCCTGTAATTGGGTTCCTTCCCGGGTTATGGAAACGCAGCTGGCTGGTTATGTTTCTACAGGCGCTTTAGCAAGTAAGAACACTATCCATTGGCGAGTCCCCGGCCTAGAATCTCCTCCTGAACCCCAAGACGGAGAAGTTATTGTATTTGTTGATCACGTAAGCCAAGGCTTCACTCCTCCCAGATCAAAATTCTTTCGTGACGTGCTTGCCGCCTTTCAAATCCATCCCCAAGACATCGGTCCAAACTCCATATCCAATATTTGTGACTGGCAAGTATTCTGTGACGTATACCTGCAAGAGGAGCCTACTGTTGATCTGTTTTGGGATTTATTTTATCTAAACCGCCGAACTGAGTTTACGGATGGCCCCAATACTGAACTAGGCGGGGTTTTAGTTCAGAAGAGGAGAGATGTTGATTTCCCTCATGCCAAGCTTCATAGTCATCCTAAGGACTGGAATCAAACTTGGTTCTACTGCCGCAACACAACTCCAGTCAATGAAAATCCTTTGCCGGGTTACCGTCCACACCGGCTTACCCAAACTCATCCCTTTCCTCAGCGGTTGACAGCCCAAGAGCGAGCAAAATATGCCCCTCAACTAGCCAAGCTCAGAGCGTTTATTGCAAATGGGCTGACAGGCGTGGATTTTGTCCGATGCTGGGTTTCATGGAGCATTTTACCTTTAAGCCGGCGGCCCGGTTTAATGTGTGAATACACAGGGGATCTGAAAGACCCGCAACGCCATATTGACATCCAGCTGACTGATGATGAAGTCACTAAAGCTGTTAAAAAGATGCTTAATGAACCAATAGACACATGCAGCAAAACTGGGCTCAGTCCTTTCTATGCTGCCAATAAACCGCCAAAGGTATAATCTTCCATATTTCTGCCTTTAACCACCTTTGTTAAAATTTTCCTTTGATGACTTATTATTTGTCTATACAGGCCGATGATCCATTCTGGAAGAGAAAATCACAAGATAAACCGATAAAGAATCCTCGGATTAAGATCAAGGCTTCAAAAAATCCTGCAAAAAGAAGGAATGTTGAACCGTCCGAGCCTATTATTGAAGATTATCTGGATTCAGAGGTAGAACTTGACTCTCTCAGTTCACTTTTTATACACCTTATTGACAATGATCATTCTCAGGATGAAGCAGAAGCCAGCCATGCTGATGAGGTAACTATTCTTTCTTTTGATTCTGATCCTGTGCCAGTACCAAGAATCCGTCGAGCCATTCGGAAAGTAAAATTTTCATGCCCTCTTTCTTATGTGGACCCGTACTTTCTTTAAAAGACACAACAGCATGAAAGCTCGCCGCACAACTCGACATAGCGGCCAAGTGGTGTCCTCCTCCGGTTTACCAAATTCGCCGGTTCGGAAACGCCGCCAAGAGGTTGCTTATACTCCTGACACCCTTTACCCTAAGGCGGGTTACATCCGATATCCTCTTAATCCATCTGACTCAAATTATCAGGGAACTTCCCATTCATTGTCCGGCGAGTCGTCAGCGACACAACTTCCTCCTCTAAAAACCGTCCCTGGGTAAGCATAACATACTTTTAACTTTTTGGTCTTGCATCATATTGTCATATCGATGTCCGTGTCTGCTCTTTTTCAGTGCTAAAGCCAGACAAAGCAAGAAGGCTAAATTTAACAAGCCAACCAACCATGAACCGGCTACCGAGCCGGAGAAAACCCCAGGGACTATTGACCCGGAGGCTGACACTGTTACTGATAATCCGGAACCTCAAGCAACCGACACGCTTGTTGAACTGGTGGATAATAATTCGACAAGCCAGTCGGCTGATCAATTAAGTCCAATTGTTGATCCGCCGAGTCCGGCTAAAGCATCCGATAAACCGCCAAGCCCTGCCAAAACTACGAACGACGATGTTGTTGTAACTGGCCTTGGTTTCAGCTCCCCTGGTCATCCTGTCGCGTTATCAAAGCATAGCGCCAAAGAAGACATTTCTGCTATGAATAAGGGGAAATGGAAGTCCGAGTTATCCAATTATACCAACCTCGGCGCTGAAGACCTTCATTCTGGTTTTTTAAACCGCCTGTATACAAGTTGCGACTTTGAAGCCGGTTTAGTAGGCCTGATGAAGGAGCGGTATGAGGTAAACGTCACTTTCCCTTTGCATAAATATTCCAAAAGTCCCTTTGTTATAACTGGACTAACGTATCAACTCTAGCAGCCCCCAATGGCCGGTGCATAACATTGGTTTGAACCGGGTCTTGAATCGATATTTGCATTTTGCTGGTGTAGCCCCCATGAACCGGCTACAACCTTTTAGAATGAACCGGTACATCCTACTAATCTCACTACTTAGAATAATGACAACCCATCTGAATCTGAATGAATACGCATTAGCCCCCAAGTGTCAAGCAGATAACTTGTTATGTGTTTGAGACTTTAAAGTAATAGCTGATAAGAAGCAATCCGCATTAGCCCCCAAGTGTCAAGTAGATAACTTGTTATGTGGTTGAGACTTCAATGTTGTAATGGTAACTTATTATCTGCATGCTTGCAGGCTGATTTGTCCAAAAAAGACTCCCAAATCACTGATCTCCAAGGAAACATCAAGTCTCAGGTGGACGAAACTTGCAAAGTTAAGAGCGAGCTGACCACCGCTTTAACAACCATGGAGCAGCCAAAGGAATTCTTCAAGGGTGAACGGGCAGATTGGGCAACTGAAAAGACACCTTGTTTAAGCGGGCAGAAGATGCGGAGAACGCCCTTAAACCGGCCACAGAAGAGCTGAGCAGCCTGAAGCGGCAGATTGATGCTATGACCTCTGCCATCTTTGGTAACAACCTATCACCAATCTGTAACAACACCATCTATAAAAACTTCTGGTTTAATAAAAATTGGATCCTTTTGCAGGTAGCCGTGTTACTCATCTTGGCACAGATATGCGCAAAAGATTGAAGGCCGTCTATACTTTGGCAGAGCAGCTTTATACCGGCGCGCAACGGGCCATCTGCGTAGCTTCCAATAACCATCCGCCACCGTCGCTAATCAAGGAAACACTGGAAAAATTGTCTATGATGCCTGCCCGGATTGTGGAATTGAAGAAATCCACTGCTAGGTTCGGTGCCCTTACTGCACTGACGCGCGCCAAGGCTTGGATCTCTGACCTTGATCCGGAAGACATTGGTAACGGTTGCCCGAGTCAAAAAGAGGACGATTCCAAATTCAGCAATGATGATCTCCGGGCTATCACGAGAGAGATGCGACCACTGGCAAGTAAATTGGCTGAAGATACTAACTTGTCAATTTATCAGAATGTATATGATGCCAGCGGCAAGCGAATAAGTGCTCCAACTTATGATGTGGAAAATATGATCCCGCCGATCTGTAAGTACACTTACGCTCCTGATGTTGAACCGTCTGCTCTGATACATGACGAAGCTGTCTTTCAAGCCTTAACAGGGATTGATTGGACAACTATTAACTTCCAGCCATTGGGCGGAGAGAAGGAGGATGAACTGGCGCAAGAAGATCCACAACCTTCACATCAACCTGAAGCAGAATCATCATCCGGAACCCGGTTTAATTTGTTCCTTCTGTTATCCTTGAAAAACAATCATTCTTTTGGGCAGTCGAAACGCCTTGTAATAGGCTAGCTTGAATAGCTGATCTGATATGCCATCGTGCTTATTTGTTGCACACAATATTATTAATCCATCATGCTATATTTGCTTCTGATCTTTATCGGTTTTATACAGCCCTGTTTCTGCATAAAACAATGTGAAAACTGTCCTGGCGGTTTACCGCTGGACAGGTCATAACACCCAATATATAGCCAAGGTTGATAACCATAGCTTTAAATAATGAAATATGAAACATATCATACCAGTGATATTGAATCACCTTGTTGGTTTACCAACATTTTTGTAATAAGGGTGATAACCCAAATATTGAGTATTGATAACTCAAACCATGTTCCGCTGGTAAAAAACAAGCGATGCCGGGTTATGATAAACACCGGATGATCATCCTGGCAACTTATAGTTAACTCCAGGCCGGGTTAAATAACACTGGTTTATACAGATGACTTACAATAAGGCCGGGCCATTGGACGCCGGTTTAGCTCAAAACTTTAACAAGGGAGAAAAACAAAATTGACCAATAAAAAACAAGAGAATAAAGAAAAACTTGTAGTCGAGGCTTTTCAAGGGCTGCCGGGCCACTGAGTTAAACCGTTTTACAAAGCCTTTTAAGATGGTCCCCAGTCTTTCACCAATCGCCGGTCTATCATTGACAAGTTCAGGGTCATATGCGATTGACTTGTCAAGTTGGCGGGTCATACCAGGCTTACCTGGGCAGAGTGACTTACTTAATGAAGACAGGTTAACCCGGGGTTTTAGGTATATATACCAGGCTTCCAAGCCACGGCTTGATAGACTATTGCAAGAGTAGATTTCTTTGTTCATTGCGATAGCAAAAAATCCCCAAGCAACATTTTGAGCTGTGCTCAACGGGTGCCTATGTTTGAGTTGTTCTTGACAACACTCTTTGGCCCCTAAGTAGTGGCATTGCGCCATCCAAAAGGTGTTGCTATGGTTGAACACAACCAAGCCCCAAGTGACTTAATGTCGTGGCTTTTGAGCCAGCCAAGAGGTGTAGCTATGGTTCGAATACGACCAAGCCCCCAAGTGACTTACTGTCGTGGCCTTTGAGCCAGCCAAGAGGTGTAGCCATGGTTCAAATACGACCAAGCCCCCAAGTGACTTACTGTCATGGCTTTTGAGCCAGCCAAGAGGTGTAGCTACGGTTCGAATACGACCAAGCCCCCAAGTGACTTATATTGAATAGATAGCTGTAAAGCTGAATCAAAGGGTAAACCGGATGTCTCTTCACAAACAGAATCCTCCGTGTAACCACTCATGATATGAGAAAAACAACAGATACCCCGCTTTAGCTGGGGCTCCGGTTTATTGCATTGATCATAATATATACATCGTCAAAATATGTACATGATAGGAGCCTATGGCTCAGGTGTAGTACGGCCGTAGATGAGCTATGTTCCACGGTCGGATCGTCTCCTCCTCTGACTTGCGTGAGTCTTTATGCTCTCGAACATCAATGAGGTAATATGATCTGTTGTTCAGATTCTTGCTGACCACAAGGGCCCTTCCCAAGGCGGGGATAACTTGTGCATATCGGTCTGATCTTGGATAAGCCGGAGCACTAGATCGCCTTCTTGAAAAGTTCTGGTTTTAACCCGGCGACTGTGATAACGCCGCATGTCTTGCTGATAAATCGCCGAGCGAGCCGCCACTACGTCCCGTTTCTCATCCAACAGGTCCAACGCATCCTAGCGTGCCCTTTCATTATTTGCTTCAACATAAGCTGCCACTCAAGGTGAGTCATGACGAATATCACTTGGAAGGACAGCTTCCGCTCCATAAACCATGAAGAAGGGTGTATAACCCGTAGATCTATTGGGGGTGGTGTTAATGCTCCATAAAACGGAAGGCAGCTCCTCAACCCAACAACCCGGTGTCCTCTGCAAAGGAACCATAAGCCGGGGCTTGATCCCCTTCAAGATTTCTTGATTAGCTCTCTCCGCTTGACCATTAGACTGGGGGTGGGCCACTGAAGAGATATCAAGACGGATGTGCTCTCTTTGACAGAACTCCTCCATAGCACCCTTGGAAAGATTCGTGCCATTGTCTGTTATAATGCTGTGTGGATAACCAAAACGGAATATCACCTTCTTCATAAATTGAACCGCTGTGGGTGCATCACATTTGCTAACTAGCTCTGCCTCCACCCACTTGGTAAATTTATCAACTGCCACCAAGAGGTGGGTCTTCTTATCCTTAGATCTCTTAAAGGGTCCAACCATATCAAGCCCCCGGGTTGCAAACGGCCAGGTAATTGGAATCATCCTCAGCTCCTGAGCCGAAACATGAGCCCGGCGTGCAAACTTCTGACAGCCATCGCACCTTTTGACCAAATCCTCAGCATCAGCATGAGCCGTCAGCCAATAAAAACCATGACGAAAAGCCTTAGCCACCAAGGACTTTGAACCGGCATGATGACCACAATCACCTTCGTGAATCTCGCGTAAAATTTCACAACCTTCTTCAGGAGAAACACAACGTTGAAAAGCCCCTGAGATACTGCAATGATGTAGCTCGCCGTTGACAATAGTCATGGACTTGGAACGCCGGATTATCTGCCTGGCCAGAACTTCATCCTATGGTAATTCAGCCCGGTTCATATACACCAAATATGGGATCGTCCAATCCGGGGTGACATGAAGCGCCGCCACCAACTGAGCTTCGGGATCAGGAATAGCTAAGTCTTCCTCCGTGGGTAGCTTGACCGACGGGTTATGCAAAACATCAAGGAAAACATTGGGCGGCACCGGTTTACGCTGGGAGCCCAACCGGCTTAAAGCGTCCGCCGCTTCATTCTTTCGCCGGTCTACATGATCAACCTGATAACCCTTGAAATGACCTGCAACAATATCCACCTCTCAATGATACGCTGCCATGAGGGGGTCCTTGGAATCCCTAGTACCAGAAACTTGTTGAGCCACTAGGTCCGAGTCACCAAATTTTTTAACCCGGCTCAGATTCATCTCCTTAGCCATCCGAAGACCATGGAGCAGGGCCTCGTACTCAGCTGCATTATTAGTACAAGGAAACATCAAGCGGAGAACATAACAAAATTTGTCACCTCGAGGGGAAGTAAGAACTACTCCAGCCCCCGAGCCCTCCAATTGCCTGGATCCGTCGAAATGAATTGTCCAGTATGTGTTATCCGGTCTATCCTCCGGCACCTGCAACTCTGTCCAGTCATTGATGAAGTCCACGAGTGCTTGAGACTTGACGGTCGTGCGAGGCATATATTTTAATCCGTGGGGCCCAATCTCAATAGCCCACTTAGCGACCCGGCCGGTCACTTCTCTGTTCTGGATGATATCTCCCAAAGGAGTAGAACTGACCACAGTAATGGGATGGCCGTGAAAGTATTGCTTCAGCTTCCGGCTCGCCATAAAAACCCCATATACAAGCTTCTAGCAATGTGGATATCTCTGTTTTGACTCAATGAGCACCTCACTGATATAATAAACTGGCCGTTGAACCGAATACTCCTTTCCTGCCTCCTTGCACTCCACCACAATAGCCACGCTGACAGCTCGAGCATTAGCAGCCACATATAACAGCAATGGTTCCTTGTCCATGGGAGCAGCAAAACAGGTGGTTCGGCAAGCTGCCGCTTCAGAGCCTCAAACGCTTCAATAGCCGCATCACTCCAGACAAAGTTGTCCATTTTCTTCAGCATTTGATATAAAGGGATGGCCTTCTCCCTGAGATGACTTATAAACCGGCTCAATGCTGCAATCCGGCCTGCAAGTCCCTGAACATCGTTGATGCACTTCGGTTTAGTCAGTGAAGTAATAGCCTTGATCTTCTCCGGGTTAGCTTCAATGCCCCTGTTAGATATCAGAAAACCCAAAACCTTGCCTGCTGGCACACCAAAAACACACTTGGCTGGGTTGAGCATCATCTTATAAACCCGGAGGTTATCAAAGGTCTCCTTTAAATCATCTATTAATGTTTCCTCCTTCCTGGACTTCACCACAATATCATCCACATAAGCATGGACGTAGTGCCCAATCTGGTTATGAAGACAATTCTGAACACAGCGCTGATAAGTTGCCTGGGCACTCTTGAGCCCAAAGGGCATAGACACATAGCAGAAGGCTCCAAAGGGAGTTATAAAATCTGTCATCTCTTGGTCCTCAACTGCCATCTTAATCTGATGATAACCTGAATAAGCATCCAGAAAACTCAAACGCTCACAACCCGTCGTAGCATCAATGATTTGATCGATACGGGGGAGGGCAAAAGGATCCGTCGGACATGCTTTGTTCAAATCCATGTAGTCTACACACATACGCCAGGTGCCATTCTTCTTAAGCACCAGCACTGGATTAGCCAACCACTCGGGATGAAAAACTTCAACAATGAACCCTGCCGCCAAGAGCCGGGCTACCTCCTCACCAATAGCCTTGCGCTTCTCTTCATTGAACCGGCGAAGGAATTGTCGGACCGGTTTAAACTTGCGAAAATTACTCTACCTTTCCCCCTCATAAGTGCTTCTTCTTCGTCCGTCGTTGCCATGGCCGGTGAGCAGAGCTCTAGGTCGAGAACTACTCATAACAAGGGAGCGGCAACCAAGGCTGCGGAAAAAAAGAGAGGGCTCGCCGCCACGTAGAGACCTCGAAAGATCTCTCACGGGCAGGCGATGGCTCCCAGGAGCGCCCTAGCCGCGGAGGCGAACATGCCGAGCTGGCGCAGCTGGAGTCGTTATCCCTCGACGGCATGCCCGATCAGCTCAATAAGCAGAAGGAGTTCATCCAAGGCTTGATGGAGTTGCTGAAGGAGAGCCTCGACGACATGCCCACTGAGCTCAATCAGCAGGGGGAGTTGACCGCCGGCTTGGTGATGCTACTGAAGAAGAGCATTGCCTCGGAGAAGAAGGCGACCGGCGAAATCCTGCGACTTCAGGAGGACAAGGCGAAGCTCTGCCACGAGATTGACCTGTTGAAGGAGATGAACGCCGGATGGAAGAAGCTGCATGAGAATAGTAGTTCCTCGATGAAGATGCTGCAGGCCCTCGTCCTGGAACAGAAGGAGGAGTTGGAAAAGCTCCACATCGAGCACCCGGCTGCTGTCAAGGTACGTAATGCGGCCGTGGAACAGATGATGAAGGCTCGCGTCGAGAAATCCCGCGTCATGGACAGAATGAAGAAGATGGCGGAGGAGACGCGCAAGGAGATGGAGGTCGTGGAGGCGATGAAGAAGCAGTTATGACTCCGCGGCCAATTAGATCATTTGGGGTGATAATCTTCCTTCTTCTTTTGCTCCTGTGTTTCATCTTTTGCTTCGGGTGTTTCGCCGCACGTGTCACGTTCTCTGCGAGGCATGAATAGAACAATGGTTTTTTTAGGGAATGAATAGAACAATGCTAACAATGAGATGACTAGAAAATTAGATCATTTTTTATCGCCATATGGCACTGGGCTGCCGTGTTTCGTGCTCCTCCGTCGCAGTACTACTCCAGTGGAAAACTTGAGTATACCGCACGGTTCTTTGCTCCTCTTCGATCAGGTCGTCGGCGCATTTATACGAGCAGTCAAATCACAAGGCCCCACCTTCCAGCAGTAATGAGCCGTCAAATCACAAAGGCCCTCGCCTCTCGTGAAACCGACCAAGCTAGAGTGCCCCGCCCTCTAGCCTTTTAAAAAATGTATACTTTTGTACAGCAGTAGTATCGATGGATCGCGCCATGGAGCAAAACTTGAAATTAAAAAAAGGTGGTAAATATAGAGAGCGCTCGTCGCGAAATTATGCATATAGTACTATTAAAAAGGCTAGTCACAATAAGGGTGTCCAGCACAACCCACCCCTCAAATAAAACTAAGAGGGTGCTTCGATACGTTTTAGTCCCATGACTAAAAGTAGTGGGACTAAAACATGCTAGCCTCATCCATGCTTGGATCCAAATACTAAAAAGGCTAAAATCAAGTTAATGAGCATTTATTATCCTCCAAACCCTCCAATCCAGAACTCACCTGTGTTAAAGGAGAGGAGTTAAATGAGTAGAGAGAGGACTAATCCACATTTTAGTAGGGGTACCCCTGACTAAAAATTTTTAGTCTCAAGACTAGTTTTAGCCCCTCTTTAGTCAGGGGTGCTTGGAACTTTAGCCTCTTAAAGAGACTATTTTTAGTCAGACTAAAATAAGTCCCTTGGATCCAAGCACCCTCTAAGCATCCTGGAATTCTTTGACAAAACTAAGCACCCTGAAATTCTTTGACAACTAAACTGCTGGCTATATGATGTTGGCCATATATATTGTACGCATATAATGTGAAGAAACGAGTGGTAGTACTATACCAACTAAAAGATGAAATGTAAGAAATACTAGTATGTACGTACTGAAGAGTTAAAGTAATGAGAAGAAACATAACATAGTTCTGCTGGGGGCTCAGCACAACACACCCCTCAAATTAAATTAAGCACACCTGAAATTAAACTTTGCAACTATTCCGGTAGACACTGCATTAGAACCACCATGAGCAACGACACTGCCACCTTACTCGAAGTCCTTGTCCATGTCCTCGACTTCGTCCTTGTCCCTCTTCCTCTTGGCCGATACTTCTTTGCTTGAACCGCACACTTGGCTGTTGCTCTTCATCCAACCCTTGTAGATATTGAAGCAAAGGTAGCCATCCATTGCAGCGTAGTGGATGTGGTCTATATCTAGTACATTCCGCTGCCATGCATGAAGATGAAACGTGTATGGAGGTTTCTCCAGTTTACCGTACGAAGGATGAACCATGGCTCCTGCCATGGTCAGCATTGAAGGCTGACGAGAGGACACCAGCCGATTCTTCTGGGGGTCGAAGGTGTTGCCTACAACGAGGCCTATTCCGATGCAGGACTTCTTTGTCGTTACCAAAGTCTACAGTAACGAATTTGACTAGGTTGCTCTCGAGGAAGTCCTTAAAATCCTGGCACTCAACGTCAGCATGGCATATGTGGTAGACCAAGCATAAGTCATGCACGCAAACCTGGATCACGGCGGGCTTCTTCCTCTCTTTGTCCTTTAGATCCTTCTCTCGTCCCAGGACTGTGGTGTACTCAACATCTAGCCCAGCGACCCACTCATCATCTGAGTCTTCGAACATGCGTCTGAAGCGAGAAAGGCATCCTTTCACCGTCGCGGAAGAACGGGTGTAGATGACGTCGAACTCATCGCCGGTGATGGTTCTAACCTTGTACTCACCGCCGATCGTGGAGATTTGGGACGCCATGGATTTGGGAGGAGGGTTAGGATTAGTGGAACTGTCGTAATGTGAATCGACGGGACGACTAGGAGCGAACCGCCGTAGTATTGAAGGACGTGCGGGGACGAGTAGGAGCGAACTGCCAGCGTGCGAACGGCAGGGTAGTGGCTTTCCATTCTCCCATGATACGGGCTTCCGAGAGCCCTTGGGTCTGAGATCGAACGGTTGCATGGCATGATTCTAGACCTATGGGTGAATATCCTATCCTGGAGGGTTATTCTGCAAATTTTCAGCAACTTAGCATGCGATCGTTTGATCTCAGATCCAAGGGCTGCCAGCAGCCCGTATCATGGTCGCGCCTACCACGACCGTCGCGTCGCTCGCGCGGTCACGCCCTTGGAGATTTAACACGGTGCGTTAGGCTATCTGATGTTGGCATGTCATACATAGTCATCACTTAGTCACTCATACTACAACAAGGTTGGCTATAAGGTTGGCTATAAGTGTATTTTTTTACTCCTCTCTATCTCTTTCTTCGTACTCCCTCCGTCCCATAATATAAGAATGTTTTTGACACTAGTGTAGTGCCAAAAACGTTCTTATATTATGGGACACAGGGAGTACTAGTATTTATTGCATTTGCCAAGGAGTGACCTCTTCCAATGAAATGGTGTTGCTAAGTTTGCTTCATTTAATTAGCTATAGACTCAAAATTGTCTTTTCACCTAGGTACATGCACTTAGCACCGTTTCTTCCTTGGGTCACCAAACTAGTCTCTCTCTTCTTGATTAACTTGCCACATCAGACTTTATGCCTATGTGGCAAGCTTAAGCACCTGTAGGAGCAAGTAAAAGTAAGTACAATAGTGCGCTCTACATGGCATTTTTGCATATGTGGAGGAAAGAGAGGCAAGGAAAAAGTGGAGAAGTGTGCTCTCATGCAAGAGCCAGCCTCTACTACATGGTGGAGCATTGGGAGAGGCACCTGTATGGAGGTGGTCAGGAATCGGGAGACTCACGCCGGTCGTAGCGCTGCAGTTAAAATGATAATGGCAAGTCAAATCACGGGGCCCCACCTGTCCAGCAGTAACTCGCTGTCAAATCACACAGACCTACATTTGCAGCAGCCTACTCCCTCGTCTTCTCGCGTCTCTGTCGAACCGACTAGGCGGAACTGCCCCGCCGCCTACCACGCAGGAAAGGCCCCGCTCTCAACTTTTAAATAGTATACAGTATACTAATTTTGTATCCATGGATTGCGCCCGTGCCATGGAGCAAAGCGTCTAGAAAATGACGGTACACATGTACGGAGTATACAGCACGCCCGTCGCGTTCGCGTCGCACCCCAGACGGTCAGTCGGTCTGGCACGCGGCTCTCCTAATGGAACGCGCGTCATATTGCGTTTGCACACACATGTGGGACGGCAATTGAGAACCGACCATAGGCACACTCCCCGGCCCCGCAAGTCGGGTGACTTAATAGAAGAGGGAGACGAGCGATAGTACTAGAGAAGTGTTGTACTACGTTGGTGCCTCGACGACCCTGCAAGACATGGAAGATCAGTTCGTCCATGCATGTGACCAGACTCCAGTAGACACGCCTGGATTGGCTATCGTCTACATATCATGCAGGCTGTGTTGTACATGGCTGTAGTTGTGGTGAGAAATCTAAAAAAGGTTTCTTGTCATCTCGCAAAATTAGGTGTCATGTGCTTCGGATCATTGCGAGGGTTAAACAGCGACAACTGAGTTGGGCTAGTCATTGGGGGCACATGCACGAACAGTGACTACTCGGCTGCCATCTAGGTCAAGCCGGCTATGTTAATTAGGACATCTATCGACGGACCCCTTTTCTACGAGTATATCTTTAATTTGAGCTTTGTTCCTCGTCTAGTTTGTCTGTCGGGATTCATGTTGTCTCCTTTGGGCAGTGAGGTTATGATTTCTTGTCATGTGGCATTTTTTCGTGTTATATGTTATAATCCGACGCTTCAGATCAAAATGACGACAACTGCGCCTCTGGGCCACGTGCATGAAGACTTCTCGACAGTCATTGACGAGGTCAAGCCGGCTCCGGTAGACAAAAGAAAACTAGTACTACTCCACTATATAGGCAGGAGCCTCCGCGCTTGCTTGCTAGTGTTGCTCTCTTCACACTGTCTCGGCCTCTCCAGATCTAAACACGACAGCGGTGGCCACACTCTCTCTCTCTCTCTGCTCACCGCTGGTCACAGATCCAGCCAGATCCTCTCCGCCGGGGAAGGTGAGAAGGTGCAACGTTCACGCGGTCGTCCTCGGCGATGGCTCTTACCCACTGTTGGGCGCGTCCCGATCAGCCTGCCTTGCCGTTCTCTCCCAAGCACCGCTGGCGAGGGAGGGCCTCCGACCCCTTCTTCCTCGCTGTCGTAGTGTGGGCAGATCCGGCCTCCCGCTGCCCACCTAGCGACATCCCGGCGACCATCAGGTATAACTTTCTTCAAAACCGGCCTTGCTCTACTTCCCGAGCTCCTGACGTCGCTGCATTTGTATCTTTTACTATTTCTGAGGCCCCCTCGTAGATAGGATCGATCGGCTATTCGAAAACCACCTAATTTTTTTATGTTTAAGAGGTAAAACTAGTTCATGCACTCGAATATAGTACTACTTGGTTCAAACAAGGAAGAAAGGGGGTGGGGGGTGGGGGAGGATTTGTTACCTGAATCTAGGACTTGGTCGAAAGAGGAAATAATGGGGGCGAGAAGTAGCGGAGACTGGCTATCCAACTGGTCTCTAGGTCTAATAGGGAAATAAAGGGAAACGCAGTACAAACTCAATATAAACCTGATCTATTTGTTGAAAAAGGAAAAAAATTGGGGACTGGGGGACAAGTCAACAGAGTAAGTCCAGCACTAGATTTGCTAGCCTCACACAGTATAAGGTGGCTATACCGAACAAAAATGGGACCAACCCAGATATCCTGTTCTGATGTTTGTTGCCCCGAGCCACTCTTATGTAATGCCACTGGTAAAAGGTAGCAGTCGCACTGTTAAAAGTAAGGACACGTTAAACCAATGTTGTTTTCAATGTAATGCCTCCAGTAATATGAATCAATGGCACTTCTTTACATGTCCTGCTAAAATTTCGCATTAAGATAAGTTGGTTCTTTTCGTTAGAAATGCAACTGTCCTGGTCCGCCTACTCTCCCGTGCCCAAAGTAATGTCGTATTTAACGGTTGTCATAGTTAATCCTAATGCCCACACTAATATCTAGCAATGCCAGTGCTTTAGAAATTGCTAGTGTCCTTGTAGGATTGCCATTCAGATAATTAACATGCTTCTTTTCATTTGATGCATGTTTCATCACTTGTTAGTCACCCTCCTTTCCACCTTTTTTGTGCAAACAGAGATATACATTTCACGCTCGATCTTAGTTGAACTGCACAAATGATATCCAAATTATAGTTGAGTATTCCAGGAGCTTCACAACCAACCTTGATGTTGCTCAATTTAATTGCAACTAATGAAGAAGAAGCTCTGTGGGTTTCGTTTTCTGATGGAAATGGAACCGGGGCTGGAGCCCTTTTCTTAAAAAAAATGAAGAAGAAGCTGCTAGCTCACGGGACATTGCTTCATTTTAGGTGAACTGCACCAAAAGGTCCCATGAATTGAATCATCCATGTTGGTGACTGAAAGAGCTAGCTTCAGCATCCCAGTCTAAGCACCCCCGGCCTCCATCCTTGCGACGCACGGTACACCTTGTTTGCCACCTGCTCGACCCTAGTGTCACTGATAAAATGAAGTAATAATACAGTTAAAATAGAGCGAGTGTCATCTCTATCATTTCATTTCCAATGTAGATAAAGAAAGTGCTTCTCTTTGTTAATGTATGTTTCATCAACTAGTCCCATTGTTAATCTTTAAGCGTTTCTGCAAACTGGGGTGCTTAATTTTAGTTGATATGTACAAAAATAGAGATTTGAATGTCTCAAGGCGCCTCCTTGTACTACCGCTGTACACTGATGTTCATCACTGGTAGAAGGTGTATTTGGGAGACTTGGGACGATGTCCAGTATGAGGCGTCGCAGGGCCCATCTCGCCCTCGTAGCATGGCATACTATGATACTATCGCAATATTTTCTTCTATTTATTTTGTGTGTTTCATCAACTAGTGCCACTATAATGTAATCACGCTTTTTCATTATCTGTGCAAACAGGGTTATTCAACTGCATTTTGGTGGAACTGCACAAATGTACGTATGGAACTGGCATATATGCAGAGTGCGAGGTGTGCCAAGTAAAAATTACCGAAACCAACCATGCTGCATGCACGCATTGGCATCCACCACCACCAGTGGGATGTGTGGCGCTCTCTGTGGACGGATCTTTCTCGGCAGCAAATCATCTAAGCAAATACTAGTAGCTTATATTGGTAGTTTTCTAGGGAGTACTCTTTTCTGAAAGGAGCACCAATCTATTTTTCTTTATTTGTACACTGTGTCACAACTTTGACCCAAAGGTCCAGAGCTATTTTAGGGTGATTGGCGTAGTACTCGGAGACTGATTGTAAGCATGATTTTCATTAGCTGTCACACTGATTGTAAGCATGAGCAGGTGGAAGATTAGGTTAGTGCGAAGCTTACTTTAAACCCTACCGCCGCCGTTGAAATGAGGCGAGCGTCGAGGGAACCGTGGAGAACGGCAGGGAAGCGATGTCGCGCCATCCGGCCTCCTCTTGCGGTGGGAGAACGAATACTCCTGTGGCTCCGGCTGGCTCTGCACCCTCACGAACGGCACACCATACTCGATCGATTCGTTATCCTCTGGGTGCTCGACCTTCGACCTGTACGCCCACCACCTCCGCCTGACTGTCGCCTTGGGCAAATCTGTCTGCTCCATCACACAGAGGAGATACTCGATGAACTCAGAGGACTGCGGCGTGACTGCCGCCGAGGAGTACATGTACATCGCCGCCCTCATCGCCGCCGTCTCGCTCTTTCGCATACATTGCCACATGGCCTGCACCGTCCTCGAAATCTCCCACTCATTGTCAAACCAACTAAGGATCTCCTTCAACCTGGCTAACTTTGCCTGGTCGCCGCCGGCGATCTGCCTGATTCGCTGCTGCATCCTCTCCATAGATGTCCTTCTGAGTGGTCCGGTGCTAGCTTTGGAAGATGGGAGGAGAGACGGTGGTCTTGCAATAGAGAAGAGGGAGAGGCGAGACGGTGGTTTTGGAATGGAGATGATGGAGAGGAGAGGAGGTGGTTTTGCAATGGAGAAGATCAGAAGAGGGCGAGGCGAGACGGTGATTTTGGAATGGAGATGATGGAGAGGAGGGAGGTGGTTTTGCAATGGAGAAGATCAGAAGAGGGAGAGGCGTGATGGTGGTTTTGGAATGGAGATGATGGAGAGGAGAGGAGGTGGTTTTGCAATGGAGAAGAGGGAGAGGAGCGTGCGGCAGCGATTTAGGATTGGACGAAAGGGTTGGCGCGCTGTGACTGGATCAAAATCAAAATCAATTTACCCGTCAATTAAGAAAGCGACCCCACACAAACTAGTCTCCCTTTTATTCTGGGTCATAATTGACCATGATTTTCGCACATAAAATATATATTATACGTTGCAAAAATAATATAATTTGAAAGTACATTCAGATACGAACCAAACGATACAATTTTTGGTGACATGCATTCACATTTTGCTTGTCAAATACAGTACGTGGTCAAACTTTGACCCAAAATACGCAAAACAACAAAAAAATACTTCCAAGACCAGCGCCGCTCTTCCGCTCTTCTCCTCTTAAACCACCGCCGCTCCTCTCTTGTTCCAATCTAAATGCAGCGCCGCTCCTCTCCTCTTCCATTTCAAAACCACTGCCCCTCCTCTCCTGTTCCAGTCCAAAACCAGCGTCGCTCCTCTCCCGTTCTAATCCAAAACCAGCGCTGCTCCTCTCCTCTTCCATTCAAAAACCACCGCCGGCGAGTGAAGGTGCTGTGGAGAAGTAGATCGATGGAGGAGTACAATCGATACGTGAGGATCGCAGACGGCGACCCTGTGAAGCTAGCTAGGATGTTGGAGATACAGTCTTGGTTTGACAACAAGGACCAACTAGCGGCGACGGCGACATCCATGGCCAAATATCTGCAACACAGCGAAAATGCGGCGATACTCCCGGAGGGAGTCGCGCCGTAGTACATAGAGCTGCTCCTCTGGACCATGGAGCAAACAGACTCACCGAATCCGATCGTGAGGGAGCGGTGGTGGGAGTATCGATCCCAGATGGAGCATCCACCAGAGATTGAAGGATCGAGCATCTATAGGGTGCCGTTTGTGAGGGTGTCCTGCCAGAGCGAGCCGGTGGAGTCTTCGTCGACCGAACCCAACTGCAAGAGGAGAAAAGCAGTTGGCCCGACGATGCTTCCCCGCCATCGTCTCCCTCGCCGTTCACATCGTCTCACGGGGCGGCTGTCTGCCGCCGAGGAATAGGAGGGGGCTGCCTCCCCGGCCCAATAGTCGGGCAGGTTGTGAATTGTCAGGAGGAGCTTAGGGTTGTCAGTATTTGCAGGTTGTGAATTGTGTTTTGTGTTGTGTATTTTGAGAGTACTTTCAGATATGAATGTCTTTTGAATTTCAGATTTGCAGTATTGAGCGTATGAAGTATTTTATGAATTCTAGAGATCTATTTTTAGCACTTAAAAAAATGTAGTTTCATAGGAGTATAAAAGTGCAGACAATGTGATTCTCAGAGAAGAAACTGCAAGTTTCAGTTTCAGATAAGAAACTGCAAGTTCAGTTTTAGATAAGAAACTGCAACTTTCAGAGGCAGAGCATTTATATTAACACGGCCTTTTCAAACAGGGTTAACATCATGTTGGAAGTTTTATTCATGGTCAAAAATGGAACTACCAGCCAGTTAACATCATGCTGATCAACATTCATGCATAGCACATCTTCATATGATGCACAGTCAAAATGCCCACACAATGTCGAGTGTGCGAAACACAGAGAAAACGAGGGACGAAGTGTTGGCAAGTGTTGGACGTGGTTTTGGGCTGCCCCATCTAACCTTTCATTTTTAACATGCGCAGCCCACGACCTCGGATGGGAGGTCCATAGGCCTGTTTGTATTTTCTTAGGGCCGTCATGTATCGACCGGCCTATGGACCTCCCATCCGAGGTTTTATTTTTGGCAGCCCAATTTATGTATTTGTTTGAAGAAAACGCAGAGGTCTGTTCTATTTTTCTATATAAGAATAGGAACGCCAGGTCCAACTTATGTTTCCCTTCTAACTATATTATATATATTTAAATTATTTTATATGTTATTATATATTATTTTTATTGTCATCATATATTTAACAGATACTTACATATGTAAGAAAACAATATCCCACATATTATTAACTTATAAAAATAATTTCTTAACAAATAAAATCCTGGATTGTTTTGGCACGAAAATCCTAGTGATTGTGTACAAAAGCTTGGTAAGATTTAAGGACGAATGTAATAATATCACTTATTATTTAAATATATTTATAACAAAATGCTCAGCCCCTTTTTATTTTTTGATAACATTGCTGGCCCAACCCAACATTATAATTAGAATCAGCCCAGCAAAATCGTGTATTTCGAAAAGTGCAAATGGCCTATAATTTTTTAGGAAATAAAATAAATGGGCCGCATGGACGCTACATTATTTGTTCACCCAGCCCAGCTAATGGCTGTAATTCAGAAAAAATATCAAATTGACTGTAAATTATACCGCGCAAAAAAAAGACAATAAATTCTGAAAAAATGGGTTGAATACGTGCCACATTTTTGCAGGCTGAAATGTGGGCCAATAGGTCGAAGACAACGCAAGTCGTTGTCAATTTAGTCAACAAATGGTTCTGACATGTTAGCCGTTGGATTTACATCCAACGACCGGCATCCATCTTCAATCTCTTGTCTTCTTCCTCCAGCACCGCCGGGACCACCTCCCGCCTCCTGCTGCTAGCAGCTCTGCTTAGCACGCTTTGCTATGAAGCGCTACTCCATCGTTGGCCAGGCCATCCCTCCACCCCTCCACACCTCCTGTTCTTCTCCACCGACTGCCGAACCACACCGCACTAGAACCAGTTAACCCTCGTACACCTCTCCATCTGCGACTCTACTCCCGCGTCTTCCCATCTCCGGCTCGTTGCTGTCCGGGGCCTCGCCGTCGTCCACCACCTTGGATGCGCTCGGCGCGGCATGGTCAACGAACGACACCATCGGAAGTAGACTGTGCGTGGAGAGGCTGACAGCTGGGTCCACGGCCGCACACAAGGAAATGCCTCCTTATTACGCGCAAAATAATGATTCCTCCACCTGACATCTGGGACCCACCGGAAGGGCCTCTATATTTCGCGAAAATAACGAGCCCCCCGCTGACATGTCGGACCCACCAGCTATCTTCGCACGCAAGGAAGTGCCTCCTTATTACGCACAAAAAAAATGAATACTCCCCCTGCCAGCTGGAACCCAGCATAGTGGGAGGCTGACTTGTGGGCCTACCAAGTTGACGGGGACGGAGGGCTTTGTCAAGTTAGTCAATATGAACGATTCTAGCTCCTGTTACCGTATGATGTTCATCCAACGGCCGTAGTGCTTCTTAAACCTCTGGTCTTCTTGCTCCAGCCGCCCAAACCAGCGCCGGTCGTGCCGCGTGCTCCTGCCTCCCGTGGCCGGCTGTGATGCCGCGGAGGCCTCACCGCCCAATACTACTCCCACCGCTGGCCAGCCCATCCCTCTACTCACCCAGACCCCCTGTTATTCTGCGGCGACAGTAGCCTCACACCGCAGCCGAACCAGTGAACCCTCGTACTCCTCTTCGCGTGGGTATCCACTGCTGCATCTTCCCCGGCTCCGAGTCGTCCCCTTCCTAGTCCTCGCCGTCGTCCACCGCCGTGGTGCTCTCGGCGCGGCGTGGTCAACGTGGTCAAGGAACAACTTCCATCGGACGTGGACTGTACGTGGAGAGGCTGACAGCTGGGTCCACGGCCGCAGCAAGGAAGTGCCTCCTTATTACGCGCAAAATAATGATTCCTCCACCTGACAGCGAGGACCCACCGGACGGGCCACCGTATTTCGCAAAAAAAACATTTCCCCCTGACTGCTGGGACCCACCAGCTACATCTTCGCATGCAAGGAAGTGCGTCCAGGCAAAAAAATGTTTCGCCCCCCTGACTGCTGGGACCCACCAGTTACATCTTCGCACGCAAGGAAGTGCGTCCGGGCAAAAAAAAAACGATTCGCCCCCCTGACTGCTGGGACCCACCAGCTACATCTTCGCACGCAAGGAAGTGCCTGACAGTCGGGACCCACCTGGTCGAAGCGTACGTAGCGTTGTCATTCTGGTCGCGAACGTTTACGTACATATATACTGGTGGATGTAGAGGCACGCACGTGTCGTAGTAGACGCGCGTGCGTGTCGTAGTAGAGGCGCGCACGTAGCATGTACACGTATGTACAGCGGCCAGGGTGCAAGAAAGAAAATACGGCCACGTATGTGTACATACGGGCGGGGTCTCGAACGCCTACTCGCGCATATGTACGGCCAGGGCTCGTGTACATGGCTGGGTCGGAACGGAGAAACAGCGTCGTCGCGTGTTCATGGGGAGGCAACAAAATGCGTCGTGTTCATGGGGAGGCAACGGAATGCGTCGTGTTCATGGGAAGGCAACGGAATGCGTCGTGTTCATCAGGAGGCAACGGAACGCGTGGGAGCCAACCGGCTGGGTCGGAACGAAATGCGTGGTCGTGTTCATCGGGAGGCTTGGACGGAACAGGCTATGGAAACGAGGCCTGGCGTACCGCAAAACGGAGGAAACGGACCTCCTACGTTCAGAACGGGGTCCCGTTGATCGGGAGGGGTGTGGCGTACCGCAAAACGGAGGAAACGGACCTCCTACGGTCGAAACGGGGGTCCTGTTGATCGAGAGGGGTGTGGCGTACCGCAAAACGGAGGAAACGGACCTCCTATGGTCGAAACGGGGGTCCTGTTGATCGGGAGGGGTGTGGCGTACCGCAAAACGGACGAAACGGACCTCCTACAGTCGAAACGGGGGTCCTGTTCATCGGGAGGGGTGTGGCGTACCGCAAAACGGACGAAATGGACCTCCTACGGACAAAACGGGGGTCCTGTTCATCGGGAGGGGTGTGGCGTACCGCAAAACGGGACTCCACGGGATACTGTTCATCTCCACCGTCGACCTCCTCCAGCCTCCACGGGCTCCTGTTCATCCAGCCTCCACCGCGCGCTACTCCACCGGCTACTGTTCAACCACCCCTCCACGGGAACCCCTCCACCATCTACTGTTCATCCAGCCCTCCACACCACAGGGTCCTGTTCAACCACCCCTCCACGGGCACCCCTCCACCGTCTACTGTTCATCCAGCCCTCTACACCACGGGGTCCTGTTCATCCAGAGGCAACGCCACCGCTCACTGTTCATCCAACCCCCCCCCCCCCCCCCGCAACGCTCACTGTTCATCCAATTGATCGACTTCAGTTAGCAGCAGTAGCGAAGGAATCGCTCGATCAGGTTCAGTTAGCGGCCATCGACCGATCGCTCGGGTTCAGTAACGCGTAGCCTACAGTGCAATCGCTCGGGTTTAGTTAGAGCCCAACGCCTCGCACACACGCGCGTACGTGTACGAGAGAAACGTGCATCGCTCGGTCCCCGACCTCCCACCGTAACCGGGAAGTCCCCGAAATTTTCCTCCCCCTTGCTTCTACCACGGTTTTTTCCGTCATGGACGGCCCAAAGAATGTCATGCAGCTGCGTCTCCGGCCCGCCCAGGACGAAAAGCCCATTTTCTGTCATGATTTTTTGTCATAGAAGTAGGAGCCCACCACATCTATGATGATACCGGGTTTTGTCACAATTATCGTCATAGAAGTGTCATATGTATGACAGAAAAAAATTCGTTCAGCCCAAAATGTCACAGATGTGTCTTTTTCTTGTACTAAAGGTTGCCATATCGGTGCAACGAGACCAGGACCAGAAGGACGGCAAGACGGAGGTCATCGTGGAGCCCAAGACGGCGTCACCACCAGAGCCTTTTGCAGGCGAAGACCGCTTTTGTCAGGATAGCTTGTACTCGCTGTCCTCTTTCAAATTCGCCCGCCGATTGTTGGCTCCCTTCCCGCTCAATATTTGGGGAGAGGACCAGGGCCTATATAAGTAGAGCTAGCCACCACAGTAGGGACGATCTCATCTCGGATTAGATCCAACTAACCCTCACACCCACCAAGCACAAGAACACCTCAACCTCAGGAGGTTGTTCTTCCCCTTGTACTGTTCATCATCAGCCCAAGAGGCAATCCACCACCACACACACTATAGTAGGGTGATACGTCTCCAACGTATCTATAATTTTTTATTGTTCCATGCTATATTATATTCTGTTTTGGACATTATTGGGCTTTATTATACACTTTTATATTATTTTTGGGACTAACCTATTAACCGGAGGCCTAGCCCAGAATTGTTGTTTTTTGCCTATTTCACAGTTTCGCAAAAAAGAATATCAAACGGAGTCCAAATGGAATGAAACCTTCAGGAACGTGATTTTCGGACCGAACATGATCCAGAGGACTTGGGCCCTACGTCAAGAAATCAAAGAGGAAGCCACGAGGTAGGGGGCGCGCCTACCCCCCTAGGCGCGCCCTCCACCCTCGTGGGCCCCCTGTTGCTCCACCAACGTACTCCTTCCTCCTATATATACCTACGCACCCCAAACTACCAGATACGGCGCCAAAAACCTAATTCTACCGCCGCAACCTTCTGTACCCACGAGATCCCATCTTGGGGCCTGTTCCGGAGCTCCGCCGGAGGGGGCATCGATCACGGAGTGCTTCTACATCAACACCATAGCCTCTCCGATGATGTGTGAGTAGTTTACCTCAGACCATCGGGTCCATAGTTATTAGCTAGATGGCTTCTTCTCTCTTTTTGGATCTCAATACAATGTTCTCCCCCTCTCTCGTGGAGATCTATTCGATGTAATCTTCTTTTGCGGTGTGTTTGTTGAGACTGATGAATTGTGGGTTTATGATCAAGTTTATCTATGAACAATATTTGAATCTTCTGAATTCTTTTGTGTATGATTGGTTATCTTTGCAAGTCTCTTCGAATTATCAGTTTTGTTTGGCCTACTAGATTGATCTTTCTTGCAATGGGAGAAGTGCTTAGCTTTCGGTTCAATCTTGTGGTGTCCTTTCCTAGTGACAGTAGGGGCAGCAAGGCACGTATTGTATTGTTGCCATCGAGGATAACAAGATGGGGTTTATATCATATTGCATGAGTTTATCCCTCTACATCATGTCATCTTGCTTAAAGCGTTACTCTGTTCTTATGAACTTAATACTCTAGATGCATGCTGGATAGCCCTCGATGTGTGGAATAATAGTAGTTGATGCAGGCAGGAGTCGGTCTACTTGTCTCGGACGTGATGCCTATATACATGATCATACCTAGATATTCTCATAACTATGCTCAATTCTGTAAATTGCTCAACAGTAATTTGTTCACCCACCGTAAATACTTATGCTCTTGAGAGAAGCCACTAGTGAAACCTATGGCCCCCGGGTCTATTTTCCATCATATTAATCTTCCAACACTTAGTTATTTCCGTTGCTTTTATTTTACTTTGCATCTTTATCATTAAAATACCAAAAATATTATCTTATCATATCTATCAGATCTCACTCTCGTAAGTGACCAATGTAGGGATTGACAACCCCTTATCGCGTTGGTTGCGAGGATTTATTTGTTTTGTGTAGGTGCGAGGGACTCGCGCGTAGCCTCCTACTGGATTGATACCTTGGTTCTCAAAAACTGAGGGAAATACTTACGCTACTTTGCTGCATCACCCTTTCCTCTTCAAGGGAAAACCAACGAAGTGCTCAAGAGGTAGCAAGAAGGATTTCTGGCGCCGTTGCCGGGGAGGTCTATGCAAAAGTCAACATACCAAGTACCCATCACAAACCCTTATCTCCCGCATTACATTATTTGCCATTTGCCTCTCATTTTCCTCTCCCCCACATCACCCTTGCTGTTTTATTCGCCCTTTTTCCGTTCGTCTTTTCGTTTGCCTTGATGTCTTTCTTGGCTCGTTTGCTCGCTTGGTTGAAATAGTTGAGTATTTATTCCAAAACAGGGAAGCTAAGATCTATGGATCCTCATCCACTTGCTAATCTTTTTAAGAGATCCAATTATCATGAACCAATTGCTAGTGAGTTTTGTGCACTAGATTATCTTTATGAAGTTTTGCTTGAAATTTGTGAATCTGAAAATTGTGATGAAGAAATTTATGAAGAGATTCACGATATCTCCTTGAATAAAAAGCATGATGGCAATCATTTTATTATAAATTCTCTTGATGTCAATTGTGCTAATAATATGCAAAACCCTAAGCTTGGGGATGCTAGTTTTGCTATGTCTACTACTTGTTGCAATGATCATGATTGGGGTGATTCTTCTTATGATCTTGAAAATTTATCTAATCCCCATGATGAATATGAGATTGATAATATTGTTTGCAATAATATTGAAAGTGGGTTTGGAAGAGTGTCAACTTTAGATCCCACATATTTGGAGAATATTCAATCTTATGAAATTTTTGAAAAAAGTGGGTTTGGAAAGGTCATGACTTTAGTTAATGTTAATCCCACTATTTCGGAAGAGTGTCAACTTTGCATGCATGTGGATCGTGTTGAAAATATTTTATGTGATAGCTATTTTATAGAATTTGCTTATGATCCCACATGTAGTTATTATCAGAGAGGAAAATATGGTCGTAAAATTTCTCATGATAATAAATTACCTCTCGTTATGTTGAGATTGCTATTGTTTCTATCCGCTTCCTTGCATATGCTAGTTTTTGCTTGCTATGATAATTTGTTTGCCTATAATATGCCTATGCATAGGAAGTATGTTATACTTAGATGTGTTTGTCACGTGTTTCATGATGCTCTCTTTGTGCTTCAATTCTTGTCTTTCTTGCGAGCATCATTAAAATTATCCATGCCTAGCTAAAAGGCTTTAAAGAAAAGCGCTTGTTGGGAGACAACCCAATATATTTCCTTTCTGTCACTGAATAAATATTTGATCTAGCCTCTGGTTAGATGTGTTTTTATGATTTAATTAGTGTTTGTGCCAAGTTTAACCTATAGGATCTTCTTGGATGATAGTTATTTGATCTTGCAGAAAATTCCAGAAACTTTCTGTTCACGAAAATAATTTTTAAAAATCACCAGAACGTGATAAAATATTGATTCCAATTGCGTCTGATCAATAAATAAATTTTCTAGGTCGTCCTATTTTGGTTGAATTTTTGGAGTTCCAAAAGTTTGCGTTAGTTACAGATTACTACAGACTGTTCTGTTTTTGACAGATTCTGTTTTTCGTGTGTTGTTTGCTTATTTTGATGAATCTATGGCTAGTAAAATAGTTTATAAACCATAGAGAAGTTGGAATACAGTAGTTTTAACACCAATACAAATAAAGAATGAGTTCATTACAGTACCTTGAAGTGGTCTTTTGTTTTCTTTCGCTAACGGAGCTCACGAGATTTTCTGTTAAGTTTTGTGTTGTGAAGTTTTCAAGTTTTGGGTAAAAGATTTGATGGATTATGGAACAAGGAGTGGAAAGAGCCTAAGCTTGGGGATGCCCATGGCACCCCCAAGATAATCTAAGGACACCAAAAAGCCAAAGCTTGGGGATGCCCCGGAAGGCATCCCCTCTTTCGTCTACTTCCATCGGTAACTTTACTTGGAGCTATATTTTTATTCACCACATGATATGTGTTTTGCTTGGAGCGTCTTGTATGATTTGAGTCTTTGCTTTTTAGTTTGCCAGAATCATCCTTGCTGTACACACCTTTTGAGAGAGTCACACTTGATTCTGAATCTATTAGAATACTCTATGTGCTTCACTTATATTTTTGAGCTATATAGTTTTTGCTCTAGTGCTTCACTTATATCTTTTAGAGCACGGTGGTGGATTTGTTTTATAGAAACTGTTGATCTCTCATGCTTCACTTAGATTATTTTGAGAGTCTTAAAATAGCATGGCAATTTTCTTTAATTAATATCATGAGAAACTTGATGCTTGATAATTGTTTTGAGATATAAAGGTAGTAATATCATAGTTGTGCTAGTTGAGTAATTGTGGAATTGAAAAATACATGTGTTGGAGTTTGTGATTCCCGTAGCATGCACGTATGGTGAACCGTTATGTAATGAAGTCGGAGCATGAAGTATTTGTTGACTGTCTTCCTTTGTGTGGCGGTCGGGATCGCGCGATGGTTAACTCCTACCAACCCTTCCCCTAGGAGCATGCGTAGTAGTACTTTGCTTCGAGGGCTAATAAATTTTTGCAATAAGTATATGAGTTCTTTATAACTAATGTGAGTCCATGGATTATACGCACACTTACCTTTCCGCAATTTTCTAGCCTCTTCGGTACCGCGTATTGCCCTTTCTCACCTTGAGAGTTGGTGCAAACTTCGCCGGTGCATCCAAACCCCGTGATATGATATGCTCTATCACACATAAACCTCCTTATATCTTACTCAAAACAGCCACCATACCTACCTATCAAGGCATTTCCATAGCCATTCCGAGATACATTGCCATGCAACTTTCCACCGTTTCATTTATCATGACATACTCCATTATTGTCATATTGCTTTGCATGATCATTTAGTTGACATTGTATTTGTGGCAAAGCCACCGTTCATAATTCTTTCATACATGTCGCTCTTGATTCATTGCATATCCTGGTACACTGCCGAAGGCATTCATATAGAGTCATATTTTGTTCTAAGTATGGAGTTGTAATTCATGAGTTGTAAGTAAATAAAAGTGTGATGATCATCATTATTAGAGCATTGTCCCAAGTGAGGAAAGGATGATGGAGACTTCCCCCACATGTCGAGATGAGACTCCGGACTAAATAAAAAAAGAGAAAAGGCCCAAATAAAAAAATGATGAGAGAAAAAGAGAGAAGGGACAATGTTACTATCCTCTTACCACACTTGTGCTTCAAAGTAGCACCGTTATCTTCATAATAGAGAGTCTCTCATTTTATTACTTTCACATACTAGTGGGAAATTTTATTATAGAACTTGGCTTGTATATTCCAATGATGGGCTTCCTCAAATGCCTGAGGTCTTCGTGAGCAAGCAAGTTGGATGCACACCCACTTAGTTTCTTTTTGAGCTTTCATACACTTATAGCTCTAGTGCATCCGTTGCATGGCAATCCCTACTCCTCGCATTAACATCAATTGATGGGCATCTCCATAGCCCGTTGATTAGCCTCGTTGATGTGAAACTTTATCCTTTTTTGTCTTCCCACATAACCCCTACCATGATACCTTATTCCACCATTGTGCTATATCCATGGCTTGCGCTCATGTATTGCGTAAGAGTTGAAAAGGCTGAAGCGCTTTAAAAGTATGAACCAAATGCTTGGCCAAAACCGGGGTCGTACATGATATGAGTATTTTGTGTGGGGAAGATGGAGCATAGCCAGACTATATGATCTTGTAGGGATAACTTGCTTTGGCTATGATATTTTGATAAGACATAATTGCTTAGTTAGTATGCTTGAAGTATTATTGCTTTTATGTCAACATTAAACTTTTATCTTGAATCATATCAAATCTGAACATTCATGCCACAATAAGAAGAATTATATTGAAATTATGCCAAGTAGCATTCCACATCAAAAATTCTGTTTTTATCATTTACCTACTCGAGGACGAGCAGGACTTAAGCTTGGGGATGCTTGATAAGTCTCCAACGTATCTATAATTTTTGATTGTTCCATGCTATATTATATTCTGTTTTGGACATTATTGGGCTTTATTATACTCTTCTATATTATTGTTGGGACTAACCTATTAACCGGAGGCCCAGCCCAGAATTGATGTTTTTTGCCTATTTCAGAGTTTCGCAAAAAAGAATATCAAACGGAGTCCAAACGGAATGAAACCTTCGGGAACGTGATTTTCGAAACGAACATGATCTAGAGGACTTGGACCCTACGTGAAGAAATCAAAGAGGAAGCCACGAGGTAGGGGCCGCGCCTAATGTTGGGAATCGTAGCATAATTTAAAATTTTCCTACGCTCACCAAGATGCATCTATGGAGTCTACTAGCAACGAGGGGAAGGGAGTGCATCTACATACCCTTGTAGATCGCGAGCGGAAGCGTTCCAATGAACGTGGATGACGGAGTCGTACTCGCCGTGATCCAAATCACCGATGACCGAGTGCCGAACGGACGGCACCTCCGCGTTCAACACACGTACGGTGCAGCGACGTCTCCTCCTTCTTGATCCAGCAAGGGGGGAGGAGAGGTTGATGGAGATCCAACAGCACGACGGCGTGGTGGTGGATGTAGCGGCTCTCCTGCAGGGCTTCGCAAGCTTCTGAGAGAGAGAGAGGTGTTGCAGGGGAGGAGGGAGGCGCCCAAGGCTTAGATGTTGCTGCCCTCCCTTCCCCCCACTATATATAGGGCCATGGGAGAGGGGGGGCGCAGCCTTGCCCCTTCCTCCAAGGAAGGGTGCGGCCAGGGGGGGAGTCCTTCCCCCCCAAGGCACCTCGGAGGTGCCTTCCCCCTTTAGGACTCTCCCTTTTCCTCTTATCTCTTGCGCATGGGCCTCTTGGGGCTGGTGCCCTTGGCCCATATAGGCCAAGGCGCACCCCTTACAGCCCATGTGGCCCCCCGGGGCTGGTGGATCCCCTTGGTGGACCCCCGGACCCCTTTCGGCACTCCCGGTACAATACCGATAAAGCGCGAAACTTTTCCGGCGACCAAAATAAGACTTCCCATATATAAATCTTTACCTCCGGACCATTCCGGAACCTCTCGTGATGTCCGGGATCTCATCCGGGACTCCGAACAACTTTCGGGTTTCCGCATACATATATCTCTACAACCCTAGCATCACCGGACCTTAAGTGTGTAGACCCTACGGGTTCGGGAGACATGCAGACATGACCGAGACGCCTCTCCGGTCAATAACCAACAGTGGGATGTGGATACCCATGTTGGCTCCCACATGTTCCACGATGATATCATCGGATGAACCACGGTGTCGAGGATTCAATCAATCCGTATGCAATTCCCTTTGTCAATCGGTATGTTACTTGCCCGAGATTCGATCGTCGGTATCCCAATACCTTGTTCAATCTCGTTACCGGCAAGTCTCTTTACTCGTACCGCAATGCATGATCCCGTGACTAATGCTTTAGTCACATTGAGCTCATTATGATGATGCATTACCGAGTGGGCCCAGAGATACCTCTCCGTCACACGGAGTGACAAATTCCAGTCTCGATCCGTGCCAACCCAACAGACACTTTCGGAGATACCCGTAATGCACCTTTATAGTCACCCAGTTACGTTGTGACGTTTGGCACACCCAAAGCACTCCTACGGTATCCGGGAGTTGCACGATCTCATGGTCTAAGGAAAAGATACTTGACATTGGAAAAGCTCTAGCAAACGAAACTACACGATCTTTTATGCTATGCTTAGGATTGGGTCTTGTCCATCACATCATTCTCCTAATGATGTGATCCCGTTATCAACGACATCCAATGTCCATGGTCAGGAAACCGTAACCATCTATTGATCAACGAGCTAGTCAACTAGAGGCTCACTAGGGACATGGTGTTGTCTATGTATTCACACATGTATTACGATTTCCGGACAATACAATTATAGCATGAATAATGGACAATTACCATGAACAAAGAAATATAATAATAACCATTTATTATTGCCTCTAGGGCATATTTCCAACAGTCTCCCACTTGCACTAGAGTCAAAATCTAGTTCACATCACCATGTGATTAACACTCACTGGTCACATCACCATGTGACCAACATCTAAAGGGTTTACTAGAGTCAACAATCTAGTTCACATCACTATGTGATTATCACTCAATGTGTTCTGGTTTGGTCATGTTATGCTTGTGAGAGAGGTTATTAGTCAACGGGTCTGAACCTTTCAGAACCGTGTGCTTTACGAATATCTATGTCATCTTGTGGATGCTACCACGCGCTATTTGGAGCCATTTCAAATAATTGCTCTACTATACGAATCCGGTTTACTACTCAGAGTCATCCGGATTAGTGTCAAAGTTCGCATCGACGTAACCCTTTACGACGAACTCCTTTCCACCTCCATAATCGAGAAAATTCCTTAATCCACTAGGTGCTAAGGATAAGTTCGACCGCTGTCATGAGATCCTTTCCCGGATCACCATTGTACCCTCTTGACCAACTCATGTCAAGGCACACTACATGTGCGGTACACAGCATAGCATACTATAGAGCCTATGTCTAAAGCATAGGGGACGACCTTCGTCCTTTCTCTATCTTCCGCTGTGGTCAGGTCTTGAGTCTCACTCAATACTCACACCTTGTAACACAGCCAAGAACTCCTTCTTTGCTGATCTATTTTGAACTCTTTCAAAATCATGTCAAGGTGTGCTGTCTTTTGAAAGTATCATCAGGCGTCTTGATCTATCTCTATGGATCTTGATGCCCAATATGTAAGCAGCTTTATCCAGGTCTTCCTTTGAAAAACTCCTTTCAAACAACCCTTAATGCTTTCCAGAAATTTTACATCATTTTGGATCAACAATATGTCATTCACATATACTTATCAGAAATGTTGTAGCGCTCCCACTCACTTTATTGTAAATACAAGTTTCCAACAAACTTTGTATAAACCCAAAAACTTTGATCACTCCATCAAAGCGTATATTCTGACTCCGAGATGCTTGCTCTAATCCATGGAAGGATCGCTGGAGCTAGCATACCTTTTAGCATCCTTAGGATCGACAAAACCTTTCTGATTGTATCACATACAACCTTTCCTTATGAAAACTAGTAAGGAAACTTGTTTTGACATCCATCTGCCAGATTTCATAAATGTAGCTAATGCTAACATGATTCCGACGGACCTAAGCATCGCTACGGATGAGAAAAACTCATCGTAGTCAACTCCTTGAACTTGTGAAAATACTCTTTGCCACAAGTCGAGCTTCATAGACGGTAACATTACCGTCCATGTCCGTCTTCTTCTTAAAGATCCATTTATCTCAATGGCTTGCCGATCATCGGGCAAGTTCACCAAAGTCCATGCTTTGTTCTGATACATGGATTCTATCTCGGATTTCATGGCCTCGAGCCATTCGTCGAAATATGGTCCCACCATCGCTTCTCCATAGCTCGTAGGTTCATTGTTGCCTAGCAACATGACTTCCAAGACAGGATCACGCACTACTCTGAAGTAGTGCGCATCCTCGTCGTCCTACGAGGTTTGGTAGTGACTTGATCCGAAGTTTCATGATCACTATCATAAGCTTCCACTTCAATTGGTGTAGGTGCCACAGGAACAACTTCCTGTGCCCTGCTACACACTAGTCGAAGCGACGGTTCGATAACCTTATCAAGTCTCCACCATCCTCCCACTCAATTCTTTCGTGAGAAACTTTTCCTCGAGAAAGGACTCGTTTCTAGAAGCAATTACTTTTGCTTCCAGATCTGAAATAGGAGGTATACCCAACTGTTTTTGGGTATTCTATGAAGATGCATTTATCCGCTTTGGGTTCGAGCTTATCAACCTGAAACTTTTTCACATAAGCATCGCAGCCCCAAACTTTTAAGAAACGACAACTTAGGTTTCTATAAATGGTGTCGTCTCAACGGAATTGCGTGGTGCCCCTTTTAAAGTGAATGCGGTTGTCTCTAATGCCTAACCCATAAACGATAGTGGTAATTTGATAAGAAACATCATGGTATGCACCATATCCAATAGGGTGCAGTTATGATGTTTGGACACACCATCACACTATGGTGTTCCAGGCGGTATTAATTGTGAAACACTTTCCACAATGTCTCAATTGTGTGCCAAACTCGTATCTCAGATACTCATCTCTATGATCATATCACAGACATTTTATCCTCTTGTCACGACGATCTTCAACTTCACTCTGAAATTGCTTGAACCTTTCAATAATTCAGACTAGTGTTTCATCAAGTAAATACACTCAGTATCTACTCAAATCATCTGTGAAGTAAGAACATAACGATATCCACTCATTGCCTTAGCATTCATTGGACTGCATACATCAAAATGTATTACTTCCAATAAATTGCTCTCTTGTTCCATCTTACTGAAAACGAGGCCTTTCAGTCATCTTGCCCATGTGATATGATTTGCATGTCTCAAGTGATTCAAAATCAAGTGAGTCCAAACGATCCATCTGCATGGAGTTTCTTCATGCATATATACCAATAGACATGGTTCGCATGTCTCATTCATTTCAAAAACGAGTGAGTCCAAAGATCCATCTACATGGAGCTTCTTCATGCGTTCTATACCAATATGACTCAAGTGGCAGTGCCACAAGTATGTGGTACTATCATTACTATCTTATATCTTTTTGGCATGAACATGTGTATCACTACGATCGAGATTCATTTTAGGTGCAAGACCATTGAAGGTATTATTCAAATAAACAGAGTAACCATTATTCTTCTTAAATGAATAACCGTTTTGCGGTAAACATAATCCAATCATGTTCAACGCAAACACCAAATCTCGATAGTAGAGGGAGCATGCGATGCTTGATCACATCAACCTTGGAAACACTTCCAATACATATCGTCATCTCACCTTTAGCTAGTCTCCATTTATTCCGCAGCTTTTATTTCGAGTTACTAACACTTAGCAACCGAACCAGTATCTAATACCCTGGTGCTGCTAGGAGTACTAGTAAAGTACACATTCATATAACGTATATCCAATATACTTCTGTCGACCTTGCCTGCCTTCTCATCTACCAAATATCTAGGGTATTACTGCTTCAGTGACCGTTCCTCTCATAGAAGCGCTTAGTCTCGGGTTTGGGTTCAACCTTGGGATTCTACACTAGAGCAGCAAACGACTTGCTGTTTCATGAAGTATCCCTTTTGCCCTTGCCCTTCTTAAACTAGTGGTTTTACTAACCATCAACAATTGATGCTCCTTCTTGATTTCTACTCTCGCGGTGTCAAACATCGCGAATAGCTCAAGGATCATCATAACTATCCTTGATATGTTATAGTTCATCACGAAGCTCTACTAGCTTGGTGGCAATGACTATGGGGAACTATCACTATCTCATCTGGGAGATTAACTCCCACTCGATTCAAGAGATTGTGGCACTCAGACAATCTGAGCACATGCTCAACGATTGAGCTTTTCTCCCTTAGTTTGCAGGCTTAAGAACTTGTCAGAGGTCTCATACCTCTTGACGTGGGCACTAGTCTGAAATCCCAATTTCAGTCTTCGGAACATCTCACATGTTCTACGACGTTTCAAGAACGTCTTTGGTGCCACAATTCTAAACCGCACTGAACTATCACGTAGTCATCAAAACGTGTATGTCAGATGTTTCGTAACATCTACAGACGACGCTGAGGTTCAGCACACCGAGCGGTGCATTAAGGACATAAGCCTTCTGTGCAGCAATGAGGACAATCCTCAGTTTACGGACCCAGTCCGCATAATTGCTACTACCAACTTTCAACTAAATTTTCTCTAGGAACATATCTTAACCAGTAGAACTAAAGCGCAAGCTATGACATAATTTGCAAATACCTTTTTGACTATGTTCATGATAATGAAGTTCATCTGATTATGAACTCCCACTCAGATAGACATCCCTCTAGTCATCTAAGTGAAACATGATCCGAGTTTAACTAGGCCGTGTCCGATCATCACGTGAGACGGACTAGTCAAGATCGGTGAACATCTCCATGTTGATCGTATCTTCTATACGACTCATGCTCGACCTTTCGGTCCTCCGTGTTCCGAGGCCATGTCTGTACATGCTAGGCTCGTCAAGTCAACCTAAGTGTATTGCGTGTGTTCCGAGGCCATGTCTGTACATGCTAGGCTCGTCAACACCCGTTGTATTCGAACGTTAGAATCTATCACACCCGATCATCACGTGGTGCTTCGAAACAACGAACCTTCGCAACGGTGCACAGTTAGGGTGAACACTTTCTTGAAATTATTATAAGGGATCATCTTACTTACTACCGTCGTTCTACGCAAATAAGATGCAAAAACATGATAAACATCACATGCAATCAAATAGTGACATGATATGGCCAATATCATCATGCTCCTTTGATCTCCATCTTCGGGGCACCATGATCATCTTCGTCACCGGCATGACACCATGATCTCCATCATCATGATCTTCATCATTGTGTCTTCGTGAAGTCGTCACGCCAACGATTACTTCTACTTCTATGGCTAACTCGTTTAGCAACAAAGTAAAGTAATTTACATGGCGTTATTCAATGACACGCAGGTCATACAAAATAATAAAGACAACTCCTATGGCTCCTGCCGGTTGTCATACTCATCGACATGCAAGTCGTGATTCCTATTACAAGAATATGATCAATCTCATACATCACATATATCATTCATCACATCTTCTGGCCATATCACATCACATAGCACTTGCTGCAAAAACAAGTTAGACGTCCTCTAATTGTTGTTGCAAGTTTTTTTTACGTGGTTTGTAGGTTTCTAGCAAGAACGTTTCTTACCTACGTATGACCACAACGTGATTTGCCAATTTCTATTTACCCTTCATAAGGACCCTTTTCATCGAATCTGTTCCGACTAAAGTAGGAGAGACAGACACCCGCTAGCCACCTTATGCATCTAGTGCATGTCAGTCGGTGGAACCTGTCTCACGTAAGCGTACGTGTAAGGTCGGTCCGGGCCGCTTCATCCTACAATGCCGCCGAAACAAGAAACGACTAGTAGCGGCAAGAAGAATTGGCAAACTCAACGCCCACAACTGCTTTGTGTTCTACTCGTGCATAGTAACTACGCATAGACCTGGCTCATGATGCCACTGTTGGGAATCGTAGCATAATTTAAAATTTTCCTACGCTCACCAAGATGCATCTATGGAGTCTACTAGCAACGAGGGGAAGGGAGTGCATCTACATACCCTTGTAGATCGCGAGCGGAAGCGTTCCAATGAACGTGGATGACGGAGTCGTACTCGCCGTGATCCAAATCACCGATGACCGAGTGCCGAACGGACGGCACCTCCGCGTTCAACACACGTACGGTGCAGCGACGTCTCCTCCTTCTTGATCCAGCAAGGGGGGAGGAGAGGTTGATGGAGATCCAACAGCACGACGGCGTGGTGGTGGATGTAGCGGCTCTCCGGCAGGGCTTCGCAAGCTTCTGAGAGAGAGAGAGGTGTTGCAGGGGAGGAGGGAGGCGCCCAAGGCTTAGATGTTGCTGCCCTCCCTTCCCCCCACTATATATAGGGCCATGGGAGAGGGGGGGCGCAGCCTTGCCCCTTCCTCCAAGGAAGGGTGCGGCCAGGGGGGGAGTCCTTCCCCCCCAAGGCACCTCGGAGGTGCCTTCCCCCTTTAGGACTCTCCCTTTTCCTCTTATCTCTTGCGCATGGGCCTCTTGGGGCTGGTGCCCTTGGCCCATATAGGCCAAGGCGCACCCCTTACAGCCCATGTGGCCCCCCGGGGCTGGTGGATCCCCTTGGTGGACCCCCGGACCCCTTTCGGCACTCCCGGTACAATACCGATAAAGCGCGAAACTTTTCCGGCGACCAAAATAAGACTTCCCATATATAAATCTTTACCTCCGGACCATTCCGGAACCTCTCGTGATGTCCGGGATCTCATCCGGGACTCCGAACAACTTTCGGGTTTCCACATACATATATCTCTACAACCCTAGCGTCACCGGACCTTAAGTGTGTAGACCCTACGGGTTCGGGAGACATGCAGACATGACCGAGACGCCTCTCCGGTCAATAACCAACAGTGGGATGTGGATACCCATGTTGGCTCCCACATGTTCCACGATGATATCATCGGATGAACCACGGTGTCGAGGATTCAATCAATCCGTATGCAATTCCCTTTGTCAATCGGTATGTTACTTGCCCGAGATTCGATCGTCGGTATCCCAATACCTTGTTCAATCTCGTTACCGGCAAGTCTCTTTACTCGTACCGCAATGCATGATCCCGTGACTAACGCTTTAGTCACATTGAGCTCATTATGATGATGCATTACCGAGTGGGCCCAGAGATACCTCTCCGTCACACGGAGTGACAAATTCCAGTCTCGATCCGTGCCAACCCAACAGACACTTTCGGAGATACCCGTAATGCACCTTTATAGTCACCCAGTTACGTTGTGACGTTTGGCACACCCAAAGCACTCCTACGGTATCCGGGAGTTGCACGATCTCATGGTCTAAGGAAAAGATACTTGACATTGGAAAAGCTCTAGCAAACGAAACTACACGATCTTTTATGCTATGCTTAGGATTGGGTCTTGACCATCACATCATTCTCCTAATGATGTGATCCCGTTATCAACGACATCCAATGTCCATGGTCAGGAAACCGTAACCATCTATTGATCAACGAGCTAGTCAACTAGAGGCTCACTAGGGACATGGTGTTGTCTATGTATTCACACATGTATTACGATTTCCGGACAATACAATTATAGCATGGATAATGGACAATTACCATGAACAAAGAAATATAATAATAACCATTTATTATTGCCTCTAGGGCATATTTCCAACACCTAACCCCCCCCCCCCCCCCCAGGCGCGCCCTCCACCCTCGTGGGCCCCCTGTTGCTCCACTGACGTACTCCTTCGTCCTATATATACCTACATACCCCAAAACTACCAGATATGGAGCCAAAAACCTAATTCCACCGCCGCAACCTTCTGTACCCACGAGATCCCATCTTGGGGCCTGTTCCGGAGCTCCGCCGGAGGGGGCATCGATCATGTTGGGCTTCTACATCAACACCATAGCCTCTCCGATGATGTGTGAGTAGTTTACCTCAGACCTTCGGGTCCATAGTTATTAGCTAGATGGCTTCTTCTCTCTTGTTGGATCTCAATACAATGTTCTCCCCCTCTCTCGTGGAGATCTATTCGATGTAATCTTCTTTTGCGGTGTGTTTGTTGAGACCGATGAATTGTGGGTTTATGATCAAGTTTATCTATGAACAATATTTGAATCTTCTGAATTCTTTTATGTATGATTGGTTATCTTTGCAAGTCTCTTCGAATTATCAGTTTTGTTTGGCCTACTAGATTGATCTTTCTTGCAATGGGAGAAGTGCTCAGCTTTGGGTTCAATCTTGCGGTGTCCTTTCCCAGTGACAGTAGGGGCAGCAAGGCACGTATTGTATTGTTGCCATCGAGGATAACAAGATGGGGTTTATATCATATTGCATGAGTTTATCCCTCTACATCATGTCATCTTGCTTAAAGCGTTAGTCTGTTCTTATGAACTTAATACTCTAGATGCATGCTGGATAGCGGTCGATGTGTGGAGTAATAGTTGTAGATGCAGGCAGGAGTCGGTCTACTTGTCTCGGACGTGATGCCTATATACATGATCATACCTAGATATTCTCATAACTATGCTCAATTCTGTCAATTGCTCAACAGTAATTTGTTCACCCACCGTAAATAGTTATGCTCTTGAGAGAAGCCACTAGTGAAACCTATGGCCCCCGGGTCTATTTTCCATCATATTAATCTTCCAACACTTAGTTATTTCCATTGCTTTTATTTTACTTTGCATCTTTATCATTAAAATACCAAAAATATTATCTTATCATATCTATAAGATCTCACTCTCGTAAGTGGCCGTGTAGGGATTGACAACCCCTTATCGCGTTGGTTGCGAGGATTTATTTGTTTTGTGTAGGTGCGAGGGACTCGCGCGTAGCCTCCTACTGGATCGATACCTTGGTTCTCAAAAACTGAGGGAAATACTTACGCTACTTTGCTGCATCACCCTTTCCTCTTCAAGGGAAAACCAACGCAGTGCTCAAGAGGTAGCATAGCGTATTACACCACAATGGTGGCCTGACCCAGTATAAATCCCGTGTCTTTCTGTGTTGTGAGTTCCTCGAGTTCGTCCGCGAGATCTTAGCGAGCTAGGGAGTAGATCGGTAGGGGGGAAGATCTTCGCGCGCACCCCAGATTTCGAACCTTAAGGGTTTTGCCAGAACCCCACATCCGACAGTCCCGGGAGCCGACGAGCGGCCAGTGGGGCGCCTGAAGCGGACGTGGCCGTGGGCGCCCGATGGGCGCGAGCGTCGGGCGCAGCGGGGTGCCGGAGTTGGCCGCGGGCGCGGTGGTCCGGGGTCGGTAGCGGCACGGGGAGGCGTAGCGTAGGCGAGGCAACGGTGGGACGGGCGACGCGTGCAGCAAGGAGAGTGTGTCCACGTACCCTCGTAGACCGAAAGCGGAAGCGTTTAGTAACGCGGTTGATGTAGTCGAACGTCTTCGCGATCCAACCGATCCAAGTACCGAATGCACGAGACCTCCGTGATCTGCACATGTTCAGCTCGGTGACGTCCCTCAAACTCTTGATCCAGTTGAGGCCGAGGGAGAGTTTTGTCAGCACGACGGCGTGGTGACAGTGATGATGAAGTTACCGGTGCAGGGCTTCGCCTAAGCACTACGACGATACGACCGAGGTGTATTTCTGTGGAGGGGGGCACCGCACACGGCTAAAGATCAACTTGTGTGTCTATAGGGTGCCCCCTCCCCCGTATATAAAGGAGGGGAGGAGGAGGCCGGCCAGCCCTAGGGGGCGCACCCAAGGTGGGGAGTCCTACTAGGACTCCAAGTCCTAGTAGCATTCCACCAAGAGGGACATAGGGGGAAGGAAGGAAAGGGAGAGAGGGAGAAGGAAAGGGGGGCGCCGCCCCCCCTTCCCTTGTCCAATTAGGACTACAACGGGGGGGGGGGGCATGCGGCCTGCCCTGGCTGCCCTCCTCTCTCTCCACTAAGGCCCATGGTGGCCCATTAGTTCCCCTGGGGTTTCCGGTAACCCCTCCGGCACTCCGGTTTTACCGGAAACTATCCGGAACAATTTCGGTGTCCGAATAACATGGTCCAATATATCAATCTTTATGTCTCGACCATTTCGAGACTCCTCGTCATGTCCATGATCTCATCCGGGACTCTGAACAACCTTCAGTACAAATCGTCATCGAACGTTAAGCGTGCAGACCCTACGGGTTCGAGAACTATGTAGACTTGGCCGAGACTCATCTCTGGTTAATAACCAATAGCAGAACCTGGATGCTCATATTGGCTCCTACATATTCTACGATGATCTTTATCGGTCAAACCGCATAACAACATACATTGTTCCCTTTGTCATCGGTATGTTACTTGCCTGAGATTCGATCATCGGTATCACTCTACCTAGTTCAATCTCGTTACTGGCAAGTCTCTTTACTCGTTCCGTAATGCATCATCCCGCAACTAACTCATTAGTTACATTGCTTGCAAGGCTTATAGTGATGTTCATTATCGAGAGGGCCTAGAGATACCTCTCCGACAATCGGAGTGACAAATCCTAATCTCGATCTATGCCAACTCAACAAACACCATTGGAGACACCTGTAGAGTATCTTTATAATCACCCAGTTACGTTGTGACCTTTGATAGCACACTAAGTGTTCCTCCGGTATTCGGGAGTTGCATAATCTCATAGTCATAGGAACATGTATATGTGATGAAGAAAGCAATAGCAACATACTAAACGATCAAGTGCTAAGCTAACGGAATGGGTCAAGTCAATCACATCATTCTCTAATGATGTGATCCCGTTAATAAAATGACAACTCATGGCTATGGCTAGGAAACTTAACCATGTTTGATTCAACGAGCTAGTCAAGTAGAGGCATCCTAGTGACACTCTGTTTGTCTATGTATTCACACATGTACGTACTAAGTTTCCGGTTAATACAATTCTAGCATGAATAATAAACATTTATCATGATATAAGCAAATATAAATAACAACTTTATTATTGCCTCTAGGGCATATTTCCTTCAAAGAGATCCATGTGAAGCAATTCAAATGGACGAGTGGTAGTCATGATGGTCTTTGAGGGATGCTCGGCCTTGGTCATCTTTCCAGCTTCACAAGCTCTACACAGGTGATCCTTGAGGAATTTGACATCCTCGATGCCAATGACATGCTTGTTCTCCGCGAGAGTGTGCAAGTTCCTCATGCCAGCATGACCAAGTCATCGATGCCATAGCCAGCCTTCTGAATCTTTTGCAAGTAGACATGTAGCAGGTTGTGGTCCTCTAGAGAAAACAACAATATACAAGTCTACTCTCCTAAAGCCTTTGAAGACTTGCTTTTGCCATTGTCAGCGTAGGTGATATGCTTCAGATGCGATGGAGATAAAGTAGTGTCCATCAGTAAGTTCCAATCACTAGTCATATGATTTGTACATCCATTGTCGAGGACCCACTCGGTGGCTTTGGGTTGATCATCCTGCAGATGAATCAGTGCAACTTACGAACTCATATACTTCATCAGTGAAGAATATGACATCAAATAAATTAGATCAATTTCATCACGCAATAGAACGGATATAGCAGCATGAGGATGTGAGAAATGAAAATTCATTTCTTCATGATTAGCTTGCGTCCTTTCAAGCATATTCAGGTCTCCAGCAAATTCTTCAGACGTTTAAGTTCGTCTGCAAACCTGACCCTGCATAAGAGATTAGTTCTTTTTCTTCACCACCCACATCTGGAGGGGTGGCAAAGAGTTCATCATTCTGTGAGCTCCATAAGACAAAGGTGGCATAGACGCCAGTCCACTTTCTTTCCCATAAGAGGCGTTAGGGTAAGCATATGAATAAGGAGAGAAATTCTTCGAGGACTTATGAACATAATGATTTGAAGAATAATGCACATATTCATAGCCCTTAGGTCTTTCCTGCGAAACAGAACTGTTAGCATGATGATGTTCATATGAGGATTTTGATCCATGTGAGGAATGTGGTCCATATGAGGACTTGGATCCATATGAAGACTTTGGTCCATATGAAGAATTGATCTGGGGTTCCTATTCTTCACAGGCAGTGTCATGATGACATTCACCCGAAGACTTTCAAGGCAACTTTTGGGAACCCATATTTTCTTCATAGGGGGGACCATTCCTGCAGTTAGTGCCAACATATCTAGCAAATACTTCACTATTCTGATTTTTGAACGGTTTATAGTTGGAGTCAATTGATTCATCAGAAGAATATGAAGATTCACATGTAAAGCCAGATAAAATGGATGGATCTATAGGAGGTCCTTTCGCAGCAACCCATGAGGTTTTGGGGTACTGCTCAGGTTTCCAGGAGGTCCCATCAGCATTGAGTTTCCTCCCAAAGGCAATACCCTCTTTCCTAGGGTTCCTGTTGAGGATCTGCTTTTTAAGCACATCACAAAGTGCCTGATGCCCTTTGAGGCTTTTGTACATGCCTGTCACATACACTTCCTTCAGCCCTGCATTGTCAGTGATACTAGTAGCATCCTCAGATGAGGAATTTGTGAGAGAAGAGACAGTTGAAGAATTTGCAGCAATAGAGGCATTTGAACTTTCAGGTGAAGAATTAGCAGATTCACATTCAATGCATTTCAAACATGGTGGAATGAATTCTTCCTGAGCGGCACTGATCTATTAAGCAAGCAATGAATCACGCTCCTTCTGAAGATCTTCATAACTCACCCTTAGCTTATCAAGATGTTGCTTTCTTTGAAGGAATTCATAAGAAAGCTTCTCATGATCAGATAAGAGAGTGTTATAATGACTCTGAAGGTTATCAAACTTGGACTGAAGTCTCTGAAGATTTTCAGTCAAAGTTATAGTGTGATCCATTTCTTCACCCAACATATCATCGCTCTCATCTAGCATGTTTTGAACTTTTTCAAAGATCTTTGTTGTTTAGTGGCAAGGGAAGCAAGTTTGGTATAGCTGGATCCAAATTCATCACCAGATTCATCATCACTAGACTCAGATAGGTAGCATTCAGTTACCTTGGCACCTTTCGCCATAAGGCATGGCACAGAGGATGATGATTCTGGATCGAAAGTCATCGCCTTAAGCGATTCCTTGACATTCTAAAACCAGGGGTCATGACGAGTTCAATGACCTTCATAGACCTGAGAGAGTCGGTCCCCGACAAGCTTCGCATGGTTGAGATGCATAATGTTCCTGAACTGATTTTGGGACAGACAGGAGCAGATGATGTCCTTCGCCATGAGCTTAAGTAGAGTGTACTTGCGAATATCATCAGCCTCCGCCATCTTGCATAGATCAGTAAGACCAATCTCAGTGACGGTCCACAGCTCGCTTTCATCACCATGATGCGCTTCTTCGTCATGGCCTTCCACTTGGGATAATCATGACCGTCAAAGATGGGGCATGACACAGTCTTCATTCCTGCGGTCGACATAACTACAACTCCAGGCGGTTAAACCAAAATCACACAGAACAAGGGAGTACCTTGCTCTGATACCAATTGAAAGTGCGTTATATCGACTAGAGGGGGTGAATATGCATTTTTACAGATTCGTCACTGAGGAATTTCAGGGTGAGGAAATTCCTAAGTCACGAACAACTAGCAGCAGAATAAGTACTCAGATGCAAGCATAACAGAACAAAAGCACAGTCATCATGATGAAATGAAAACAAGCACATGCATAGTACAAGAAGCGTATAATCAGGATAAGCAGGCTGAAGACAAACTGACTAAAGAAATTGAACTGAGGAAATTGAGAAAGTCTTCAGTCAAAGTCTTCAGACAGTAACAATCAAGTACAATAGTATCTGAATGAGGAAATGAAAGGGTTGAGGAAATAGAACCAGTAGCTCGGTGAAGACAGTGATTTGGTAGACCAGTTCCAACTGCTGTGACAGTCGTACGTCTGGTTGGAGCGGCTAGGTATTTAAACCCGAGGATACACAGTCCCGGACACACAGTCCTCATCGTATTATCCTTGAGCTAAGGTCACACAGACCTTGCCCAATCACTCGTGGTAAGTCTTCAGGTGACTTCCAAACCTTCACAGACTCGGTCACTCGGCGATCCACAATTTCCTCTTTGATGCTTTAGACCATGACGCCTAACCGTCTGGAGGATGCACAGTCCTCAAAGGTCAAGCGTCGGTTCCACACAGGACCAATATCTTCAGTGATGCTCAATCACTTTGGGTTTGTAGGTGTTTGGGTTTGGGTTTTCCTCACTTGATGATTTTTTCTCAAAGTCCTCGGAGGATGGGATGCTCTCAATGACAAGTGTCAGTTTCTCTCGGAGCAGCCAACCAACTAGTGGTTGTAGGGGGCGGCTATTTACAGCCTAGGGAGCAGCCCGACATGATAAGACATAAATGCATTTCAATGATATGTCCGTTAGGTGGGTACATATTTTGGGACAGCTGGCGCGTAACACAGCAACGGTCGAAATTTGAGCTCTCAAATTCCTTAGGGCTATCATGTTCCTCACTTGTAGGAAATCCGCACTGGTGAATTCCTAACTCCTCAGTCAGAACAAATTCCTCAGAGACCAGAAGATCTTCGTATCTATCACTGAAGAAATTGACTGAACTGTATGAGATTTCCAATGGCTTAACTCGAAAGGATTGGTAGGTGTAGGATTTTGACACGAGCATCACTTGGAAACTTTTTCGTAGTTTTACCTCGACCTCCTTTAACAGTATGGTGTTTCCTATAACTCAAGAAAGAGAAAAAGAAACTACGAAAACAAAAGTCTTCACGCTTTATATTCCTCACATGAATATCAAGTCTTCACGGTCACACCAATTTCTTCACTTTCAAAGTGTTCAGAAAACCAAAGTCTTCAGTAGAAGACATAAATTTTTAGGGGTCGACTTTGTCTGTAAATATCAAGCTCCTCATAGACTTATAGACCTGTGTATACTCACAAACACATTAGTCCCTTAACCTATAAGTCTTTAATACACCAAAATCACAAAGGGGCACTAGATGCACTTACAAGTGCCACAAATAAGTTGCACTTTTGTTATTAACCTTGCATCTTTTGGCTTCAATATTATGAATATGTGTATCACTACAATCAAGATTCAACAAAAATAGACCACTCATCAAGGGTGCATGACCATAAAAGATATTACTCATATAAATAGAACAACCATTATTCTATGATTTAAATGAATAACCGTCTCGCATCAAACAAGATCCAAATATAATGTTCATGCTTAATGCTGGCACCAAATAACAATTATTCAGGTCTAAAACTAATCCTGAATGTAGACGTAGAGGTAGCATGCCGACGGCGAACACATCGACTTTGGAACCATTTCCCACGCGCATCGTCACCTCGTCCTTAGCCAATCTTCGTTTAATCCGTAGCCCCTGAGTCGAGTTGCAAATATGAGCAACAGAACCAGTATCAAATACCCAGGCGCTACTATGAGCATTAGTAAGGTACACATCAATAACATGTATATCAAATATACCTTTCACTTTGCCATCCTTCTTATCCGCCAAATACTTGGGGCAGTTCCACTTCCAGTGACCAGTCCCTTTGCAGTAGAAGCAATCAGTCTCAGGCTTAGGTCCAGAGTTGGGCTTCTTCACTTGAGCAGCAACTTGCTTGCCGTTCTTCTTGAAGTTCCCCTTCTTCCCTTTGCCTTTTTTCTTGAAACTAGTGGTCTTGTTAACCATCAACACTTGATGCTCCTTCTTGATTTCTACCTCCGCAGCCTTTAGCATCGCGAAGAGCTCGGGAATTGTCTTATCCATCCCTTGCATATCATAGTTCATCACGAAGCTTTTGTAGCTTGGTGGTAGTGATTGAAGAACTCTGTCAATGACACTATCATCAGGAAGATTAACTCCCAGTTGAGTCAAGTGGTTGTGGTACCCAGACATTCTGAGTATATGTTCACTGACAGAACTATTCTCCTCCATCTTGCAGCTATATAACTTATTGGAGACTTCATATTTCTCAATTCGGGCATTTGCTTGAAATATTTATTTCAACTCTTGGAACATCTCATATGCTCCATGACGTTCAAAACGTCTTTGAAGCCCCGATTCTAAGCTGTACGGCATGGCACACTGAACTATTGAGTAGTCATCAGCTTTGCTCTGCCAGACGTTCATAACGTCCAGAGTTGCTCCTGCAGCGGGTCTTGCACCTAGCGGTGCTTCCAGGACGTAATTCTTCTGTGCAGCAATGAGGGTAATCCTCAAGTTACGGACCCAGTTGTTGGGGAACGCAGTATTTCAAAAAAATTCTTACGATCACGCAAGATCTATCTAGGAGATGCATAGCAACGAGACGGGAGAGTGTGTCCACGTACCCTCGTAGACCAAAAGTGGAAGCGTTTAGTAACGCGGTTGATTTAATCGAACGTCTTCACGATCCAACCGATCCAAGTACCGAACATACGGCACCTCCGTGTTCAGCACACATTCAGCACGATGACATCCCTCAAGCTCTTGATCCAGTTGAGGACGAGGGAGAGTTCCGTCAGCACGACGGCGTGGCAACGGTGATGATGAAGTTACTAGCGCAGGGCTTTGCCTAAGCACTATGACGATATGACCGAGGAGGTAAACTATGGAGGGGGGCACCGCACACGGCTAAGAGATGTCTGTTGTGCCTTTGGGGTGCCCGCCCGCCTCCGTATATAAAGGGGGAGGAGGAGGTGGCCGGCCTTGGGGGCGCACCATAAGGGGAGTCCTACTTGGACTCCTAGTCCAAGTAGGATTCGGCCCCCCTCCTTCCTTCCACCGGAGAGGGAAAAGGGGAAGGAAGAGAGAGGGAGAAGGAAAGAGGGGGCCCGGCCCCCTCCCCTAGTCCAATTCGGTTTGGGCAGGGGGGGGGCGCCCCTCTCACGTGGCCTTTCTCCTCTCCTCCAATAGGGCCCAATAGACCCAATACTTCTCCCGGGGGTTCCGGTAACCTCCCAGTTCTCCGGAAAAATGCACGAACCACTCGGAACCATTCTGATGTCCTAATGTAACCTTCCAATATATGAATCTTTACCTCTCGACCATTTCGAGACTCCTCTTCATGTCCGTGATCTCATCCGGGACTCCAAACAAGCTTCGGTCACCAAAACACATAACTCATAATACAAATCGTCATCGAACGTTAAGTGTGCGAATCCTACGGGTTCGAGAACTATGTAGACATGACCGAGACACATCTGCGATCAATAACCAATAGCAGAACCTGGATGCTCATATTGGTTCCTACATATTCTATGAAGATCTTTATCGGTCAAACCGCATAACAACATACGTCATTCCCTTTGTCATCAATATGTTATTTTCCCGAGATTCGATCGTCGGTATCCTCATACGTAGTTCAATCTCGTTACCGGAAAGCCTCTTTACTCGTTCTGTAATGCATCATCCCGCAACTAACTCATTAGTCACATTGCTTGCAAGGCTTATAGTGATGTGCATTACCGAGAGGGCCCAGAGATACCTCTCCGATACTCGGAGTGACAAATCCTAATCTCGATTTATGCCAACCCAACAAACACCTTCGGAGACACCTGTAGAGCATCTTTACAATCACGCAGTTACGTTGTGACGTTTGATAGCACACAAGGTGTTCCTCCGGTATTCGGGAGTTGCATAATCTCATAGTCAAAGGAATATGTATATGTCATGAAGAAAGCAATAGCAATAAAACTGAACGATCAACATGCTAAGCTAATGGATAGGTCTTGTCCATCACATCATTCTCCTAATGATGTGATCCCGTTCATCAAATGACAACACATGTCTATGGTCAGGAAACTTAACCATCTTTGATTAACGAGCTAGTCAAGTAGAGGCATACTAGGGACATTCTGTTTTGTCTATGTATTCACATATGTACTAAGTTTCCAGTTAATACAATTCTAGCATGAATACTAAACATTTATCATGATATAAGGAAATATAAATAACAACTTTATTATTACCTCTAGTGCATATTTCCTTCAGTCTCCCACTTGCACTAGAGTCAATAATCTAGTTCACATCGTCATGTGATTTAACAGCAATAGTTCACATCTTTATGTGATTAGTTCACATATCCATGTGACTAATACCAAAAGGGTTTACTATAGTAAATAATCTAGTTCAGATCCCAATTTGATTAACACCCAAAGAGTGATCATGTTTTGCTAGTGAGAGAAGTCTAGTCAACGGGTCTGCCACATTCAGAGCCGTATGTATTTTGCAAATTTTCTATGTCTACAATGCTCTGCACGGAGCTAATCTAGCTAATCGCTCCCACTTTCAATATGTATCCAGATTGAGACTTAGAGTCATCCATATCAGTGTCAAAGCTTGCATCGATGTAACCCTTTGCGACGAACTTTTGTCACCTCCATAACCGAGAAACATGTCCTTATTCCACTAAGGATAATTTTGACCGCTGTCCAGTGATCCACTCCTGGATCACTATTGTACCCTGTGACACCCCTGATTCAATCATACACTAATCATGCACGCAAACGTGTATGATCAAGATCAGGGACTCACGGTAATATATCACAACACAACTCTAAAAACATAAATAAGTCATACAAGCATCATAATACAAGCCAGGGGCCTCGAGGGCTTGAATGCAAGTGCTCGATCAAACACGAGTCAGCGGAAGGAACAATATTTGAGTACAGACATAAGTCAAACAAATTGCCATAAGATGGCTAGCACAAACTGGGATACAGATTGAACGAGGCGCAGGCCTCCTGCCTGGGATCCTCCTAAACTACTCCTGGTTGTCGGCGACGGCCTGCATGTAGTAGTAGGCACTCGTGGTGTAGTAGGAGTCATCGTCGACGGTGGCATCTGGCTCACGGCCTCCAACATATGGTTGCGACGTCCGAGAAGAAGAGGAAAGAGGGCAAAGGAGGGAGCAAAGCAACCGTGAGTACTCATCCAAAGTACTCGCAAGCAAGGATCTACACTACATATGCATGGGTATTTGTGTAAAGGGGCAATATCGGTGGAGTGAACTGCAGAATGCCAGAATAAGAGGGGGATAGCTAGTCCTATCAAAGACTATGCTTCTGGGAGCCTCCATCTTGCAGCATGTAGAAGAGAGTAGATGGTAAGTTCACCAAGTATCAGCGCATAGCATAATCCTACTCGGCGATCCCCTCCTCGTCGCCCTGTGAGAGAGTGATCACCAGTTTGTATCTGGCACTTGAAATGGTGTGTTTTATTAAGTATCCGGTTCTAGTTGTCATAAGGTCGAGGTACAACTCCGGGTCTTCCTTTTACTAAGGATCACGGCTATTCGAATAGATAAACTTCCCTGCAAGGGTGCACCACATAACCCAACACGCTCGATCCCTCTGGCCGGACACACTTTCCTGGGTCATGCCCGGCCTCGGAAGATCAACACGTCGCAGCCCCACCTAGGCACAACAGAGAGGTTAGCATGCCGGTCTAAATCCTAGACGTGCAGGGGTCTGGGCCCATCGCCCATTGCACACCTGCATGTTGCGTGGGCGGCTGGAAGTAGACCTAGCCTCCCTAATACAAGAGCAGGTGTTCCAGTCCAATCCGGCGCGCGCCGCTCAGTCGCTGGCGTCAAGAAGGCTTCGGCTGATACCACGACGTCGAGCGCCCATAACTGTTCCCGCATAGTTGGTTAGTGCGTATAGGCCAGTGGCCAGACTCAGATCAAATACCAAGATCTTGTTAAGCATGTTAATTGATGTAACCGCAGACGCCGACCAATGCCAGGCCCACCTCTCACCTAGGTGGTCCCAACTTGCCCTGTCGCTCGAGCACAAAGATCCACTGAGAGGGCCGTCGGGAAAGTATGTCCTTTCAGCCCCCAATCCATGAATCAACTGCGGGTAGTCAACGAGCCGACCCGACTTTAGTCACCACATGTATCATATATTATGTATATAAGTATATACCCGTGATCACCTCCCGAGTGATCATGGCCCGGTAGTATAGCATGGCAGACGGACAAGAATGTAGGGCCATTGATGGAATATTAGCATCCTATACTAAGAATTTAGGATTGCAGGTAAGGGTAACAGCTGTAGCAACAATGACAGGCTATGCAGCAGAATAGGATTAACCGAAAGCAGTAGCATGCTACACTACTCTAATGCAAGTAGTAGAAAGAAGGAATAGGCGATATCGGGTTGATCAAGGGGGGATTGCCTAAAAGCTCTGTTGCACCAGAAGAAGGGTCATCGGTGACGTAGTCGTACTCAATCGCATCAACGCTGGTCTCGGGGTCTACCAGAGAAGAAGAGGGGGGAAGAAACAGTAAACACGGAGCAAACAAAGCATCACAAAATATAACAAGGCAATACGTGGTGCCAGGGGTGATCTAACGCAGGGATAGGTGATAACATCGAAGGGGGAAATCATCCGGGAAAGTATTCCTGGTGTTCTGCGTTTTCGGACAAACGGACCGGAGGGCGAAAGTTCCATGTTCGCTATGCTAGGGACATGTGGCTGACAAACGAACTCCGTACTCGGATTCATCTCGTCGTTCTGAGCAACTTTCATGTACAAAGTTTTTCCATCCGAGCTATGGTTTATTTTATATTTATTTAAAAATGATTTAATCATTTTTTGAAATTATTATTATTAATTTAATTCGAAAATAGCATTTCTTCATCAGTATGACGTCAGTAGTCGACAGAGGTGTTGACTGGGTCGCTGACGTCTGGGTCCCGCATGTCATTGACTGTTTAGTTAATTAACAATAGTTAATTAGGTTAATTTATCAGACTTAATTAAGTTAAATATTTATTTAACTAATTAATTAATTAACTATTTCTTTTTAAATATTTTTTAATAAAAACATTCTGGGGGCTGGGCCCTGGCTGTCATTGGGCCAGAGCCTTAGCGGTTCGGGCTAACGGGCGCCTGGATCGGGCGCTCGGCACCCGCCCAGGCTGACAGGGGGAAACGGGCGCTGGGCGCCGCCGGCCACCGCGACTAGCGGCAGCAGCGGCGCAGGGGGCCGGGGCTGCGCGCCGGCATGGCGCAGCAGCAGGGCCGTGCGGGATGGAAACGGGGCGGCGGTCCGGGGAGCCGACGAGCGGCCAGTGGGGCCCGTGAGGCGGACGAGGCCGTGGGCGCCCGAAGGGCGCGAGGGCCGGGCGCAGCGGGGTGCCGGGGTTGGCCATGGGCGCGGTGGTCCATGGTCGGCAGCGGCACGGGGAGGCGTGGCGTAGGCGAGGCAACGGCGGGACGGGCGGCGCGTGCAGCAGGGGGCGACGGGCGCGGCCGAGCAGTGGCGGTGTGGGGGGCACGGTGAGAGTGGCGCCCAGCGACAGTAGCAGGCGCGTGTGCGTGCCCGATGCGAGGGAGGAGCGGGGCCACGGTGTGGATGGCGAGTGCGGGGGGTGCGGGCGAGCGTGCGCTGCGGGTGGAAGGGCGCGGCGATGCGGGGACGTGCGCGTGCGGGAGGAGCAGTGCAGCAGCAGCAGTCTGCAGGAGCAGGGCGAGGCAGGGAGGCGGAGGGAGGAGCCGCATGGCCGGGTGCGGGCCAGGCGCGGCCTGTGCGGCGGCGTGCGCGGGCGGGACGGCGCGAGGAGCAGAGAGGAAGAGAAGCGGGGCTCGCTGGGGCCATAGGGAATGGGCAGTGGGGCGCGGGGAGGAGGTCGGGGATGACGTGCGATGGGGAGGCAGTCCGGCGAGGTGGATCCGGCGTCGGCAGGGTCCAGCTAGGGTCGCCGGCGTGGTGGCGACGGAAATCGGCGGCGGCGGCGGCACGGTTCGGTTCCCCTTCCCGATCGGGGAAGGGGGAGAGAGCGACGTGGGGGGAGAAGTGGGAGTGGTCGTGGGTTAGGGTTTGACTGGGGTGGGGATTATGGAGTAGTGAGGGGCGGCCTGGGCCGGTTTGGGCCGGCCTGGCTAGCAGCTGGGCCGACTGGCCCAGTAGGGAGGGGTTCCTTATTTTTTTCCTGTTTTCGTTTAGTCCTTTTTTTTTCCTTTGCTATTTTAATTCATTTTAAAGTACTTAGGCATTCTGTAAAGGCGTGGTTTCTTTACCATAAATACCTAGGCGTTAATTGGCACACTCTGGACATTTTAGTTTTAATGTTTGACAAAAATTCAAATTTGAATTCGAATCGTTTTGAACTAACGTGACATTAGCGACAGTAATGGAAGTCATGTGGCATCATTAGCAGGGGGTTACTGTAGCTTAATTATCCGGGCGTCACAATTCTCCTCCACTACAAGAAATACCGTCCCGAGATTTAAGAGGTAGAGCAAGGGGGAAGATTTGGTTACGACATTCTAACAGATCTTCTCATTCATGTTTGCTCTCCCTGAAGTTGTTCTTCCTCTTCGTTGATGTCTTTATTTCTCTCCTTCAGGTCATCATAATGAAGTCAGCATCCTTTCTTCGAGAACTCCATCGTACTTACAAAAGAATAAAGGGTGGTTATTCCAGAAGAAGGGACCTCTGCAAGGTTGACTACCTGGTCGTCAACATCGGGGGAAGCTGCGGAAAGTAACTCTCGAACTGAAACTTAAGAAAATTTCGAGAGCAAAGTAAGAAGGTACCATGAGAAGTTTAAGCGGGTAGGCAATCGTTCGATGCCTGAACAAAGTGTGAAAGGGGTCCAGAGCAACGAGAATAAGTATTCCGTCTGATACCAAATTAGATTACTCGGAAGATGACCCCTGAATTAGATACAAAATCAAGCGCAAGGAATGGCAACATGGGTGTACAGGAGAGTCAGGTCTTGATCCTGTGGAACTATGGGTTATGGGCCCACCATGTAGGTAAAAGTAGGAAGGGCGCTGACATCTTGCACGGTCATGATAGCAATGCATGTCAGAGAATAACTTGTCAGTTATGTCGGCAACAACGTCGGTACCAAGGGCGAGGGATGAAGAGAACCATTCTCCTGCTCGTTGAACGAGGCCGACCAATAGGAAGAGTTCTCCTCCATCGGTGGTTACCGGAATGATTTCAACAATAGTAACAGGGTCTTACTGACATGGTTGTACACCATGGTGTTTTACATTAGCAGAAGAATATTACTGCTTAGATAATATAGATCACAAGATGGGTTAAACAAACCAATGAAAAGGAAAAGTGATTATCATATTAAACAGAACAATGGAAAGGAAAATGTGTTTGAACACATTTTCCAGGGGTATATCCTTCCCAAGGACAAGCAGAGCGTGATATCCATGACAGGATATAATGTAGAAAACCCTTTGGGTAAGGGGAGAGAAATTTCATGACATTACCCATACAACGGTGTTTGGATAATTGAAAAAGAAAATTTAGCATTGTGCTTCAAATGTTCTTATTGAAATTCGGAGTACCACAGACATGCTTCGAGATAGCATTGACATGGTCTTCAAGAAAAGGTCAAACTTCGGATACACGAAGGATCCATCAGGAACAACTTGTAGAATAAGTTTTACAATTTCCTCATGGAAGAATGGCTATCCTTGCAAAAAATAAAAAAAGGAAACTATAACAATAGGACCTCTGGTCAGGTGTGCTAGGCACGATATCACCTTACCGGGTCATGTAAAGACCAATGTTATAACTCTTGGAAATATATTCCAACCATCATATCTGACCGAGCTTCAGATCCGATTTGTGTCAGGGTACCTCAAACTCAGGATGCGTGAGAAGAAAAGGTGCAACACAAATTGACGAGATGACATCGAAGATCCTCGGGAAATGAACTATGGAAGCGAGTTCCGAAACAAGAGTTCATCATTAAACCAAGGAGAGGATGAGAAGGTGGCGGATGGACTTGGCGACAACTCATCGAGATTTCCAAAAAGATGGATCTCCACCATTATGTGAACAAGGAGATAACAATTGTCAGATCAAATGATATAATGATGTATGTTCGAGGAAAACAACCACAATTAAACATTGTTTGACAGGTGCACCCAAAATATGGGATGGGTTGCATGATAAATGTTAGAACGGCGACTTAATGAACAAAAGAATTAAAATGAATCAATCGACCATTCACTTCAAAGAAATAGGGTTGCTAGAAGTACAGAATCCAAGCAGCACGGTTCACATGTTGGTATCCTGGTTAAAATCAACACGGGGACCAAGAAAGAATGGTGAGGGTGAGAAGTATCACAATACCAAGAATTCCTTAAGAGGTGGAGCAGTCCTCACAACATCCTTGACATAATAATACTTCAAGGTAGAACATAATGCAAGTTGGATAGCAAGTTGCATCCATAACATGAACAAGTTTGTGACGAAAAGAAGGTAAGGATGTTGTCAATGGTAACTCAGATTACCAAGGGACGAGGTTGGTACTTATCATCATGAATTCGATTGATATCCCGGAGAGAGTCCAATTGTTAAAGAAGATCACGACAATTTTGTCGACAGGCTCCACGAAGATGTAATCGATCAGCGATGACATAAAGTCAAAGGAATGATGAAGCGAAAGGTTAATGCATCCAAGGGTACGACACAAACTTCAAACCAAGCTTGTTGTCCAAAGGGAAATGATATGATAAGGAAGATCAACGTAAGCTTAGCTCATCGTAAAAAAATGTGCTCCGGGAAGAAGGACCAAGTAGCAAAGTTAAAATTTAGCATGATAATGATATAGCCGATCAGGCTTGGGATGCCTTGAAGGATTATTAAACTCGTAAGCAACGAAAACTACTTAGGGGTATCGAACTGAAATGCAGAATCAGTTCACATATCGGTGTTCTCGGTTGATGACAACCCAGAACCCAGGAAAATTGGATTCGGTGAGAAATAATAGTTGATAAGAACCCATAAGAAGTTATGCAGTTCCATGATAATCTTGAGATACCAGAGTGTAATACTCGATGGTAGATCAAAGTAAAGGTTGGACAGGTGCAATGATCTGCAGAACACAAGTACTTCAACTTGTCCGAGAAATGGTATTTAAAGGAGAACATGGCCGGAACCACGATTGCAAAAGGCCAGATCCTAGATATAAGAGGAACTTATACCAAGTGAATATTTAATTGAAGTGGAGCTTTAATGATACGATCTACATCGTGTTCATGGGCATGAACACAAGTTCAAGGTCGACTCCCACTTCTCCAATGCATAACCTTTCATTCACTTATCATTTTCGAAGAAGTTGTAGTACTGAATTATCTGGCAAAATACCAGAAGAGTATGACTCGTGAAAACTTTCGAGTTCACACATATTAAGGAAGGCATAGGTTCAACCCATCGGGGTATCATGGAAACATATACTGAAGGAAATATGCCCTAGAGGCAATACTAAAGTTATTATTTATTTCCTTATATCATGATAAATGTTTATTATTCATGCTAGAATTGTATTAACTGGAAACATGATACATGTGTGAATACATAGACAAACAGAGTGTCATTAGTATGCCTCTACTTGACTAGCCCGTTGATCAAAGATGGTTATGTTTCCTAGCCATTAACATGAGTTGTCATTTGATTAACGGGATCACATCATTAGGAGAATGATGTGATTGACTTGACCCATTTCGTTAGCTTAGCACACGATCGTTTAGTATCTTGCTAATGCTTTCTTCATGACTTATACATGTTCCTATGACTATGAGATTATGCAACTCCCGTTTACCGGAGGAACGCTTTGTGTGCTACCAAACGTCACAACGTAACTGGGTGATTATAAAGGTGCTCTACAGGTGTCTCCGAAGGTACTTGTTGGGTTGGCGTATTTCGAGATTAGGATTTGTCACTCCGATTGTCGGAGAGGTATCTCTGGGCCCACTTGGTAATGCACATCACTTAAAGCCTTGCAAGCATTGAAACTAATGAGTTAGTTGCAGGATGATGTATTACGGAACGAGTAAAGAGACTTGCCCGTAACGAGATTGAACTAGTTATTGAGATACCGACGATCGAATCTCGGGCAAGTAACATACCGATTACAAAGGGAACAACGTATGTTGTTATGCGGTTTGACCGATAAAGATCTTCGTGGAATATGTGGGAGACAATATGAGCATCCAGGTTCCGCTATTGGTTATTGACCGGAGACGTGTCTCGGTCATGTCTGCATAGTTCTCGAACCCGTAGGGTCCGCACGCTTAAAGTTAGATGACGGTTATATTATGAGTTTATGTGTTTTGATGTACCGAAGGAGTTCGGAGTCCCGGATGAGATCAGGGACATGACGAGGAGTCTCTAAATCGTCGAGACGTAAAGATCGATATATTGGACGACTATATTCGGACATCGGAAAGGTTCCGAGTGATTCGGGTATTTTTCGGAGTAACGGAGAGTTACGGGAATTCGTATTGGGCCTTAATGGGCCATACGGGAAAGGAGAGAAAGGCCCCAAAGGGTGGCCGCACCCCTCCCCATGGACTAGTCCGAAATGGACTAGGGAGGGGGGGCGCCCCCTTCCTTCCTTCTCCTTCTCCCTTCCCTTCTCCTACTCCAATAAGGAAAGGAGGAGTCCTACTCCCACCTACTCCCGGTGGGAGTAGGACTCCCCCCTTGGCGCGCCCTCCTCCTAGGCCGGCCGCCTCCCCCTTGCTCCTTTATATACGGGGGTAGGGGGGCACCCCAAAGACACAACAATTGATCTCTTGATCTCTTAGCCGTGTGCGGTGCCCCCCTCCACCATAATCCACCTCGATAATATCGTAGCGGTGCTTAGGCCAAGCCCTGTGTCGGTAGAACATCATCATCGTTACCACACCGTCATGCTGACGGAACTCTCCCTCAAAGCTCGGCTGGATCGGAGTTCGAGGGACGTCATCGAGCTGAACGTGTGCTGAACTCGGAGGTCTCGTACGTTCAGTACTTGGATCGGTCGGATCGTGAAGACGTACGACTACATCAACCGCGTTGTGCTAACGCTTCCGCTTTCGGTCTACGAGGGTACGTGGACAACACTCTCCCCCCTCGTTGCTATGCATCACCATGATCTTACGTGTGCGTTGAATTTTTTTTGAAATTACTACGTTCCCCAACAGTGGTATCAGAGCCTGGTTTTATGCGTAGATGTCATATGCACGAGTAGAACACAAGTGAGTTGTGGGCGATATAAGTCATACTGCTTGCCAGCATGTCATACTTTGGTTCGGCGGTATTGTTGGATGAAGCGGCACGGACCGACATTACGCATACGCTTACGCGAGACTGGTTCTACCGACGTGCTTTGCACATAGGTGGCTGGCGGGTCTCAGTTTCTCCAACTTTAGTTGAACCGAGTGTGGCTACGCCCGGTCCTTGCGAAGGTTAAAACAGCACCAACTTGACAAACTATCGTTGTGGTTTTGATGCGTAGGTAAGAACGGTTCTTGCTAAGCCCGTAGCAGCCACGTAAAACTTGCAACAATAAAGTAGAGGACGGCTAACTTGTTTTTGCAGGGCATGTTCTGATGTGATATGTCAAAGCATGATGCTAAATTTATTGTATGAGATGATCATGTTTTGTAACCGAGTTATCGGCAACTGGCAGGAGCCATATGGTTGTCCCTTTATTGTATGCAATGCAATCGCCCTGTAATGCTTTACTTTATCACTAAGTGGTAGCGATAGTCGTAGAAGCATAAGATTGGCGAGACGACAACGATGCTACGATGGAGATCAAGGTGTCGCGCCGGTGATGATGGTGATCATGACGGTGCTTCAGAGATGGAGATCACAAGCACAAGATGATGATGGTCATATCATATCACTTATATTGATTGCATGTGATGTTTATCTTTTATGCATCTTATCTTGCTTTGATTGGCGGTAGCATTATAAGATGATCTCTCACTAAATTATCAAGGTATAAGTGTTCTCCCTGAGTACGCACCGTTGCGAAAGTTCTTCGTGCTGAGACACCACGTGATGATCGGGTGTGATAGGCTCTATGTTCAAATACAACGGGTGCAAAACAGTTGCACACGCGGAATACTCAGGTTAAACTTGACGAGCCTAGCATATAACAGATATGGCCTCGGAACACTGAGACTGAAAGGTCGAGCGTGAATCATATAGTAGATATGATCAACATAGTGATGTTCACCATTGAAACTACTCCATCTCACGTGATGATCGGACATGGTTTAGTTGATTTGGATCACGTGATCTCTTAGAGGATTAGAGGGATGTCTATCTAAGTGGGAGTTCTTAAGTAATATGATTAATTGAACTTAAATTTATCATGAACTTAGTCCTGGTAGTATTAGCATATCTATGTTGTAGATCAATAGCCCGCGTTGTTGCTTCCCTATGTTTTTTATATGTGTTCCTAGAGAAAACTAAGTTGAAAGATGATAGTAGCAATGATGCGGACCGGGTCCGTGATCTGAGGTTTATCCTCATTGCTACACAGAAGAATTATGTCCTTGATGCCCCGCTAGGTGACAGACCTATTGCAGGAGCAGATGCAGACGTTATGAACGTTTGGCTAGCTTAATATGATGACTACTTGATAGTTTAGTGCGCCATGCTTAACGGGTTAGAATCGGGACTTCAAAGACGTTTTGAACATCATGGACCATATGAGATGTTCCAGGAGTTGAAGTTAATATTTCAAGCAAATACCCGAGTTGAGAGATATGAGGTCTCCAACAAGTTCTATAGCTAAAAGATGGAGGAGAATAGCTCAAGCAGTGAGCATCTGCTCAGATTGTCTGGGTACTACAATCGCTTGAATCATGGGAGTTAATCTTCCAGATAAAATAAGGATTGACAGAATTCTCTAGTCACCATCACCAAGTTAGTAGAACTTCGTGATGAACTATAGTATGCAAGGGATGACGAAAACAATTCCCAAGCTCTTCGCAATGCTAAAATCGGCGAAGGTAGAAATCAAGAAAAACATCAAGTGTTGATGGTTGACAAGACCACTAGTTTCAAGAAAAGGGGCAAATGGAAGAAGGGGAACTTCAAGAAGAACGACAAGCAAGTTGCTGCTCAAGTGAAGAAGCCCAAGTTTGGACCTAAGCCTGAGACTAAGTGCTTATGCTGCAAAGGAACTGGTCACTTGAAGCGGAACTACCCCAAGTATTTGGCAGATAAGAAGGATGGCAAAGTGAACAAAGGTATATTTGATATACAGATTATTGATGTGACTTTTCCTAGTGTTCGTAGCAACCCTTTGGTATTTGATACTGGTTCCGTTGCTAAGAGTAGTAACTCGAAACGGGAGTTGCAGAATGAACAGAAACTAGTTAAGGGTGAAGTGACGATGTGTGTTGGAAGTAGTTCCAAGATGGATATGATCATCATCGCACACTCCCTATACTTTCGGGATTAGTGTTGAACCTAAATAAGTGTTATTTGGCATTTCCGTTGAGCATGAATATGATTTGATCATGTTTATTACAATACGGTTATTCATTTAAGTTAGAGAATAATTGTTGTTCTGTTTACATGAGTAGAACCTTATATGGTTACACACCCAATGAAAATGGTTCGTTGGATCTTGATCGTAGTGATACACATATTCATAATATTGCAGCCAAAAGATGCAAAGTTAATAATGATAGTGCAACTTATTTGTAGCACTGCCGTTTAGGTCATATTGGTGTAAAGCGCATGAAGAAACTCCATGCTGATGGGATTTTGGAATCACTTGATTATGAATCACTTGATGCTTGCGAACCATGCCTCATGGGCAAGATGACTAAGACTCCGTTCTCCGGAGCAAGCAACTGACTTATTGGAAATAATACATACTGATGTATGCGGTCCGATGAGTGTTAAGGCTCGCGGCAAGTATCGTTATTTTCTCAACTTCACAGATGATTTGAGCAGATATGGGTATATCTACTTGATGAAACATTTGAAAAGTTTAAAGAATTTCAGAGTGAAGTGGAAAATCATCGTAACAAGAAAATAAAGTTTCTACGATCTGATCGTGGAGGAGAATATTTGAGTTACGAGTTTGGCCTTCAGTTAAAACAATGTGAAATAGTTTCACCACTCACGCCACCTGGAACACCACAGTGTAATGGTGTGTCTGAACGTCGTAACCGTACTTTATTAGATATGGTGTGATCTATGATGTCTCTTACCGATCTACCACTATCGTTTTGGGGTTATGCATTAGAGACAGCTGCATTCACGTTAAAAAGGGGCACCATCTAAGTCCGTTGAGACGACACAATATGAACTGTGGTTTGGCAAGAAACCAAAGTTGTCATTTCTTAAAATTTGGGGTTGCGATGCTTATGTGAAAAAGTTTCATCCTGATAAGCTCAAACCCAAAAACGGAGAAATGTGTCTTCATAGGATACCCAAGGGAGACAGTTGGGTACACCTTCTATCACAGATCCGAAGGCAAGACATTCGTTGCTGAGAATGGATACTTTCTAGAGAAGGAGTTTCTTTCGAAAGAAGTGAGTGGGAGGAAAGTAAAACTTGATAAGGTAATTGTACCTTCTCCCGAATTGGAAAGTAGTTCATCACAGAAATCAGTTCTAGTGATGCCTACACCGATTAGTGAGGAAGTTAATGATGATGATCATGAAACTTCGGATCAAGTTACTACCGAACCTCCTAGGTCAACCAGAATAAGATCCGCACCAGAGTGGTACGGTAATCCTGTTCTGGAGGTCATGTTACGTGACCATAACGAACCTACGAACTATGAGGAAGCAATGATGAGCCTAGATTCCGCAAAATGGCTTGAGGCCATGAAATCTGAGATGGGATCCATGTATGAGAACAAAGTGTGGACTTTGGTTGACTTGCCCGATGATCGACAAGCCATAGAAAATAGATGGATTTTCAAGAAGAAGACGGACGTTGATAGTAGTGTTACTATCTACAAAGCTAGAATTGTCGCAAAAGGTTTTCGACAAAGTTCAAGGTGTTGACTACGATGAGAGTTTCTCACTCGTATCTGTTCTTAAGTCTGTCCGAATCATGTTAGCAATTGCCGCATTTTAAGAAATCTGGCAAATGGATAACAAAACTGCAATCCTTAATGGATTTATTAAAGAAGAGTTGTATATGATGCAACCAGAAGGTTTTGTCAATCCTAAAGGTGCTAACAAAATATGCAAGCTCCAGCGATCCATCTATGGACTGGTCCAAGCATCTCGGAGTTGGAATGTACGCTTTGATAAGTTGATCAAAGCATATAGTTTTATACAGACTTGCGATAAAGCCTGTATTTACAAGAAAGTGAGTGGGTGTGACACCCAAGTTTTTATTTGGATTCTTCAAAAGATTTTTATTTGACTTGAGGGAGGTCATTTAAATTTTTTCAAAAGAACTCTCCCTTTCAAATATTTTTTTTATGGCAAAAGTTTTATTTGGATTCACCCAAGATCTGTCTTTGGTCTTGGAGGTTCTTGCTTTTCATTTGGACTCAAGACAAAATACTTTTCACTTGGGAAAATGCCTTTTGAAAATCTCTTTGAAATTTGCACTATGGCTTTTGGAATAATCCTTTACCACTTTCAACATTTCCCTCTTGCCATGGCCTTAGTGCAAATACTCTCTCCTAACCCTCCCCTCATCTTTGGATCATGTTTGGCATCTAATCCAGCAAGTTGAACCTACCCTATGTTTATTTTCCATTTAAATCTTATTCAAATAAATTTCTGTCTTCTATTCTATCCATTGGTGATTTACAAAGGAACTCTACTTTCTGTTTTGATTTTTGCCCCCAAACCAACTCTCCTCCCTAGTCCTTTGAACCCTCAACCAAGATCCATGAAGATCCACTGGTCTTCAGTTCAAATTTTTCAAACTACACTTGCTGCAAGTTTGGACCAGATTTGTCAAATTTGGTGAAATTCATTCAAATCCTTCTCCAAAAATTCCAAGTAAAATCAGGCAGCCTCTGGGTGCATTGAGTGGTCACCTCACCAAGTTACAACCCCAGAAAAATTTATCTCATAGCCAAATCTTTCTGTCGAACACCTGTAGTGCATTGTCAATGTCAAGTTTCAGTTAAGTTCAGAGAACATTGCAGTGCACTCTCGTTTTCTTCAGAGCCCGACGTCGATCTCACCAGTGCCACTGTGTCGCCTTGCTCCTCTTCCCCTCCCCCTTGTTCCTGCACCGCACGAACGCCTGGCACCTTGCGGACGTCGGCGACGAGCAGCAGAAGGTGCGCCGCCCCGTGACCGACGCCAGCGGCGGCTTTGCGGCCACCAGCGGGAGGCACGACGCTGACGGCGCCACCCAGCGCCGCCCAAGCCACCGGAGCTCGCCGCGTGGCCTTCCACTCCCCCGAACGCGCTGCCGCTCTCGTCGTGAACCGCAGGGCGCGGAGCGCGCTCTCTGCCGCCATCGAGCCCGTGCGGCCATCTCACTGTGGACCGACACCATTACGCCAAGACCAACTCCGTTTAGCTGTGGAATGACACCAGTAACCTCCACTGATGGTGCCTGGCCACTCAAACCTCCTGCCAATCCACTGCATCGCCGTAATCGCTCGCCGGAGATTCTCCGTTCACGGCCACCCCGTCGATCCGCCTATAAATAGAGGCCCCGAGCTTCAACTCGAGCACCCACCATCCCTGCAGTCCACCTAGAGCACGCCTAGCCACTGGAAGAGCCCCGAGGAGGTCTCCTTCCTCGACTCCGGCCGCCGCGACCCGCCACGGGATCCAGCTCGATTCGTCCCCGTGTGTGCACCTCCGCCTCCCTTCTCTTGCCAGTAGCTTCACTATGCATCCCTCCCTCTGACCCGCGCTTCAATTCGAAGTTTGCAGCCCTCCACCGGAGTTCCCCACCATCACCCGAGCCGCCGTCCGCCGGAGATAGTGTCGCCGTCGACGTGGTGCTCCCCGTTGGTCGAGTCCACCACCCACCGACGCGGAAGAAGACGCTGAAGCTCTTGGTACCCTCCGATCCTCCTAACTCGCCGTGGTTCGACACCGGCGTCCACCGCAGTCTTCGGGCGCCGGCGAGCTTTTCAAACCTGACATGTGGACCCCGCATGTCAGCCTCTGTTATATTCTCCCTCGAACCGTTTTCTGTTGGCGCCTTCAGGCAAATACGCTTTCCCTCTTGAGCTTGCGCATTTCCAATCGAACCGTTTTCTGTTTTCTCAGTTAAAACCCTGGAACTTTTCTGTTTCATTACAGATAAGTCCCTGGACAGAAACCTTTATAACTTTTTAATAAAAAGGGATTTTTGAGTGATTCTTTTTCTGACAATCTTCAAATTTTGTCTAGTTTTTTATGGGATTTATTTGAAAAATATTTGGAGAAGTTTCTGTGCAACCATTGGTTTCCACGTTAGTACCCGTTTTTCGTGATTGCCGTAGGTTCCGGAAGAGGTGACGGAGCCGCGAACTTCGCCGAGCTAGACTCCGACTTCTCCGAACCAGGCAAGCATGTTTTGAACATTTGATATGACAGGTGTTTGCATGTTTGCTTGAAAGTTTTGTGCGTGGCATATGAGTGTCGGTAAGTACCTCGTTGCTTGTAAGGCAACTACCCGCATGTTCCAAAGTTGCGATGATCTCTGATGAGAGATGGCCTAATCATGTGGTGACATGAAGGGCAGCGAGGTGGTAATGTTGTAGCATACCAACCTTGCGTCATCCGACTTCCTCCGACGTTAACGTGGACGGAGTCACGTTATCGTTCTTTCCCCGCATGTTCCAAAGTTGCGATGATCTCTGATGAGAGATGGCCTAATCATGTGGTGACATGAAGGGCAGCAAGGTGGTACTGTTGTAGCATACCAGCCTTGCGTCATCCGACTTTCTCCGACGTTAACGTGGACGGAGTCACGTTATCATTCTTTCCCTCTTCCGTGCTACCACATGTTTCATTTGCCAGGATGCGGTTTAGTAAGTTGGTAACCTCTTTCCGTGTACACACCAAACAGAGAGGCCGAGATGATGGTACCTTGGCCCAGGATTAAAGCCAGTCATCCGGTCAGGGGGCATGGGTGTTTCCGGTTGGGACCGAGAGGGGGGCACCCCCTTAGAGCGCGCGTATAGAAATTTGATCCCATGGTACGCGAGGTTGTAGCCTCCCCGTCTCAAGGTTTTTCTTGAACGTTACTGAGGGTGATCCCTGGCTTCGGAAGGTTGAATTGGGTGTGTACTGGTTAGACGCGTTTCTTCCAAAACACCGTAAACGGAACTAGTCCCTGTCACTACTGAAATCCGTTGGCTGTGGTTAAGTACAAACTCTGCAGAGTCAATTCCTTCCAAGTCATCATATCCATGATCAAGTAGTGTAATCAGTATATCCATATCTATCCGCGTGAAAAGCTTGTCCCCGGTGAACAATCTCAAGTGGTAAATCCAGTTAAATTATTATTCCTGTGGATGGACTAAATTTTTATTCGTCTCGTACTTGTGATAATTTATGTTCCCGAACTACTAAATTATTGAACTGCAATATAAGCCCTTTATGTGACGTCGCTCAGACGTCCGACTGCGGCGTGTCTTTTGTTTCTTACATTAAATATAAGCCCTTTAGGTGATGTCGCTCAGACGTCCGACTGTGGCATGTTCGTCTTTTATTTTCTGTTATAAGCCCTTTATGTGATGTCGCTCAGACGTCCGACTGTGGCATTATTATTATTCTTGCAGTTTCCTCTCGAGGAGTCATTCAGACACTCGTTTGGCACCAGTATTATTATTCTCCAGTTTCCTCTCGAGGAGTCATTCAGACACTCGTTTGGCACCAGTATTATTATTCTGCAGTTTCCTCTCGAGGAGTCATTCAGACCCTCGTTTGGCACCAGTATTACTATTCTTGCATTTTCCGCTCGAGGAGTCATTCAGACCCTCGTTTGGCACCAGTACTACTATTCTGCAGTTTCCGCTCGAGGCGTCATTCAGACCCTCGCTTGGCACCCAGTATTTATTATCTCTATGTCTGGACGCACTGGATAAATTGTTCATATGCTTCATGTTTACATTTGTTATATCTTATGTCCAAACTGTCTTGCGAGTACTTTCATAGTACTCACCTGGCTTGTTGATTTGGCCAGATGTTGACGAAGGCGATCTCTTGGATGAAGAGTTTGATAGCGCGTCCGACGCCTAGAGGAGTCCCAGTCAGTCCTGCGCGATCCCGGATATTGGTCACTTGTATTATATATGCTTCCGCCACCCGCAATAAGTCTCCTCGAGCCTCACTCCGACGCTCGAAGAGCTGTAGTCTTCAGGAGTCATATCACTCGCTTCGCGGTGATTTTTCCACCACCGTCATTATCGTGAGTTAGTAGTATGCCACCCTATCCGCCGTCTTGTTTTAGCGGCGTGCATGTTATAAATTGTTGGGCAGTTTCCGCTCAACTTTGTATTATATTCAGTACTCCTGGTATTTTTCTTCTGTGACCATGATATTGTCTACCAGTGAGAAGGAATTCTTCCTTACTGGTCCGTAAAAGGGATTGGTCTCTCAATAATTATATTATTGAAAAACCGGTCGTGACAGTGGGAGCACTACAGCATTTCTGATAAGTATATGTGAATGACATATTGTTGATCGGAAATAATGTAGAATTATTCTGCAAAGCGTAAAGGAGTGTTTGAAAGGAGTTTTTCAAAGAAAGACCTCGGTGAAGCTGCTTACATATTGAGCATCAAGATCTATAGAGATAGATCAAGACGCTTGATAAGTTTTTTCAATGAGTACATACCTTGACAAGATTTTGAAGTAGTTCAAAATGGAACAGTCAAAGAAAGAGTTCTTGCCTGTGTTACAAGGTGTGAAATTGAGCAGACTCAAAGCCCGACCACGGCAGCAGATAGAAAGAGAATGAAAGTCATTCCCTATGCCTCAGCCATAGGTTCTATAAAGTATGCCATGCTGTGTACCAGATCTATTGTATACCCTACACTGATTTTGGCAAGGGAGTACAATAGTGATCTAGGAGTAGATCACTGGACAACGGTCAAAATTATCCTTAGTGGAATAAGGATATGTTTCTCGATTATGGAGGTGACAAGAAGGTTCGTCGTAAAGGGTTACGTCGATGCAAGTTTTGACACTGATCCAGATGACTCTAAGTCTCAATCTGGATACATATTGAAAGTAGGAGCAATTAGCTAAAGTAGCTCCGTGCAGAGCATTGTTGACATAGAAATTTGCAAAATACATACGGATCTGAATATGGCAGACCCGTTGACTAAACTTCTCTCACAAGCAAAACATGATCACACCTTAGTAATCTTTGGGTGTTAATCACATAGCGATGTGAACTAGATTATTGACTCTAGTAAACCCTTTGGGTGTTGGTCACATGACGATGTGAACTATGGATGTTAATCACATGGTGATGTGAACTATTGGTGTTAAATCACATGGTGATGTGAACTAGGTTATTGACTCTAGTGCAAGTGGGAGACTGAAGGAAATATGCCCTAGAGGCAATAATAAAGTTATTATTTATTTCCTTATATCATGATAAATGTTTATTATTCATGCTAGAATTGTATTAGCCGGAAACATGATACATGTGTGAATACATAGACAAACAGAGTGTCACTAGTATGCCTCTACTTGACTAGCTCATTGATCAAAGATGGTTATGTTTCCTAGCCATTGACATGAGTTGTCATTTGATTAACGGGATCACATCATTAGGAGAATGATGTGATTGACTTGACCCATTCCGTTAGCTTATCACATGATCGTTTAGTATGTTGTCAATGCTTTCTTCATGACTTATACATGTTCCTATGACTATGAGATTATGCAACTCCCGTTTACCGGAGGAACACTTTGTGTGCTACCAAACGTCACAACGTAACTGGGTGATTATAAAGGTGCTCTACAGGTGTCTCCGAAGGTACTTGTTGGGTTGGCGTATTTTGAGATTAGGATTTGTCACTCCGATTATCGGAGAGGTATCTCTGGGCCCACTTGGTAATGCACATCACTTAAAGCCTTGCAAGCATTGCAACTAATGAGTTAGTTGCGGGATGATGTATTACGGAACGAGTAAATAGACTTGCCAGTAACGAGATTGAACTAGGTATTGAGATACCGACGATCGAATCTCGGGCAAGTAACATACCGATGACAAAGGGAACAACATATGTTGTTATGCGGTTTGACCAATAAAGATCTTCGTAGAATATGTGGGAGCCAATATGAGCATCCCGGTTCCGCTATTGGTTATTGACCGGAGACGTGTCTCGGTCATGTCTGCATAGTTCTCGAACCCGTAGGCTCCACACGCTTAAAGTTAGATGACGGTTATATTATGAGTTTATGTGTTTTGATGTACCGAAGGAGTTCGGAGTCCCGGATGAGATCAGGGACATGACGAGGAGTCTCGAAATGGTCGAGACGTAAAGATCGATATATTGTACGACTATATTCGGACATCGGAAAGGTTCCGAGTGATTCGGGTATGTTTCGGAGTACCGGAGAGTTACGGGAATTCGTATTGGGCCTTAATGGGCCATACGGGAAAGGAGAGAAAGGCCCCAAAGTGTGGCCACACCCCTCCCCATGGACTAGTCCGAATTGGACTAGGGAGGGGGGCGCCCCCTTCCTTCCTTCTCCTTCTCCCTTCCCTTCTCCTACTCCAACAAGGAAAGGAGGAGTCCTACTCGCGGTGGGAGTAGGACTCCCCCCTTGGCGCGCCCTCCTCCTAGGCCGGCCGCCTCCCCCTTGCTCCTTTATATACGGGGGCAGGGGGGCACCCCAAAGACACAACAATTGATCTCTTGATCTCTTATCCGTGTGCGGTGCCCCCCTCCACCATAATCCACCTCGATAATACCGTAGCGGTGCTTAGGCGAAGCCCTGCGTCGGTAGAACATCATCATCGTCACCACACCGTCGTGCTGACGGAACTCTCCCTCAAAGCTCGGCTGGATCGGAGTTCGAGGGACGTCATCGAGCTGAACATGTGCTGAACTCGGAGGTGTCGTACGTTCGGTACTTGGATTGGTCAGATCGTGAAGACGTACGACTACATCAACCGCGTTGTGCTAACGCTTCCGCTTTCGGTCTACGAGGGTACGTGGACAACACTCTCCCCTCTCGTTGCTATGCATCACCATGATCTTGCGTGTGCGTAGAATTTTTTTGAAATTACTACATTCCCCAACATATACCACAAGCTTCAATAGTAAATATCACCATCTCAAAAGCAGAGCATTGTTGGCCAATCAGAGGATAGGGATTTACCAATGGCATTATATCATAGAGAAAGAACTTCAAAAGTGACTGAGTATGAATGACGCTGTCGGATAAAATCCAACAAGGGATCCGGTGGTCCTTAAGGGATCTGATGTGAGCATCGGTACTCAACTAGAGGAAGAAGGAATGCAAGGAGATTAGATTATAGAAACAAATGACTAAATCAACGCTCTAATGCAAAGGAATTATGATCTTCAAATCAAGGGATCAGAAGCAAACACTCTGATCAAGGATGGATAAGTTGAGTAGGCTTAGGGGTACAATCGATGGCAATTTGACTGGTCGAGATCCAGCTCCAGTTCAAAATGACGTCTGAGCCGGAAGGATGAATTCTAGGACCTGATTGAGGATTGCGGGCATTCGCAACAATTAAATCAGCGGACTCAAAATGATAATGACAAAGGATGCCAATAAGATTACAAGACTTATTGGATTGTCCAGAATGCAAGAAAGCAAGAATTTCAAGAACAATAGGCTACTGTTTAGGAAGATCAAATAGTATTTCGAAGGCTTTTTTGAAACACATGAACAACTCGGAATGAGCAGATTCTCGGTAAGTACGAGAAATTATCCGTATGGGTATTCAGGTTGCAAAGAACAGCAAGGCAGTAAGCACAAAGTATTCCCGTAACAATGAAGAGGATTTCGGGGTATCTTGTAATAACAAGATCAACTGGGAATAAATGTAAGAACGGCATGTGT